>NC_081420.1:24884923-25188097 GCF_949786415.1 Peromyscus eremicus | reverse complement strand
GTAATCATAGTACTGGGGAAGTAAAGACTAGAGGGACCCTGGAGTTCACTGGCCAACTTGTCTTGCCAAATTGGGGAAGTCATGTTCAATAACAGACCTTATCTCCAATCAATAATAATAATAATAGTAATAATAATGATGATGATGATGATGATGATGACGACGACAATAACAACAACGTCGACGTGGAGCGTGACAGAGGAAGATACCCACCATCAACCTCTGACCTCCACATGTGTGCACACACACATGAATATGTACACACAAACACATCACATACACATTTGAATTTGAATTTTCTGCAATAAGCATATCTTCATGTCACTTTTGTAATTTTAATTTTAAAGATTCCCTTGCTGCTGTTTTTTGTTAGATATTTTGAATTTAAGTAAGTATACCATTAGGCATGGTATAGTACATTCCTGTAATCCCAGAACTTGGAAGGCTTAGGCAGAAGGGTCAGGTGTTCAATGGCAGCCTTGGTTACATAGAGAGTTTGAGGATAGCCTAGGCTACATAACATGGGGTGGGGCGGGGGGAGTTGAATTAACAAATAACAGGAACAAATACAACGAGGCATCAGATTTAATGGGTAGGTTTAAAACGTCTGTGTGGCATGGTCCTGTTTATAAATATTAAACCGACTTTCTGGGAAGATGATCATTAGAACATTCTATTTGAGTATAATGGGAGCTCAGAAGGATCTTGGTTTCTTTTTTTTCTTATTAAGAAATTTTCTATTCATTTTTACATACCAACCATAGATTCCCCTCTCCTCCCTCCTCCCGCCCCCAGCCTTCCCCCCAGCCCACTCCCCTTGGTTTCTTATACTTTCTATATTCTTTGAATCAATGATTATCAATACAGCTCCTCTCACTGTCTTAATAGCAGCCTGCTTTTGTCTCTACCCATTCTTTTTTCTTTCTTTCTTTCTTTTTTATTTTTATTTTTTATTTTTTGGTTTTTTGAGACAGGGTTTCTCTGTGTAGCCTCAGCTGTCCTGTAACTCACTCTGTAGCCCAGGCTGGCCTTGAACTCACAGAGCTCTTCTTGCCTCTGCCTCCCGAGTGCTGGGATTAAAGGCGTGCACCACCATGTCCAGCCCTCTTACCCATTCTTTCCATCTCTCTATTTTATGTTTTTGACAGCATTTATTTTCAAGGTATTGCCTTACATTGCTGCAAAGCTGTGTGCTGGTTACTAACCTGCTTGTGTCTGGGGACAGAGCGCACTCACAGGCGACAAGTGACACGGAGCAGATCAACTACTTGCCGATACGCAGTAAGGGACAAGGTACCTAGCCTACCATCCACTGTGTACCAGTACGCAGACTACCACCCACTGGGTACCAATACCCAGCCTACCACCCACTGTGTACCACTACCCAGCCTACCACCCACTGTGTACCAGTACCCAGACTATCACCCACTGTGTACCAGTACCCAGACTACCACCCACTGTGTACCAGTACCCAGACTATCACCCACTGTGTACCAGTACCCAGCCTACCACCCACTGTGTACCAGTACCCAGACTATCACCCACTGTGTACCAGTACCCAGCCTACCACCCACTGTGTACCAGTACCCAGACTATCACCCACTGTGTACCAGTACCCAGACTACCACCCACTGTGTACCAGTACCCAGACTATCACCCATCATGTACCAGTACCCAGCCTACCACCCACTGTGTACCAGTACCCAGCCTACCATCCACTGTGTACCAGTACCCAGCCTACCACCCACTGTGTACCAGTACCCAGACTATCACCCATGTGTACCAGTACCCAGACTATCACCCACTGTGTACCAGTACCCAGACTACCACCCACTGTGTACCAGTACCCAGACTACCACCCATTGTGTACCAGTACCCAGCCTACCACCCACTGTGTACCAGTACCCAGACTACCACCCACTGTGTACCAGTACCCAGCCTACCATCACCCATTGTGTACCATTCACAAGATCTAAAAATTAGCAGGTGAAGTCTAGGTTGCATTTGCCATAGTTCTTCACAGCTAAGGACAGAAAAAAGAAGTCAGACTGCCTGAATGAGATATCTCAGGGCCCAGGTGACTTGTTGGGTTGAGCTTTGAAGGACATGCCTCTTGGAGAGAGGAACAAAGCTTAGGCTATCCCAGGAAACTCCTTCTTAAGTCAAGATTATATTACCTTGAATGCCAGGCAGTGGTGGCACATGCCTTTAATCCCAGCACTAGGGAGGCAGAGGCAGAGGCAGGCAGATCTCTGTGAGTTCAAGGCCAACCTGGTCTACAGAGCGCGTACCAGGACAGCCAGGGCTACACAGAAAAACCTTCTCAAAATCAAACAAATAAACACCGCCCCCCCCCCCAAAAAAAGATGTTACCTTGAACCAAGGACCAAGAGCCAGGCAATTTCAGGCAGTTTTTCCTCTCTCAAGGCTATTTCCAGTACATTCTACAATTATTCTTGAAGCATATAAGAAAGATGTATAGGAAGGGGATAGCTCAAGGTAACCTGGAAAAGTGTCCTGTAGTTACATAAGCATATATGTCAGCCCTCCATATCTATCTATCTATCTATCTATCTATCTATCTATCTATCTATCTATTTATTTTGGTTTTTCAAGACAGGGTTTCTCTGTGTAGCTTTGCCACTTTCCTGGAACTCACTTGGTAGCCCAGGCTGGCCTCGAACTCACAGAGATCTGCCTGGCTCTGCCTCCCTAGTGCTGGGATTAAAGGCGTGCGCCACCACCGCCCGGCAATATTCACTTATTAAGGTTTGATTCTATGGAGCTGGTGAGACGGTGCACTGAGGGCTGCTGCCGAGCCTGGCCGACTAAGTTCAGTCTCTAGACCCCACGTGGTGGAAGGAGAGAACCAGTTCTCCTAAGTTGTCCTCTGACTTCCACACAAATGCCATGGCATGCACACCCCCAGTCCCCGTCCCCTCAACACACACACACACACACACACACACACACACAGAGAGAGAGAGAGAGAGAGAGACAGAGACAGAGACAGAGACAGAGAGACAGAGAGAGAGAGACTTGATTCTGCATACTCCACTTGGATGTTTGTTACAGTCCTCAGTTTACATTTTGATCAAATACTTGGTTTACTGTTGCATTCCCCACCCTGCTCTCACACATTTGGATACATATCCATTTGCCCTCAAAGGCCAAAGGAGGACTTTGAGCATCCTCCTCTAAGGCTATCCGCTGAACCTGGAGCTTGCTAGCTTTCCTCTAGGTCAGCAAGCCCCAGCAATCTTCTTGTCTCTGCCACGTCCCCAACACCACAGTTACAGGTGCGTGGCGCTGTCACAGCTTTTCATATGCACGCTGAGGATCTGAACTGCAGTCCTCATCCCCACCCACTGAGACCATCTCCTCAGCCCGAGTTCTCAGATTTTAATGTGCATATAAATCCCATGCAGAGCTTAACAAATTTCAGATTCTGATTTAGTGGGTCTGAGATTATACCTGGGATTGTGTGTGTGTATGTGTTACTTTTCATTAATTAAATTAGTTCTTTGAAAGTGGTATACACTTATATAATGCATTCTAATTGCTCTCATGCCCACCACCTCTTGTCTTCCTCCCTCCCATCCTGCCCCTTTCTCTTCTTTCCTACTAATTTCTTCCCCACATTCGCGTGTTTGTGTTTTCTTTGTGTCTCTCTGGGTTTGACCACAGTTGTCTGTGTGGCCTTGGGACTGGATCTGTCTGTTGGAGCCTGGCAATTTCACCAATGTGAACACAACTGAAGACAATGGTACCTCCTTCCCGAAGTCGGTCAGGGACCAATGGTTCAGCAGTCGGGGGCAGGGGCTTGTGAGCCTGTCCCCCATTGGTGACTCACTAGTGAGAGGGTCTGTCTTGTATGGGTGCAGTGCCTGTCACCTGATCAACCAAGTTCATGATGACATGATCCCTGGGATTTCTAAGAAGCACCCCACCCCACCCCGCCCCTGTGACAGGATTCTGCTGGTCTGTGGAGCAGAGCTGGAGTGGCTCCAGATTGACTCTCTGACTCCTCTTCCCTCCACCAAGAATAGACAGATGCACATCCACCCAGGTCTCGCTGAATCGGTCTCTGTGAATCTCTCTGCTCTTGATGTGTAAAGAGCAACCTGACTGTGAGGAATTTGACTGTGAGGAATTTGGGGTCACCAGTTTTCCCCCTCAAAGTTGTCCCATTGCCTTTTACACTCTATTGTACAAAGTAGGGTACCTCTGATGCTCCAAAGGCAGCCTCTTTCCTTCTGCCTCTCCCTGTGTGGGACTTCCTTCAGAGTGTGGATGGTGCTGTTTATTTATATGGTTATATTTATACAGGTTTCTGAACTTTAGCCAGGGTGTGTTCTGTCCCTCATGTTCTTCATTTTGCTTAATACATGCTGGCCTATCTCAATTGGGAGAGTTATATTTCTAGGAAATTTTGTATTTAATACTTTACTCTATTTTGTTTTTTTAGTTTTTCAAGACAGGGTTTCTCTGTGTGGCTCTGGCTGTCCTGGAACTTACATTGTAGACCAGGCTGGCCTTGAACTCAGAGGGGTGTTTTGTCTGCATTTGAGTCTGTGCTCCATGACGTGCAGTGCCCGTGGATGTCAGACAAGGGCACAGGATTCCCTGGAACTGGAGTTACAGCTGGTTATGAGTTACCATTGTGTGTTGGGAATAGAACTGGGTTCTCTGCAGCTTGTGCTGTTAACTGATGAGCCATCTCCCCGGTGCCTGGACATTTTAGTTCTTAAAAAATTGCTTTCCAGGATAGGAAGATGACTCAGAGAGTAAAGGCCCACGCTGCCAAACCTGACTACCTGACTAGATCCCTGGGATGAGGCAGAAAAAGACAGCCTCTTGCAAAGTTGTCTGGTGGCCACCACATGTGTGGCCACACACAGAGAAATAAACAAATGATTAAGTGTATGTTTTAAAATAATACTTTTCCATTTGTTCTGGTGGTTTAAAAAAATATATCAGATAGTCTGGGAGATTACTCAGTGGGTTGCCATTAAGCCTGAGAACCTGTGTTTGATCCTCATACCCACATGGTAAAAAAAAAAAAAAAAAAGAGAAGTGATTCCTCTAAGTTGTCCTCTGACACTGTGGCACATACACACACTCCTGTGTGTGGTGTGTGGTGTGCGTGTGTGTGTGTGTGTGTGTGGGTGTGTGTGGGTGTGTGTGTGTGTGTGTGTGTGTGCCACTTCCAGGCTCTCTTCTCCATTACTGAAATAATTCTTGGCAGGGTTGATTATGTTCTTTACTACTTCTAATGCTTCTTGAAAAACTGATGTTATCTTCCTGGTTCTAAACCATTTCTTCAATACCCCATTGATTTCCTTTTACAGTCTGCTTACTTATCAACTCTCCCTGCACTTACCTCACAATTCATCGTATTTCATGAGGACTCTATTCCTTGAATGTTATTGAGGTTTAAAATGTTGTCTGAAGTTCATTTATTGCCAAAAAGTCCAAAAATGTGCTTTCTCTGAACCCTACCTCAGATTTCATGATAGAGAACATTGTTTATGGATAGCATAGGGTTTTTTTTTCCCCCTTACTGATTGTTGTTAACCCAGTGAGTGATCAGCCTGAGTACAGCAGAGAGCATCCTAGCCAGAGCTATGTTGATGAGGGAACTCTGTCCCTGTGATGTCTCCTGTGGCTATAGTGAAGCTCCTCTGTTGGCCACCAGGCTTGTGGCATGCCTGCTCCTCAGCCCAGTCTCCTACACAGATGCCACTGTTTCGGTAAAGACTGACATTTTGTTAGGCCACTGCTTTAGTTCGCTCCTCGGTTACTGTGAGAAACCACAAACCAACTAGAGGGAGGAAAGGGCTCATCTGGCTCAGGTCACAGTCAGTCTATTATCAAAGGAAGTCAGGGCAGGAAGTCAACGCAGGAACCTGAAGGCAGGACCTGAAGCAGAGGCCAAGGAGGAGTGCTGCACTTGTAGACTTGTAAGTATGTCGTGTCAGCACCACCAGGGCCTCAGTTTGGATCTCTACCACTCATATGAAAGCTGGGTGCCGTGGTAACATCTATAATCCCAGTGCTGGAGAGGAAGAGAGGTAGATTTCGGGGGAGGGTAAGGGAGGAGATGGAGAAGCAACTGAGAAAGACACTTGACATTGACTTCTGGCTTCCACATGTACACATTCACATGCATGTACACACACACACACACACACACACACACACACACACACACACAATCACACACAAAGAATCTGAGTTCACAGTCAATCTCTTCTGGGCATGTCATTTTCTTCTCCTTCACCTTCTGAGTGTTTGTTGTCTCACTATGTAGCCCTAGCTGGCTTGGAACTTGTTACATACCTCAGGCTGACCTCAAACTGGCAGCAATCCTCCTGCCTCTGCCTTCCAAGTGCTGAGATTTTAGGAATATGCCCCACATTTCCTCTTTACCTTCTTTTAAAAAATCTATTTGTATGAATACCAAGTACACTGCATTAGTTACTTTCCCTTTGCTGTGATAAAATACCCTGAGAAACCCAACTTAAGAAAGAAGGGCTTTAGGCCGGGCGGTGGTGGCACACGCCTTTAATCCCAGCACTCGGGAGGCAGAGCCAGGCGGATCTCTGTGAGTTCAAGGCCAGCCTGGGCTACCAAGTGAGTTCCAGGAAAGGCTCAAAGCTACACAGAGAAACCCTGTCTCGAAAAACCAAAAAAAAAAAAAAGAAAAAAGAAAAGAAAAGAAAAAGAAAGAAAGAAAGAAGGGCTTTGCTTTGGCTCCTTGTTCCAAGGCGCAGTTCAGCACAGCAGGGAAGTCCTGGCGGCAGCAGCTTGGGACAGCAGGTCACATTGCATCCGCAGTTAGGAAGCAGGGAACTATGGTTGTCACAGCTCACCTTCTCCTTTTTATTCATTCTGGAATCCGATGAAAAGGTGCTGCCTACTTACGGTGGGTCTTCCATTTCAATGAACATAATCTAAGTAATCCCTCACAGGCATGCCCAGAAAGCTTGTTTTCTAAGTGAGTTTAGAACCTGCCAAGTTGACAACCAATATTAACCATGACAGACCCTGTAAGAACGGATTGTCTTGAGCTAGTGCAATTACTTTAAAGCCTTAGTTCCTAAGATGTACAAATAAGCGGAGAGCTGTGAAATCGTGTACCTTTGAGCCAGCATTCTAGGTCCTGAGCGTCTGGTGTTTACTCAGTTGTACCTTCTTGTTTGGTGTTTAACTAAACATAGAAGATTCCATAGCTTCACCCATGAAAGTCAGACATAATATAAAATACATCAAGTATATGTAATGGTGGACGCACCTCAGTGATGTAATGAAGACTTTTCGACTAGATTAAAAAGCCTCTGTGCTTTTTATAAACATGGTGGCATGATTCCTGTTGTCCAGCCAAACCCTGATACCCACTGGCTTCCCCTGACCAGGAAGACAGTCATGGCAGCCAGAGGGAGGCTGGATGCTGCATCCAGCCAGGAAGTTTCTGGAGACCCCAGCAGAGAGAGTTGAATGTCGGCCGAGGTGGTCACTCACATCTGTGTCACTGAGGCTCACAAGTGGAATTTCTGACTTACAGGCTAGCTCTGCCAAAGTCTTGCTGGCAGAGGTTTTTGTCTGTAAAATAGGCATGCTAATGAGGCCCTCAAATGGATTTTTTTTAATGTCCTACACTCTGGAAACTTCTGTTGGCAGAAGGGAAGGAAGAAATCCACTCTTTTCCCAGGGAGGAAAAATGTTTCTACTGTTCTAGGCTTGTCCCTCATGTAAGACACTAACAGCTGGTTTTTAAATGCAAATAGGGTTACTGATAGAATTTTATCTTAGGACTCTGAAGCCAAATCTACATGGAACTGTCCCCAAGAGTCTTAAGTGGTCCTTCCTAGTCACGCCACTATAATTCTGCCTAGGCAGGCTGAGTGGGTCTGGGCTTAGAGCCCTGGGCTGTGGCACAAGCTGTCTATCACCAGCTGCAATCCTAAACCCAGGGACCTCAGAATGTGACTGTTTGAAGACAGGGCCACGAAAGAGGCAATGAAGTAAAGTGAGGCCATTTATAATCCTTATATGAAGGAGCTATAAGACACACACACACACATGCACACACACACACACACACACACACACACACACACACACACACACACGGAGGTCACACAAGAGGACAAGGAAGAAGATACCTTCTGCAAGCCAAGGAGAAAGGCTTCAGAAGGAACCAGTATTGGCTGAGTTTCCAGTTTCCACATCTCTGATTAAAAAAAAATTTTCCTGATGTTTATGCTTACTAGACTGTGACACTTTATTATGAAGACCTTATCAAAGAAAATTACCATTTCCCTTGGTGATAAAGACCCCAAAATATGCTGCCATTTTGGAAACATGTTTCCAAATGAAGAATGAATGATTGGTGTCTTAGTTAAGGTTTCTATTGCTTTGAAGAGACACCACGACCATGGAAACTCTATTTTTTTTTCTTGGTTTTTCGAGACAGGGTTTCTCTGTGTAGCTTTGCGCCTTTCCTAGAACTCACTCTGTAGACCAGGCTGGCCTCGAACTCACAGAGATCTGCCAGGCTCTGCCTCCCAAGTGCTGGGATTAAAGGCGTGTGCCACCAGCCGGCTTCCATTGAAACTCTTATAAAGGAAAACATTTAACTGGGGTAGCTTACAGTTTCAGAGGTTTTAGTCCATTATCATGATGATAGAGGGAAGCATGGCTGCATGCAGGCAGATGTGCTGGAGAAGGAGCTGAGAATTCCACATTTTGACCCACAGGCAACATGAAGTGAACTGTTTACCACACCGATCATAGCTTAAGCAAAGGAGATCTAGAAGCCCACCCCCACACTTCTGTTGTGAGATACTTAATTACACTGTGTAAAGATATGTTTCTGTGACTGGTTTAATAAAAAGCTAAACAGCCAAGAGCTAGGCAGGAGGTATAGGCAGAACTTCTGGACAGAGAACACTCTGGGAAGAGGAAGAAGGTGTGTAGGGGGGTCGCCAGCTGGACACAGAGGAAGTAAGATATGCAGGAGGAGAGGTAAAAGTCACTAGCCATGTGAGAGCACATAGGTTAATCTAAATGGGTTAATTAAAGTTATAAGAGCTGGTTAGAAAAAAGCCTAAGCTCAGGCCAGCCTTTCATAATTAATAATAAGTCTCCGTGTTGTTTTTTGTGAGCTGGTGGCCCAAAGAAAAATTCACCTACACACTTCCTCCAACAAGGCCACACCTCCATGGTGCCACTCCCTTTGAGGGCCATTTTCTTTCAAACCACCTGTTCTGGCTAGTTTTGTGTGTCAACTTGACACAAGCTAGAATCATCAGAGGAAGGAACCTCAGAGGAGGAAAGGCCTCCATGAGATTCAGCTGTAAGGCATTTTCTCATTTAGTGATCAATGCGGGAGGGCCCAGCCCATGGTGGGTGGTGCCATCCCTGGGCTGATGGTCCTGAATTCTATAAGGAGGTGAGATGAGCAAGCTATGGTGAGCAAACCAGTAGGCAGCACCGCTCCGTGGCTTCTGCATCAGCTCCTGCCTCCAGGATCCTGCCCTGTTTGAGTTCCTGTCCTGACTTCCTTCAATAATGAACAGTCATATGGAAGTGTAACCCAAACAAACCCTTTCCTTCTCAACTTGCTTTTTAGTCGTGATGTCTTTTTACAGCAATAGAAACCTAACTAAGACAACACCACAATTGGTGATACAACAGCTTATGCCTATTGATACACAGCTCTATGACAGAAGTACCTTTTCCCACCTCCTCTTCTTCTTCCTCCTCCTCCTCCTCCTCCTCCTCCTCCTCCTCCTCCCTCTTCCTCCTTCTTCCTCTTCTATCTCATGTATCCCAGGCTGGTCACAAACTACATAACTGAGGATGACCTTCAACTTCAAGTCCTTAAATTCTGAGATTACAGGTGTGTACCATCATACCCAGTTTATACAATGCTGGGGACTGAACCCAGGGCTTCCTGCATGCTGGGCAAGCACTCTACCAACTGGTCCACATCCCCAGCTCTTTCTGAGCTTTCTCGATACAACACAAGATAATGAAATGGATGAACAAGAAAGCAAGTCAAGAGTGCTCCAGCCACTAAACTATCTATGAAGGAGGACTTCCTGCAGATGTCCCTGCTCAAACCTTCTGCTTATGACTCTGGAGGTGAGTATCCGGGGGTTCTTAGAGACACAGTTTGTAGAGGTCATGACTGAAGTAACTACCAAGTAGGCATTTCTGTTAGTTTTCTGTAGAATAAAGGAAGCAACATTTCTTCAACTCACTTTCAGGAATCTCTAATCCCTTCCTATCCACCCTGGTAACATCGAAGCACATTTCTAACACCAGGGTACCTTTTTGGTTTGCCCTGTGTTTTGGTTACTTTTCTGTTGTTGCTGTGATAAAATGCCATGATCAAGAGCAACTCATAGACAAAAGAGTTTAATTTGGCTTACAGCTCCAGAGGGGAAGTCCATAATGGCAGGGGAGCGCGTGGCAACATGTGGCTGGGGCAGGAAGCTGACTGATTATGTTTTCTGTCAGCACATCAGGAAACAGAAATAAAACTGAAGTGGGGTGAGGCTATACACTGTCAAAGTCCATCCCCCAGGGATGTAGTTCCTCTAGCAAAGTTCCCTGTCATAACCAGTCCACAACCTCTACAAACAGCGCCACCAATGGAACCAAGTATTCAAACACATGAACCTAAAAGACACTTCTCATTCAAACCCCCACACCGTGGTATGTAACAGTTCTTAATTGATTGTGTCTTTGATATATATATATATATATATATATATATATATATATATATATATATATATATATATATATATATATCTGGGCTCTGGGTTATCGTAAAAGATACTCAAAGTTTTCAGATTTAGACAATAGCTACAATAAATGTTGCCTTCAGACTGTGAAACATGCAATGGTCCCTCTCTTCATTATCAACTGGCAATATATTTGTTCCCCAAGCCCAGCCAGATCTGAGGGACCAAGGGTAGATTAGCATAGCATTGGAGGCTTTTGCTGGCTGTCCAGGGTATTCCTACCGAGACTTACCATGGGTACTCAGGCAGACATAGGAATCATGACAAGAGCCCAGGCCTGATCTCCTAGTACCCCCAGAGTTCCTGAACTTTCTCCTGGCTCATTTGCAGCAGTAACACTCTCTTATTACATCTTTGATATTACTCTTAAACAGGCAAACCAATTAGTATGTGCCTGCAGGATTTAACCAAGCTGCCAGCAAATATGTTTTATTTTCACAGCTGTGCTCACACGCTTACACAATGCTATTTCAAGGGAGATAGCATGACATAATGTTGGTGACAGCACAATTGTCATCCCACTCAAGAGAAGAATGTTGTGATTGCAATGGAAAAGTAAAGTGTGACTTTCATCTGAAAGCCTAAGTCCCGTTTCCAGTCATCATCTCAACCTCTGTGCAGAGCTGAGAGTGGAAATTACTACAAGCTGCTGAGCAGCAATGATGTCATCTTGCCACCCACCAATGTTATGGGTTTGACAGCCCAGAAGATGGCTTATACTTGAAGAAACACAGTTCCGACTAAGTTGACAAGTTTTTCAGGTGTTTGAAAGGAAGCATATTCATAAGAAGTTATTCTGTTTGCTGTTACCTCTTTTGGTTTAGGCAACTAGTACTACAGTAACATTACAACTATGACAAGGAGCCATTAGCTCCCCAGAGAGCCATGGCAACAGCACCCCCCTTGCACCCCTACGTGGAATTATGAGTTTTAGGTCCCCTTCTGATTCAGATTTTTACAACATGGGGCTGTGGAGACAAAGATTTCAAGTATATGTGTTATTTTCTGTCACTCCTTCTGCAGTTTTCTCTGCTAGAAGGCTAATCTCCAGGGCTTTTTAGTGTGACTGCTCAGACACACCACTGTGTACTGACGTTGACATGGGTCATAAAGAGTATTTCCTGCCTGCTCCTCTTGCAGCTGATCCTGTTTGAGGGCACACTGAGTATGTTTCTCTGTGCTCCGGTTCTTTTCTGTGAAAGGACACACACTTCAGCATGATCTCTGGCAGCTTCTACATGTAGCTCTGCAGTCACTGTCAACTGTATCCATGTGCCCCTAATCCTCCTGTTGGAAACTTCAACAGTGTTGGGAAATTAGGCCTGATAAGAGGTGGCTAGGTCATGAGGGTGTGCCCTTGGCCATGAACTAAAGTTACTATCCCAGGACTGTATTATGAATTGTGACAGTGGCCTTACTATAGGAGTGAGCTGCCCTCCCTTGCTTTCTCTTGTCCATGTTCTCCCACCATGGGATGATGCAACACAAAAGCCCATACCATGTGCTTTTCAGTCTCCAGAACCATTTGCCATTTGTTAAATCAATTTTAGCTTGTTATAGGTTCCCCCAGACCTGGAAATTCTGGTATCCTAGCAAAAGACACACTAAGACACTGTCATTCTTCATGTGTTACTATGGTTGTATTAAGTAATATATTTACCAGCAATCCTGAAAGTGGAGATAAAAGAAAAAGACAATTCCAGAAGCAACTATCTATACAAAATCCCTGGATACACGAAAATAAATCTATGTACACTGTAACAATTCTTTTTCTGTTCCATCAGCCAGCTCCCAAATAACTACATGGAGACTTCTTATTAATTATGAAAGTTTGGCCTTAGTTTAGGCTTGCTTTTTGCTACATCTTATAACTTAAATTAAGATATTTCTATTAATCTATGTTCTGTCACATACTACCCATCCTGCTTCTTCCATGTCTCCTGGCATCTCTCAGGTGCCTAGACTCATCTTCTCTTTCTTCTCTCTCTGCCTGGAAGTCCCACCTATACCTCCTGCCTAGCTATTGGCCGTTCAGCTCTTTATTTAACCAACCACAGAAATATATCTTCACACAATGTACAAATATCCTACAACATTTCCCCCCTTTTGTCTAAATAAAAAGGAAAGGTTTTAACTCTAACATAGTAAAACTACATAAAATAAGAACAATTATCAGGTAGGAATTACATTTACAATGTCCAGTCTATCTGTCTTTGGCAAATTCAGAGAAAATATACTATTATCTATCCTATCTTGGTGAGTCAAAAGTTTTGCATCTAATTTACTTTTTTGTTTTTGTTTTTGTTTTTTTGAGACAGGGTTTCTCTGTGTAGTTATTGGTGCCTGTCCTGGATCTCGCTATGTAGACCAGGATGGCCTCAAACTCACAGAGATCTGCCTGGCTCTGCCTCCGCCCGGCCCCTAATTTACTTTTTTTTTTTTTTTTTTTTTTTTGGTTTTTCGAGACAGGGTTTCTCTGTGTAGCTTTGCTCCTCTCCTGGAACTCACTTGGTAGCCCAGGTTGGCCTCGAACTCACAGAAATCCACCTGGCTCTGCCTCCCGAGTGCTGGGATTAAAGGCGTGTGCCACCACCGCCCGGCTCTAATTTACTTTTTATCCTAACTTTTATTACCAACACAAAACTATCTTTTTAGATATCAAAACATCATTTTTTTTGCCGGGGGGAGGGTTCTGAAAACACACAGACTTTTAAAGGTAACATATATATCAATATTAAAACAAGTATGGAATGTGCGGTGTGCCCAAGTCAGCTAAAGATGATTTTTTGTTCTATGTTTGAGCAGGTAAAAGACAACTTTATAAGTCTGTTTGGACAATGCAATTATTAGCATCTATTCACCAAACAAAAGGGCACCCAAGCTCATAAAAGAAACACGACTACAGCTTAAACCACATATTGACCCTCAATTGACTGATAGTGGGAGACTTAATAACCTACTCTCACCAACAGATTAGTCATCCAGACAAAAACTAAACAGAGAAATGCTGGAGCTAACTGACAACAGAAACCAAAATGACCTAACAGGTATTCACAGAACATTTCACACAAATACAAAACAAAAACAACAACAAAAAAAACCTTCTTCTTAGCAGCTCATAGAACTTTTGCCCAAATTGACCACATACTCATACACAAAGCAAGTCTCAACAGATATAAGAAATTTGAAATAACACCCTGCATCCTATCTGACCACCACAGGTAAAGCTGCATACCAACAACAACAGAAACAAAATGCTTGCAAACTCATGGAAATCGAACAACTCTCTACTAAATGAAAAATGGGTCAAGACAGAAATTAAGAAAGATATTAAAGACTTTCTAGAATTCAATGAAAATGAATACACAACATACCCAAACTTATCAGACACAATGAAAGCTGTTCTTAGACTCAAGTTCATAGCACTAAGTGCTTACGTAAAAAAATTAGAGAGATCTCATAGTAGTAACTTAGCAGCATGCCTGAAAGTCCAGAACAAAAAGACAAAATTACACCCAAAAGGAGTAGATGGCAAGAAATAATCAAACTCAGGGCTCAAATCAATAAAACAGAAACAACAAGAAAACAATTCCAAGAATCAATGACATAAAGAGTTGGTTTGTTAGGTCCCAAAGAAACCAGAGACAAGTCTCATGCTATACCTCTGGCTTCCCCCAGCACTTCTAACCCTGCCCTTTACCCTAAATCTTTTCAGCCCAGGGTCTTTCTTCCCTTCCCAAACCTCTGATCCCTGTATAACTCTGCCATCTGGCTACATGTTCTCTTGGTCTCTTGACTTGCTCTTTACCATTTGGTCCATGGCTCCTCTCTTGGTCCACTTGCCCCCTCTGTCTTCTCTTGCTCTCTTACTGCCTGGCCCCCATGGCCTGGTCTCTTTCTGATGGTCATGTTCAGTCTGGATTCTTCCAGATGCCTCTGGATGAACTCTTCCTCATCTCTACAATAAAACCTTTCTCCTCAACCATACCTAGGAGCAATCATGTCCTCATTTTTCATTCATGGTTCTTTGAGAAAATCAATAGGATTGACAAACCCTTATCTAAATTAACTAAAAGGTGGAGAGAGAGATCCAAATTAAAAAATTAGATCTGAAAAGAGGGACAACAGACATGGAGGAAATTCAAAGAATCATAAAGACATTCTTTAAAACCTGTACTCTACCAAATTGGAAGATCTAAAATAAATTGATAATTTTTTTGGATATGTACAACTTAACAAAATGAAATCAAGATCAGGTAAGCAATTTAAACAGTCATTAAAAGTCTCTCAACCCAAAACACCCAGGGCCAGATGGTTTTAGTGCAGAATTCTACCAGACTTTTGAAGAACAGTTAATGCAAATACTCCTCAAATTATTCCAGAAAATAGAAACAGAAGGAAAATTGCCCAATTTGTTTCATGAGGCCACAGTTACCCTGATAGCTAAACTACATAAAGGCCTAACAAAGAAAGAGAATTACAGACCAATTTCCCGTGTGAACATAGATGCAAAAATTCTCAATAAAATACTTGCAATCCAAATCCAAGAACATATCAAAAAGATCATCCACCACTATCTGGCTTTAACCCAGAGATACAAGGATGGTTCAATATACACAAGTCGATAAATGTAACCCATCATATAAACAAACTGAAAGACAAAAACCACATGATCATCAATTTAGATGCAGAAAAGGCCTTGACAAAAATTTAACACCCCTTAATGATAAAAGTCCTGGTACATTATAATTAACATAATTATAGACAGTTTACAGCAAGCCCATAGGCAACATCAACTTAAATGCAGAGAAACTCAAAGCAAGTCCACTAAAATCAGGAACAAGATAAGGTTATGCACTCTCTCCATACCTATTCACTATAGTACTTGAAGTCTTAGCTAGAGCCATAAGACAACTGAAGGAGAACAAGGGGATTCTTGAAAGGGAAGAAGGAAAAGTATCTTTATTTACAGATGATAGTATACATAAATGACTCTAAAAATCCCACCAGGAAACTCCTACAGCTAATAACTTCAGTGAAGTAGCTTGTAGCCCACCAAAGAGGAACAATCAATCACAATTTATAGCCAATTGAAAGTCTTTATTCCAGCTGGCTGGAACCACACCCAAGTGTTCGGGGAACATAGGATTTTTAAGGGCAGAGACTTTGTAAGAGCATCTCCATCAATCAGCAGCTGCAGGGTGGGCTTTGAAGAGTAAGCAATTTGAAGCAAGTTTTACCAGATGCTAAGACAAGCAGTTAGCTGGAGGGGGTGTCCACACAAACAGGCAGTTTTAACAAAGGCTAAGGTAAGTTAGCTAGGACATCCTGAACTTTGGTTCCTAGAATAGAATTGAATAATTTTCCATGGGATTCCTATCAAGGAGACCAGATTCTAGTTAAACCTAAAATGGCCTCAGCAAGAATACAAGATGGAGGAACCCATTACATTACAGTGTCTTGCCCTGTCACAGCCTTTCTATATATAAATGACAAATGGACAGAGAAAGAAATCAGGAAAACAACATCTTCCACAATAGCCTCAAATAATATAAAATATCTTGGGGTCACTCAAACCAAGAAAGTGAAAGACTTGTATGATAAAAACTAAAGATATTAAAGAAAATGTAGAAGATATGAGAAGATGGAAATATTTCTCATGTTCATCGATCAGTAGGATTAATATAGTAAAAATGGCCACGCTACTAAAAGCATTGTACAGATTTAATGCATTCACCCATCAAAATAGTAACACAATTCTTTACAGATCTTGAAAGATATTTTCAGCTACATATGGAAACATAAAAACCCCAGGATAACTAAATAACCCTGATGGAGGTAGCACCATCCCTGACCTCAAACTGTACAGAGCTATGCTAATAAAAACCACATGGTATCGACACAAAAACAGACATGTTGTTCAGTGGAAGTGAGTTGAAGACTCAGACATAAATCTAAACACATATGGACACCTGATTTTTGATTTAAAAAAAAGCCAGAAATACACACTGGAAAAAAGACAGCATCTTCAACAAATGGTGCTGGCCAAACTGGATGGCTGCATGTAGAAGAATCCACATAGATCCATACTTACCATCATGCATGAAACTCCAAATGGATCAAAGACCTCAGCATACAACCAGATACACTGAGCCAGACAGAAGAGAAAGTGGGTAACTGCCTTGAAATTCTTGGCACAGGAAAAGATTTTATGAACAGAACACCATTAGCACAGGCACTAAGATCAACAATAAATAGGACCTCATGAAATTGAGAAGCTTCTGCATGGCAAAGGACACCATCATTTTGATAAAGCAACAGCCTACAGAATGGGAAATATTTTTTTTTTACCCACTATACATCTGATAGTAAGCTAATATCCAAAATTATAGAGAACTACAAAAACTGGATCTCAAGAAAGCAAATAACCCAATCAAAAAATGGGGTACAGAACTAAACAGAATTCTCAAAAGAGGAAACTCAAATGGCTGAGAAACACTTAGAGAAATGTTCAATATCCTTAGCATCAGGGAATTGCAAATCAAAACTACTTTGAGATTTTATCTTATACCTGTCAGAATGGCTAAGGTCAATAAAAAAATGACAGCTCATGCTGGCAAGGAAGTGGAGCAAAGGGAACACTCATCCACTACTCGTGGGAGTGCAAACTTGCACAGCCACTGTGTACTGTGGGATGTTCTGTATGGCAAATGTGTTGCTCTGATTGGTCAATAAATAAAACACTGATTGGCCAGTGGAAAGGCAGGAAGGTTTATTTTGGCTCATAGTTTTAGGAGTTTCAATCAATGATTGGTTGGAATGTTGTTCTGTGCTTTACCAAGCAGCCCATCTTACCATACAAGGGAACATGCTTAGAGAAATCCTGTTCATTTCATCTGAGAAGCAAAAAAAAAGGGGGGGGCTGGATCCCAATATTCTTTTCAAGGGCTGCTGTGGGATGTTCTGTATGGCAAATGTGTTGCTGATTAGTCAATAAATAAAACACTGATTGGCCATTGGCTAGGCAGGAAGTATAGGCGGGACAAGGAGGAGAATAAAGCTGGGAAGTGGAAGGCTGAGTCAGAGACACTGCCAGCTGCCACCATGACAAGCAGCATGTGAAGATGCTGGTAAGCCACGAGCTACGTGGCAAGGTATAGATTTATAGAAATGGATTAATTTAAGATATATAAGAACAGTTAACAAGAAGGCTGCCACGGCCATACAGTTTGTAACCAATATAAGTCTCTGTGTTTACTTGGTCGGGTCTGAGCAGCTGTGGGACTAGCGGGTGAGAGAGATTTGTCCTGACTGTGGGCCAGGCAGGAAAACTCTAGCTACAACTGTGGAAATCAGTGTGGCAGTTCCTCAGGAAGCTGGAACTAGATTTGCCTTAAGATTGAGCCATACCACTCTTGGGCATATACCCAAAGGCCATTTCATCCTACCACAGGGACACTTGTACAACCATGTTTATTCCTGCTGTCTTCATAATAGCCAGAAGTTGGAAACAATCTTGATATCACTCAATGAATGAATGGAGAAAGAAAATGTGGTACATTTATACAATGGAGTATCACTTAGGCATCAAAAATGAAATAATGAAATTTGCACGTAAGTGAATGGAACTTAAAAAAAATTATCCTGAGTGAGGTAACCCAAACCTAGACAGACAAATATGGTATGTATTCATTTATATGTGGCTATTAGCTGTTACTTCAATGAAAAGTAAGCTACAAGCCATAGGACCACAGAAGGTAGGTACAGAGTAAGGGACTACGTGGAGGGTACAGGTAGATCTCCACAGGAAAGGGAAATAAAATAGATAGCTATGGATTAAGGGGGCTGGAACCAGAGAATCAAGCATTAAGGGTGAGGGAAGAGGGGGAGGAGGGAGGGAGTATGGGGAGAGACAGTTAAAATGAAGGGCCATTTGAGAGACAGTATGTAAACCTAATTCAGAAGAAGATTCCTAAAATACATACATATAGGAAGGTGACCTAAATGAAATTTCCAAATAATGTTGCAAAACAGAGCCCCAACTGGATATCTCTTGTTACCAAATGAAGCTTCTATTACCAGGACTGGATAACATAATTGAGTTGTTGGTCAAAGGGGTCCCATGCGAACCCCCAAACAAACCAGGCCATTGCCAAGGCTGCTCTCCACAAACTGAAGGCAAGGCCCTTTTGCTGAAGACAATATCTACAGAACCCACTGAATATGGAAAAATCGAACTGACACCCACCTAGAGCCTTCACCTCTACAGGCTAGTGTTCTTGCTACTTGAAGGTTCTGCGCATGCTACCAAAGGAGAAACATGAACACCAATCCAGCTATAAAACCCTTCAATCTACAACAGTGTCCTGCCTACAAGATATGCTAGTGCAATGGTGGTACAAAGCTTGTGGGTGGGAGTAACCAACCAATGTTTGACTTGGCTTAAGACCCACTCCACAAGACAGAACCCATACCTGACACCACTTGAGTGATCAAGAACCCAAAACCAGATATCCCAGGTACCTAGGGTAAAACTAAGGAAATAAGGCCTTCTAAACAGAACAGAACCAATGCACACAGGAATGCAAAGAGACCGAGGCAGCCTGCACAGGGCCTGAAAATGTACCAGATGGGGTCCTAGAGCTGAAAGAAGTGGACATATGACCTGAAGCTATCTCCAATTGATAACCACTTGCAAATGAAATTTTAGTTTTCTCCGTAGGAGTCTCACTAGGGAAACAAACTATTCTTAACGTCTATGAGCAGTAGATGGTCAAAAGAAAAGAAGCTCAATGGCTTTTCTTCCTTCCTTCCTTCCTTCCTTCCTTCCTTCCTTCCTTTCTCTCTCTCTCTCTCTCTTTCTTTCTTTCTTTCTTTCTTTCTTTCTTTCTTTCTTTCTTTCTTTCTTTCTTTCTTCTTTCCTTCTTTATTTTTGTATCTTATATTTTTTTATTTTATTTATTTTTCTCTTTTTTACCCTACAAGTCCTTTGCATATATATTATGGTTTCCAGTTTTGTGTTTGTATAGGATTCTTGAGTGTGTGAACCAGTAGGTCTCTTCATCTATATTTGTTTCTTGTGCCTTTTCTTGGGCTCTTTTCCTCCTATATGTTTATTTTGTCCTATTATATTTTATCTTATTATTATCCCTCAGAAGCCTGTTTGTTTTCAAATGAGAGGCAGAAAGGGGATAGATCCAGATGAGGTGGGAGGGGAGGAGCTGGGAGGCATAGAGGGAGGGGAACCCATAATCAAAGTATATGAAAAAATCTATTTTCAGTAAAAGAAAAATCTTCCTATTCAAATCCATGTAAAAATAAATAAAATTAGAATGTCACAAAATGAAATCAAAATTATTCATATTTAATTCATGCTCATTCCTTAAGCTTCCAACAATAAGGGTAAAGCAGACACTGTGAACGACCCTTCTCATTTAGGTCAACCCATTTCTCTAGCCTTCTGAAAGCTCCAGGCCAATTCCAAACAACAAAGTAGCACTTGATAAAGTCTTGTTACAAGTTCCCCTCTCCTCGACTTCTCCTTTAGGCCTTGTTAACATGCTCATGGAGGCATGAGCGAAAGTTGAATTAGCTCCGATATTTAGATGTCAAATCCAAAGTAAAATATAACAAAATTCTTACTTCATATGATGGAACCTACAAACAAAATAGATGAGACTAGAACCCCACAGCACAGACACTCGACAGTCTCCATGTTTCTACTGCCATGAATTGAATCCCACTATACGCAAATCCCGAAACCATTTTGTTTTTCTACATAATTTATAATCATTTCCTATAAATTCAGGGTGACTATTTCTTAAACAGTACAGGCATAACAACTATTTACATAGTATTTGCATAATATTACATACCACAAGTAATCAGAGATAATGAAGTATGTAGAAAAGTCTGTCTATGTTATATGTTAAGACTATGCTAACTGCTGGGCGGTGGTGGTGCACACCTTTAATCCCAGCACTCAGGAGGCAGAGGCAGGTGGATCTCTTTAAGTTCGAGGCCAGCCTGGGCTACAGAGCAAGTTCCACAATAGGCTCCAAAGCTACACAGAGAAACCCAGTCTTGAAATTCTCTCCACGCCCCCCACCAAAAAAAAGGCTATGCCAACTCTATAAAGTACTTGAGTTGAGCAATCCTTAATAGCCATAAGGATCCTGGGATCAATCTCCACGGATACTGGGGGCTAAACTGTATTCTGGAACCTTCAAATATAACTTCAACTGAGTAGAGAAAGTGCCTGAGAGAGAAGGTTATCATGAGAGATGAGAGTTCATTTCAGCAGCCCTGCATCAGATGTCATCTCTCGAAAGAGGTTAGTCCACATTAGTGGAGTCGGGCTGCCCTGAATAGAACATACCATTTGCAAGAGCTCTTGAGGAATCTGTTCCACCACACAGAACAATGGAAGAATAGTTTTAGCCACTGCGTTCTTAGAAAATTCTCCTCATTTTGGTCATCTATATTTTAGCTAGTGTTTGAATTGTTGGCCACATTCCAAAACCATCCCTACAATTATTTTGCTTTTCAACAAAACACATAATCATTTCCCTATAAAAGTGGGGTGACTTCTTTAAAAGTCCTTTGCTCTTCATCAAAATACTTTTTAACTTGCCAGGCATGGTGGCACATGCCTGTGATCCTAGCACTTGGGTAAATTCAAAGCCAGCCATGGCTACCGGGTGACAGCTTGTCTCAGAAACAAATAAACAAACACCCAGGGCGGAGAATGCAGCTCAGTTACTAGTACGCTTGTCAAGCTGGTATCAGGAAGCATGCTCCCTTCAAGGCTGAAGGCACAGAGATAGATAAAAGCAAAAACAACCTGTGGCAGGACAAAGGCTCCCCCAGAGGAGGGCAGTTATCTATAAGCCTGAGGCTGCACTGTGGAGCCGAAGTGAGCACCCTGCAGGAAGCGGATTGATCCTTTTGAATCAATGGCAGCAGCAAGGCCTGTATGTGTCTACGTTAGAACCACACCTGGGTATCCCTAGTGCATGAACTGGCTTTTTGGAGTCCATTCTCTATGGAGGGATACCTCGCTGGGGGCGGGGGTTAGGGAGCAGCTTGGTCTTGCCTCAACTTACTATGCCAGACTTTGTTGACTCCCCATGGGAGGTCTTACCCTCTCTGAGGAGTGGATGAGGGTGGGGTGGGGGAAGGTGGGGGGTGAGCGGGAGGAGGGGAAGGAGGGGGAACTGTGGTTGGTATGTAAAATGAAAAAAAAAAAAAGAACCAGAGCTGGGACCATGATCAACCTAACCACACCTTCACCAGCACAGTTTAATTTTGCATACCTCTTGCTCCTTGGCCCAGTTCTTCTGCTATTAAACCAAAGCCTTCCGTCAGTCCTTGAAAGTGGACCTAGAAGTTACTGGATCCATTTGTTACTCCCAGAGTGGCGGTATTGATGAAACGTCCTCTCCCTGCTTTTCACCTATATTCATCTTAAAATGACAGACTGGGGCAGGCGATTGAACCTTGAGCCTTGGGGCTGCTGGCACCCCAGCTTTTACCTTAAAACTCCAGTTACCCCAGCTCCATGGGCTCTTTGCACTGCTCAGAGCTAATAAGCACTTAAAGGAAAGAGTAAAGCATGCAAAGCCAAACTACCTGTGAAGCCACAAGAGCAGCACACACCTGATAGAGAGGAGTCCGATTCAGGCAGCTGTCAGGTGGTATAGTCTGGCCCCGGGGCATGAGGGTTGAAGGAGTGGGGATGGGGTGAGGGCGGGGCGGGGGGAGGGGCTAACCAGATCCTAAAGTTTCTAGATTGGAGGCCACTCTGAAAGAGTGACAGGGAAGCTGGGTGGAGCTCAGGGGTCAAGCTGAGCTTAGCTGCTGTAGGCCCCGGGTGTGATGGGAGATGGGAAGAGAGAGGAAGAGGGGAAGCAGGAGGAGACTCGAAACCAGGCTGCCAGAAACCAGGCTGCCAGGCTTGGAGTCGTTAACTCAGCGGCTTGGCCCCTCAGCCGGGTCCATCCAAGCATCCTCCTCAGCAGTCCTGGGAGCTCTTCGCTTCCTTCTGCTCCTCTTCCCACTACTCCAGCTGGGCCTCAGTCTCCCTTGCCGGATTTGTGGACGACATGCTTCTTCTCCTCCTCACCCATCTCCCACCATTTAGCTTGGTCCGTTGCCAATCCTGAATTAAAATTCTAACATTACTCATCCTAGCCTTGCCCAAAATTGATCAAGCCTTCTCACTGTCTGCAGAACAATACCTGAGTTCCTAGCCCCCTCCTGCCTCGTTCTTTCTCTTACCACTCCCAGCCTCACTCAGTCACTCACAGGGCATGAGGACCCTCAGTTCCCTCACAGGGGCAGCCTCCTCTATGTGGTCTTCTGTCTGTGTCTCCAACACCTCCTTCTTGTGTGGCTGGTTCCATTTGTGAGCCTCAGATGTTGACTTACTCCATGAATGGACCTAGTTTTCTGATCTCCACAGTTAAGAAAATCCCTCTGTCTGTCTCATTTCCTCCTGAGAATACTCAGTTCTGGAGCAACTCTCCAAATTGTTGTGATGGTCATTCTCCTCATAAAGTTGTAGGTGTATTCCAACATGTCATAAGGTTGGGGCAATAAAAACCATAGCAAAAGAGTAGTGGAAATCCTGCTTGAACAGTAGCATCGATATTTATAACTCAGTACATATAACAAATACATGGTGATAAAATAGATGATAAAATAAAATACCATAGTTTCTATTCCCTTGGGCTTAACTAAACCTACAGAAGCTGGAAATGTGACCCCTGTAAGTTAAATTCATGATTTTATTTCCAAGACAAAAAGTTCATTATTAAGCTACAAGCTTATTATCAAATGTTACTGCATGCCATGTGTTCGAGGCATAAAATGTTTAGCCTTATAATCACATAAGGAAATATTCCTGACTGACTCTCAGTGCTTTGTTTTATATATACATTGATTCAGGAAGCCTGATTTGAGTGACAGCTGAGTAAGACGATATGGAACACAATAAGACTCTCACGGCAACCACAGTAGACCAAATAACTCCACAACTTCCTCCCCACCTTCTAACCCAGCACAGGATGCATGACTGCATATTTAAAAGTGCCGAGGAGCCCAGGAGTGCAGGTGACTGATAAAGAACACATTAGCAAAGCTTGAGCCTGCAAATAAGAAGAGGCAATATTACCAGGCACTTTCTAGATAACTCTTTTCAGAAGAACTGATAAGAGAGACCGATAGTTCATTTTAAATTGTTTATAGTCTATAAAAGATATAAGTGATATCTTGGCTGTCAATATTGATAACCTCCAGAACTTTCTAAGAACTGCTCCAGAGTTGGTGGTAAATACAGAATGCCTCAAGATACCCCCAGCCCACGAAGGGAAAAGATCCAGAGAGATGTTTAGATTTTTGCACACTGGCAGGCTAGACCAACCTCCCCTTCTAATCAGCTCTCTTGATAATTCCTCAATCATGTATCTCAGGATTTGGATATTATGATGATAGGAAGGGGATATGGGAAAAAATGAAGTGTGGATTTTAACCCATTAAAACCTTCATTACACATTCAAACTCATAAAACCTTATAGAAGCCGGGCGGTGGTGGCGCACGTCTTTAATCCCAGCACTTGGGAGGCAGAGCCAGGCAGATCTCTGTGAGTTCGAGGCCAGCCTGGGCTACCAAGTGAGTTCCAGGAAAGGCGCAAAGCTACACAGAGAAACCCTGTCTCGAAAAAAACAAAACAAAACAAAACAAAACAAAAACCTTATAGAGTTCATTTTTTTGAGTGGAAAGAAAAACAACTGCACCACCTTCCCCTCTGTTACCATGAGCCCAATAAAATGCCACATGATTTTGGCAGGCTCATGGCAAATTTGGGAGCTCAGAATCTGAAGCCACTGAAAGGGAAGGCCAAGCGAAGTGTGTTAGTTTCCAGGCTATACCAGATGCCTAAGACAATAGACTTTCAAAATGCAAGGTTTATTTTGGCTCACAGTTTGGGAGGTCAGTCCATGCTTGGTTAGCCGTGGGGGCCTGTGGTGAGACAGTACCTTACAGAAGGAAGCATATGAAGCTGGATGGCAGTGGCACATGCCTTTCATCCCAGGACTCGGGAGGCAGAGCCAGGCAGATCTCTGTGAGTTCAAGGCCAGCCTGGTCTACAGAGCAAGATCCAGGACAGGCACCAAAACTACATAGAGAAACCCTGTCTCACCCCCACAGTGACACACTTCCTCCAACAAAGCCATAACTCCTAATAGGGCCACTCTCTAAGGGGGCCATTTTCTTTTAAATCACCACATTCCATTCCCTGGACCCCATAGGCTTGTAGCCATATCATAATGTAAAAATATATTCATTCCAACTTCAGAAGTCCTCATAGTCTATATCAGTCTCAAACTTATATAAAAGTCTAAAGTTCAAAGTCTCTTCTGAGATTCTTGCAATCTCTTAGCTGTAATCCCCTGTAAAATCAAAATAAAAAAACAGATCAAATACTTCCAACATATAATAGCACAGGATCTACATTATCATTCCCAAATGTAGGGAAGGAAGCATAGTGAGGAAATACTGGACCAAAGCAAGACCAAAAACCAGCTGAGCAAACTCCAAACTCCACATCTCCATGTCTGATGTCAAAACCTTCTCCACAGCTCCAACTCCATTTGGCTTTGTTGACTGTAGCACACTTATCTCTCTTTGGCTGGTTCTACTCCCTGTTAGCAGTTTTCCTTAACAGGTATCCCACAACTCTGGCATCTCCAACATCCTGGGGGCTCCAAGGCAATCTAGGTTTCAACTGCACAGCTTCATACAATGGTCTCTCTCGGCCTCCATTCAGGGACACCCCTGACACATGCCTGGCCTCAGCCATTTTCCTTAGTCGCTTAGTCCCTTTTTTCTATCCTTGACTCTAAAGCCAACACCATGTAGCCAAAGCTGCTAAGTTCTTTCTGCTGCTTATTGGGGCTGGAACATAGCCTCATTGTAGAATTACATCTTCACCAGCTTTCTATTTTCTTTTTTCTTTTTTTGGTTTTTTGAGACAGGGTTTCTCTGTGTAGCTTTGCGCCTCTCCTGGAACTCACTTGGTAGCCCATGCTGGCCTCGAACTCACAGAGATCCGCCTGCCTCTGCCTCCTGAGTGCTGGGATTAAAGGAGTGCGCCACCACCGCCCGGCTAGCTTTCTATTTTCAATGGTTTCCTTTACTGCCTAGGCTGTCCTGAAACTGGATCTGTAGACAAGGCTGGCCTCAAACCAAGAAATCTACCTGCCTCTGTGTCTGCCTCTGGAGTGCTGGGATTAAAGCACCACCACACCCAACTCTAAGATTTTCTTTGATTCCTTTTCACAAGTTGTAAACTTAGCTGAATGAGATCTTGCCCTGATGTCACCACTCCCATTATTTCATTTCTTAATCTGTTTATCAAGTCCTCCTTAAACACAGGACTTAGCTCTGTTCGACTTCCTCGTGCTCCTTTTCTCCTCAAATTGTACATTTTGCATTTTTCTTTGCTCAGCTTGCTCCGTTTCATTATAGAGCTTTATTAGAGTTAACACTAACAACCATACGACAGAGTCAATACTAGGCTGTTTTGAGATTTCTTCTGCCAATGGAATTAATCCAAATCTCTTCACGTTAGCCTCAGACAGACTCTTCAAACAAAGGCAAAAAGCAGTCTTTCTTTACCAAAATATTACAAGAATGATCTCCAGGCAACATACTAAAATTATTTCCATCTAATACCTCTTGAGCCAGGCCTCTACCATTCAAATCATTCTCAGCACCATTGTCTTCCATGCTCCTACTAGTATGGCCCATTAAGCAGTGCTTAAAGCATTCTACTGCTTTCCTAACCCAAAGTACCAAAGTCTAAATTCCTCCAAAAAAAACCATGGTCAGGCCTATCACAGAAATACACCAGTCCCTGGTGCCAACTTCTGTCTTAGTTAGGGTTTCTATTGCTGTGAAGAGACACCATGATCCTGGCAGCTCTTATAAAGGAAAACATTTAATTGGGGTGGCTTACATTTTCAGAGGTCTAGTTCATTGTCATCATGGTAGAGCATGGTGGCATACAGACAGACATGGTGCTGGAGAAGGAGCTGAGAGTTCTACATCCTGATCTGCAGGCAACAGGAAGTGAACTGTGTTACTGGGTGCAGCGTGAGTAAAAAAGACCTCACCCCCCCCCCCCAGTGACATACTTCCCACAAGATCATACCTACTCCAACAAAGCCATACCTCCTAATAGTGCCTCTCTATGGGGGCCATTTTCTTTCAAACCACAACACTATGTTATAAAAAAACTGTTCATACTATGGAAGAATATCAGATGATCATTAAGTTATTTGTGAATATAAACATTGAATGCAAAAGGAATAATTGACTTGGCAATGTCTATTAAAAGCCTTAAAAAACAAAACAAAACAAAAATCTGTCCAAGTCAGGGCTGGAGAGATAAGTCAGCAAAATGCTTACTGTGCCAGCATGATGGCTCAAATTCAATCTCTAGCACCCATCAAAAAAAAATTAAACCAGGTATGGTGACTTGTATCTGTAATCCCAGTTCTGGGGAGGTGAAGATCCCCAGAGCACCTTGGGCAGTCCCACTGAATCTGCAAGCTCCAGGAAAAGAGAGAGAACCTATCCCCAAAAGCAAGATAGAGAGTAGTTAAGGAAAACATCAAGCATCAACTTCTATCCTGCATGCATATACATGTGTACACACACAAACATGCACACACATACACAAACATGCACACACATACACACACACACACACACACACACACACACACACACACAAACTGCCTAAGTCCTTCTATTCAGAACTGCCTCTAAGAATTTGCTTTAAGAAAATAATCTTGGAGACAAGATCTTGTTGGGGTTTGTCTTTTTAAATGTGCTATCACAACAACACATACTTAACCACCGGCATTTAGTATAATAGCAATGGGTTAAAAAATACATATTTTGACTAAGTGCATCTATTTAATCAAATCAGTTAAAATTCTGTATCATGACTTAAAAATGATACCTTAGTAGAATAGATGGCTGAAAAAAAGTCACACAATTTATTACTTTTAAAACTGGTAGTAAACACACAGATAAGCTGAGCCCATTTCTCAGACAAAATGCTGGATGCAATAGGGATGCTAGATGTAATAGGGTTAGCTACATGCTGAGGTGGCAGCTATTGTCATGTGTACTACAAAAATTTGCTGCTATTATAGACACAAAATTGGAAGTTAAGCCCTAAAACAACAGTGAGTATGCCTTAGTAATAGAATTATGAGCAATTTTATTATCTTCTTTTTAGTTCACATAGTCTAAGTATTCTATGAAGAATATGTAAGAAAGAAACACTAAAAATTCACTACTCCCTAGGTCTATATTATTTTTTAATGACTTAGTTATTCTGTGTATGCATGTGTTTTATGTATGGGTATGTGCACATGGGTGCAGGTGCTTGTAGAGACCAGAAGAGGGCATCAGATACACTGGAACTGCAGCTACTGCAGCTACAGTTGGATGTGAATCACCTATGTGGGTCATGGGAACTGAACTTTTGAGCGCTGGAAGAATGGCAAGTGCTCTTAACCGTGGATCCATCTCTCCAGCGCACAGGTCTATTTTTTTCATATAAAATGCAAGTTATATCCCCTCTTTAAAGTGCCTGGAATTAATATATATATATATATATATATATATATATATATATATATATATATCACATATCTGTTATGTTGACCAGAAATGAAGTTTCAAGATGCTTATTTGCTACTTATTTACAACATCAAGAGAAAGAAGTTTGATGTTTCATTTTTAGAACATGTTTTTGGCAGTGCTGGGAATCAAACCCAGCGCACTGTGGATGATAGGCAAGAGCTCCACTTAGTTCATCATTTCTCCCTTTGCTAAGACAAAGTGTTATTTTGTAGCTCAGGCTGATAATCAATTTGTTCTGTAGCCTAGGCTGACCTTGAACTCATGTAGTATGACTTTCTTTTGACTGCCAGCACCCAAATAATGACACTGAGACTTCTTATTAATTATGAAAGCTTGATCTTAGCTTAGGTTTGCTCCTAGATAGTTCTTATAACTTAAATTAACCTGTTTATATTAATCTACGTCTGCCATGTGGCTCATTAACTCTCCTCCATACGGTACGTCCAACTTGCTCCATGTCTCACTGGTGAATCCCACCTCTCTATTTCCCAGAGTTCTTATCACTTCCAGGAGATCCCACCTGTCCTCTCCTGCCTAGTTATTGGTCATTCATCTCTTTATTAAAGCAATAATAAAGTGCCTTAGCAGAGACACATCTTCACAATGTACAAAAAGATTATCCTACAACAAACTCATGATTCTGCTCTTACCTCAGAGTCCTGGGATTACAGGCACATACCACTCATCTGAATGAAATTTGACATGTAGTGGGGAGGTGCTTTTTGTAGAATTGTGTGAGAATTTCATGTGACCTCAGTTTATGGTTTTCTTCTCAAAAGAGCTTATCTTTCAGTCTCTCAATTCAAACTGAAAATTCCCTGCATTATAGGTTTTCAGGAGGCAGGGATGATTTCTCATTGGCCCTTGTGTTCTTTGAGTGTAGTACTAAATACTCCATATTGATTTAATGAACAGGTTAGCAAATGTCTAAATATATTTTATACAATCTCTGAAACTCTTCTATTGCACATAATTAGATCATCATCATCATCATCATCATCATGATCATCATCATAAGCCTCAGCTACATTAAGAAACAATTTTCTCTATTTCTCCTTCCCAGGGAAATTACCTAGCTTCTTTGGGGCTGGGGATTGTAGTCTGGTTATCCTTTACTTTGCAGCTAATATCCATTTATGAATGAGTATATACCAATTTTGTCTTTCTGTGTCTGGGTTACCTCACTCAGGATGACTTTTTCTAGTTCCATTGATTTGTCTGCAAATTCCATGATGCCACGAAACAGTTTTCTCTTGAAAGAATTATGGAAATTGGTCAAAGAGGGCAGTTTTCATAGTGGAATATTACTCAGACTTAGAAAAGGAAATTCTGCAATTTGTGACCCATAGTTACTGGTGTCACCTTTATAGGAAATCTGACATAGAATTAAAATTGGAGAAACAGGGGAGTTACCAAGAACTGATAGTGGATAAAACAGGAAAGTTGGTGAAAGGTTATACACTTTAACGCTGAGTAACTTCTGAGAACTGAATATTCTGTGAGCAATTATAGTTGATAATAATGTGTTGTATATTTAAAACTTACTAAGCTTATATCTGAAGTATTCTTATTATTTCCCTTCTAAATGTGACTGTATCAGATGATGGACATGTCAACACCATGTTGTGTACTTGAAATATTAACTTTTTTTTCTATCACACCTCAATAGTCCTCAGTGCAAAAAGATAGTCTTTAGAAAGGGACTTCTATGGACTGGTCTTCTCTAGAGCCAAAAATCTGGTTTGGTAACAGCTATAAATGATTTAATAACTTGTCAAGGATAATGCTGTGGACATCAGGTAGACATGTTTCTTCTCATCCAAGCAAACCAATTTGAGAGGACCCAGTATCCTCGGGCCCCTCAGCACCATGCAGCTGTCAGCCCATCAGGCACTTTTACTGTTTTCTCTCAGCCTGGTATGGTTTATGGCCAGTAAGAGGCAAGTGGGTGACCATCTTGTACTCACCTACAAGGAGAGGACAGGGACACTTTTGCTCTCTTTTTTTTAAATGATAAAGGTTAGGGTGAGTGGGGCTTATGGTCCTTGTTTAAAGCATTTCCAGGGCCATCAATGCCATGTAGTTCCTGGGTTTGGTACTTTTTCACACAGGCCAGCTGCTCCCTACTTTCAAAAGAACACACCTGAGTGGAACCCTCCCAACTACAATTCCAGAGGTTCAAAAGCTCTGCTCAGACAGGACGTTATTAACTGCTGTGCTTCCAAGGTCGGTGTTGCAGATATCACAGGATGCAAAGCCTTGGTGCTGGCAGCTTCGGTTATTTCCTCATGGAGACCCTGTGTGTCTAGTGAGTATTCCCCACTACAAGCTGCAGAGAAGAGGAGCAACTGTAGAATGGATTCAGATCGCTTGTAGGTGTTAATCATTCCACGACATGTTTCCTCTCCTAAGAAAACATTGACTTTTGACATCTGGCATTGGGGCTCCTGTGCATGTGGACGTGGCTCAGTTCCTGGAGAGAGTGGAGTTACAGAGTGAGTCACTGGGCCACACCTCGGTGTATTTACCCAGGCCACCAATATGGGATAGAGCACCATTTTAGACTTCAGCCCTGCAAGTAGTACTGTAGAGGAAGAAAAGTGTCCAGGGAAGGTGGAAACATTTTTATATTAATTCAGATTTGGTCTGGTTACTCTGTGAGAGTAGTTTAGCATTAGGGTAAACAATAACACAAATGAGCTTCCTACCCTGAAAGGTGAACTATCCTAGGCAGGAGCAAAGATATTCTAAGCAGAGGAACAAGGCCTCTCCATCGGGCTATCAGACTGTTGAGACAACGAACCCAGAGAATTGGGATTCTCTCAGGAGTCTCAGGGAGTCTCATGCTGGGAAAGGAGAAGGCTGAAGCCTTTGAAGCCTTGGGCCATCCAGGGAGAACTTTTCTCCTTGGAGAGATTTCACACTGTTCTGATAAGTTCTTAGTCCACCTTGCAGGAGAGACTGGAGCAGAGACAGCGATAGGCAAGACTCCACCTTGACCAGGATTGCTTACCTATGTACACCTCTTGCCCTCTACTTAAACCTAAATAAACCTTATGTCAGGGCCCAGAAAATGGACTTGGGGATTTCCCAGATGTGACCACATTAAGTAAATCATTCTCACTTTTCACTAATTCTTGGACCCATGTGAGACAGGTGGCTGATCCTAGCCTGTTAAGGCTGTCAGGGCCAACGGGGTGGATGGGACAGCAGGCTGGTGGCGCCAAGAGGACCAAGGCTTTGACCCTAACAACTCTGGAAACAAAGGGCCCAACGTCCCACCAAGCTGCCGCAGACTGCTTCTGTAGCTTGTTAGAGTTCACATTCTTTTAGGTTCTTACTGTTCCCTTACTAACAGGACCGAGATTCTTTAGAATTTCCTATGATTAATTTTTTAAGTACAAAGGGAAGGAAAATGATCTTTGGGTTTAGATAACACATTGTGACCAAATACACAGCAGGAAGTAACACAAGGGAGGAAAGACTGTTTTTCTAGTTCTAATTCTGTCCTAACTTTTTCATCTTTTGTGGTAGATAAATGCACAAAAATGTATTCAATTGTCAAAGTGTAAAATCCAACACAAAGCTCCACAGCTTCAGAATTTCTATTCTAACTGTATACAATTAATTGTATAATATTTATGCAATAAAGTGTCAATTTGGGGAGGCTGGGCATGGTAGTGTATGCCTTTAATTCCAGTACCCAGAGGCAGAGGTAAGTGGATTTCTGTGAGTTCAAAGCCAGCCTGGCCTACACAGTCAGATCCAGGCCTGACATGGTTACATGAGACCTTTTCACAAAGAAAAAAAAATGTTTTGGTGAAAAATTATATCAAAGAACTAAATAAAAACATAATAATGAGCCAGGTGGTGGTGTACACCTTTAATCCAGCACTTGGGAGGCAGAGGCAGGCTGATCTCTGTGAGTTCAAGGCTAGCCTGATCTACACCACAAGTTCCAAGAAAGCAAAAGCTACAAAGAGAAACACTATCTTGAGAAAACGAAAATGTTAAACAATATAGATGTTAAACAAAAAAGATGTTAAATAAATAGAAAATATCAATGAAGAGATAGAAAACAAATAGCAAATAGCTGAACAAACGTTCTGAAATTGAAATTTTCATTAGCCTTTTTTTTTTTTTTTTTTTTTTTTTGGTTTTTAAAGACAGGGTTTCTCTGTGTAGCTTTGCGCCTTTCCTGGAACTCACTTGGTAGCCCAGGCTGGCCTCGAACTCACAGAGATTCACCTGGCTCTGCCTCTCGAGTGCTGGGATTAAAGGCGTGTGCCACCACCGCCCGGCCTAGCCAATTTTTTAAATGAGATATTCCACCGCAGATTTAGGCATGTGAAAAAAAAGAACAAATTTGTAAAACTGAAAATAGGTCAATTGAGATTCCAGTCTGAAAACAGATGATGAAACAATGAAGGAAAATGATCAGACCCTCAGAGACTACCTGTGAACGTGAGTCTCCAAAGGAAAAGAAGAAAGAACAATGGAAAAAGAAATGGATGAAAAGTCCACAAATTTAATGTAAAACATTTACATATGGAGTTTAAAAAGCACTATGTAGGACAAACTCAAAGAGATTCTCATATGAACATGATCATGATAAAAACTGTTGCAAATTGAGGCCTAAGAGAGAAACTTAAAAGCACTAAAAGAGAAGCAGCCTTCCTTGTGGACAAGTAATTCTCAGGAATACCAAATGCGGGTCTCCCATCGGGAGCCAGGGAGAGCAGAAGGCAGCAGCATGTCATATTCGAAATGCTGAAAGAAAAGCACCTGTCAACGTAAGAATTCTCTACCAAGGAAAGCCATCACCAGACACAAAGGAGAGACCGACACACTCTCCAGAAAGTGAGAGACACAGCTCTGGCAGAACTGGTCAACCAAAACTAATCCGGGAGCTGGCGGGATGACAGAGCCGGTAAAGATGCTTGCCACCGGCTCTAGGACCCGAGTTTGATCCCTGGGACCCACACGGTAGGGGGAAAGAACTGACTCCCACAAGTTGTCCTCTGACCTCCGTGCACAGCTCCCCTGAATAAATAAACGTAATAAAAATTTAAGGAATAATTTGGAAATTGAGAATCTTCTAGGATTAAAGGATATCTGGAGGGATATCTGGTAGTAGCACAAATACAACACAACAAAGAACAGAAGACCAGCAAAGAAAACCACATAGATGACATGACTGTTCCGTAAGTAAAAGTCGGGACAAAGATACTTTTGTAACTATTTTTCTTTTATTTAAAAGGTAACCACAATGAGAAATCATATATATATATATATATATATATATATATATATATATATATAAAACAAATATATATGTGTATATATTTTTTATTGAGGGGCAAATAATAGATAAAGATGTAATATATATGCATAGGAGATCAGGAACAAAGTAGAACAGGAGTGAAGTTTTTATATACTATTGTAATTCAATTGGAATGGATATGAATAATGTTATAAATTAAGACAATGGCAATCTTCAGGAAAATATCTAAGGAAATAACTAAGGAAACATGTAGATAAAAAGATAAAAATGATAATTAGAAGTTAACACAAGAGAAGAGCATAAAGGAGGAATAGAGTAACAAAGAAGACACAAACTGTATATATACACACATACATGTATGTGTGTGTGTGTGTATATATATATATATATATAATACAGTACAGAAAACAAATGGACATATCTAAATCCTACCATACTAGAAATTACATTACATAGAAGTATAAGAGAATGCAGAGATGATAAAAACTACGAAAACAAAAAGATAATGTTTAGATTCAAAAGATTTAAATAGATTGCAACTAAAAGGAAGGAGAAATATATGATGCAAACAATAAATGATAAATTGTGTCAGACTACTTTCAGATAGAGTAGACCTTAATTAAAAACTTGTTACAGGAGACAAATAAATTTAATAGAGATAAAAGGATCAAGGTGTCAAAACTATAATAATTATGAACATACATTTCATGTACCTAGCAACAGCTACTCAAAGCCTGAAGCAGCACCTTACAGAGGTAAAGGAAGAAACAGACAACCCAACATTACTAGTTCAATAGTTCACTTTCACGTTAATTAACTCATTAGTTTCTGGTGCCAAAAGCTGAACCCACAGCCTCTCACAAGTTAGAAGAGTGCTTTACTACTGAGTCACACCCTTAATCCTAGCACATCTTAAATAATGGATAAAACAAATAGACAGAAAGTCAGTTATTATACAGGTGATTTGAATGACTCTATAAGCCAGATCTAACAGATGTTGATAGAACACTCCACCCAATAACAAAGATATCCCAATAATAACAATATCCGTTCTTATCAAGTGCAGATGAATAATACTATACCATAAAACTAGTCTCAATAAATGAAAAGTATTGGAATCATCAAAGTGTGTTTTTCCACCACAAGGCAATGAAATTAGTGATTGGTAACAAAGGAATTTGATAAGTTCAAACCATACAAAAGTAAAGGGACATAATCCTAAAATAATCTATGTATTAAAGAAATTATAAGGGAAATGGGGTAATTCTTTAAGATAAATTAAAACTTTAAATTCTATGAGGTGCAGCTTGTCGTGATATTTTAGAGGAGAAAAACATGTTTAGAGGGAAACTTATAGTTGTACATGCCTGTATTTAAAAAAGAAGTATGGCAGGCGGTGAATACAGTCGGCAGAATGCTTGCCTAGCATGCAGCAGGCCCTGGGTTCAATCCCCAGCACCCCACAAACCAGGCATGGTATGCAGGCCTGTAATCCCTGTAGTTAGGAGTAGAAGCAAGAGGGTTAGGAGATCAAGGCTTGACTACATATTGAATTTGAGGCCAGCATGAGCTACCTGAGACACTTCGAACAAAAAACAAACAGACATTTTACAAATCCCAAATTGATAAACATAAGATGCCAAAAAAAAAAAGAACATGCTAACCCCTGGCCAACAGAAGGAAAAATATAATAATGAAAGTATAAAATAATGAAAGTAGAAAAACAATAGAGAAAAACAAAAACCAAAAAGCAAAACAGAACCAAGGTTTCTAGGTAGACTGATCAAAATACAAAGATAGCAGGGATTCATATTATTAATTGTGGAACAAAAGAAAGAATGTCACTACATATCTTAGAGATATAAAAAAAGAGAGAGTGTCACTACATATCTTAGAGATATAAAAAAAAAGAGAGAGTGTCACTACATATCTTAGGGATATAAAAAGGAAATTCCATGGATAATTCCATGTCCAGATAAAATGAACAAATGGCTACAAAGGCAGAAACCAGAACACTGACTTAAGAGTATGAAATCTGAATATGTTTATAATAGGCAGGGAGATCAAGGTAATAATAACAACAGTAGTTAATAACTGCCCACGGAGGCGTGCAGCCGGAAACTCTGCAAGACCCGCTGCCGGCTCTGATCGGTGAATTCTTCAAGTCTTTCATTTAAAAAAAATAATGGCCTCCAATAAAACTACATTGCAAAAAAATGGGAAAGAAACAGAATGGAAAGAGTAAAAAAGTTGAAGAGGCAGAGCCTGAAGATTTGTGGTAGAAAAAGTACTGTACCAGCGTGTAGCGAATGGGAAGGTGGAGTATTTCCTCAAGTGGAAAGGGTTCACAGATGCTGATAATACTTGGGAACCAGAAGAAAATTTAGATTGTCCAGAATTAATTGAAGCACTTCTTAATTCTCAAAAAGCTGGTAAAGAAGAAGCTGGTACAAAAAGGAAATCTTATCTGACAGTGAATTGATGATAGCAATTCAATAGAAGAGAGGAGCTGCTGCCTACAAACCCAGGGGCTTTGCGGGGTCCTGATCCTGCACGAATAATCGGGGCCCCAGGCGGCAGTGGAGAATTAATGATTCTCACGAAGTGGAAGGACTCAGAGGAGGCCGACTTGGTGCTGGCAAAGGAGGCGAACGTGGAGTGTCCTCAGATTGTCATTGTCTTTTATGAGGAGAGGCTGACTTGGCATTCTTGTCCAGAAGATGAGGCGCAATAATTGTTTGCATTTTAATATATATTTATATGTATATAAAATCTGGATCTTGGGTTTTGAATTACTGGCGTGGAAAAAATAGCGTTCTAGTGAAAATAGAGTTTGATATGCTGGCTTTGAAGTATTGACAGTTAGTTGGGATATTTTCGGGTTTTGTTCTGCATCAAAAGGCACTGATTCCTTTGAGCAAATGAAAGCTTTCTGTAGTTGCTTCTTTAACAATAGAATATTTGATACCATGTTGTATTTCCTTGGCTTTGAAGAACAGCTTTTCTTAAACGCTGAGGAGATTTTATAGCCATTACTCAATCAGAACTTATTTTTAACTGGGACACAGAAGAACCATTCTGTTTTTTTTTTTTTTTGCTTGTATGCCTGTATATGCATAAAACACTTATGTAACTGTTTTTCATTTTTTAATACTCAAAAACTGTAGATGAAAACACGTATTGATGAGATTCCATCATTGTGAACATTTTCTTAGAATCATAACCTTTCAGATTAAGTAGATGATTCTGTAATTTACTGGATAGTTTTAAAGCAACCACATCAGAATTTATGTATTATCACATAAATACAGTAGTTTATATACAAAAGTTTGTCCTTATAAACTCCCTTTTCAGAAAATGGAATTAGACAAAGTAGTAGTATGATTTAATAACAACACTTAAGCTGGGTGTAGTGGTGCATGCCTTTAATTCCAGCATGAAGGCAGACTGATCTCCGATTTAGACTAGGTCATCCAGGGCTACAGAGAGAATCCCTGTCTCTAAAAACCAAACAAAAAAGACTTAAATGGGCATGTAAAGGTTCCTCTAATGAACTGTTCCTTTGTAGAAAGTTGAAATCTACTAAAAGTTTATGATTTGTGGAATATCTGTTTGCTGTGGAAATGGAATCATGGTTAGAGATGATGTTGGCAATTTCAGACCCGCTGACATAAATGAACAAAATTTGGTAATATAAATTAATGACTTGCATGCTTTTTCTTTACCCTGACTCATTCCTTGCTGGTAGGATCAATCTTTTCAGTATTTGGATTCTGGTTCAATGAGCCAGAAAAGTAACTTTGTGGTATCAGAACCAACTGTATATTTACTTTATTGTAAATAATGGTGAACAGTGGTCAATAAATAGTTTTATATTCCTTTAAAAAAATAATAACTACCCACCAAGAAGGAGATGCATCGTTGCTTACCTAGTGAACCAACACCAATCCCTTACAATGTTTCTGAAAAATAGATGTGAGATACTTCCTGAATCTCTCTGAGGCCAGAACTACACTAGTAGCAAACTGATGAATCCAGTTAGAAAAGGAAACTATGTATTTCCCAGGAGTATGAGTGCAAAATCCTCCAAAAAGATCTGTACCCCAAATCCAGCAAGATATAAACTGCATTATACACCATAAGGAAGTAGGGTTTATGTCAGTAACAAAAGTCATCTGAAAACAATACCATAGGAAGGACAATGCCCACACACTCTCCTCCACGATCCAGAAAGAGCACTTAGCAAATTACAACCCTTAACTGATAATGTCACTCAACAGCTAGGAATAGATGAGAACCCCTAGAATCTGCTGACATCAGCTACAAGGAAACCCCCGTGGCAAGAATTATCATCTATAGTGAGAGCAAAAGCTGCTCTGGAGTCAGGAACCCAAAAGGATGTCTGCTCTCACCTCTATATAATATGGAATGAGCATCCTGACAAGGTCAACTGGGTAAGAAAAACATAAAAGCCGTCCATCTTAAAATGTAAGAAGTAAAACAAAGATGAGAAGGAAAGGCTTTTGTCTACACAGAAACCTCAGTGTGTATAGAAGTATTATCTATAGCAACTGCATGGTGAAGACAAATGCTCAGGAGTTAATGAACTGATGATATATAGTATAATATATAACATATCTCTCTCTAAATATAGATATAGATATATATACACATATGTATGTATGAATACACACACAGGATGGATGAACTTTGAAAATATTATATCGTTGTATTAAGGAAAAGAAGTTTGGCATTACAGTCATTTATTAATATAAAAAGTTCTAAATAGGCAAATCTATAGAGCAGAAAGTCAATGATCAGTTACTTAGAAAGTAAACCAATGGGGACTGTGAATGCATCTTAGTTGGTAGAGTGCTTGCCTAGCTTACACAAAGCTCTGTATTGGATCTCCTGTACCATGGTAAACCAGGAGTGTAGCACATAACTGAAATCCCAGCACTCAGGAGGTAGAGGCAGGAAGATCAGGAGTTCAAGGTCATCCTCAACTACATAGGGGATTCGAGGCCAACCTAGATCATCCCCCCACCCCCACCCCCACCCCTGTCTCCAAAAGAAAAAATAACAAGAATAATAGAAATAATAAAAATAACAAGAAAAATAACATGAATCAATGCATCTGAAGTTTTTCTGAGGGTGAGGAAAATGTCATAGAATTAAATAACAGTGATGTTTATACAGTATGGAGATGAACTAAAAGCCAATAAATTTTCCCAGTTTAAAGTGGTTAAAGTACAGGGCTGGAGAGATGGCTCAGTGGTTAAGAGGACTGGTTGTAGGTTTTCACCCACAGGGTAAAAAAGGCCAAGGGAAAAAAAACCCTGACTCTGACTTGAATCCAGGAGCAGGGATTGAAAGCCCACCAATCCCTGAGCTTGCTGTAGAATCAGACCACAAAAATCCACCAATCCCAAGCCACCCTGGAAAGTTCCACCCCCTCCAAGAAACCCTGTATAAGCTCTGTACCCTGTTCAGTTTGCTGTTGCTTCTTACCCAAGGCAGCCACCCTCCTGCATTCTTCCTTCCCCATAAATCTCTTGAGTGAGGTTTGTTGTGTGGTGTAACACTTTTGCAGGGGCAGAGCTGATCTGTAACAACTTTTGCCAGAGCGGGAACAGAACTGTAACACTTTTTCTGGGAAGGCTTTCCGCTAGCTGAGCAGAATTGTTACACTCTGTTGGACCTAAGCAGAGCTGTAACACTTCTCCAGAGTTGAGCTGTAACAACTTCCCTGGGAAATCCTCTCCTGAGGGAGCAGAGTTGTTACATTTGCATTGGAGAAACCTTTCCCTGGAGCAGGGCTATAAGCTCCTATGGTTACAATGACTTTGTGCTATTCCTTGGCTCCCAACTGTGGGATACATTTCCACTGGAGCTACAACAATTACAGGTTGCACTTCCAGAGGACCTGAATTCAATTCTCAGCACCCACATGGCAGCTCACATCTGTCTGTAAATCCAGTTCTAGGGCTTCTGACACCCTCACACAGTCATACACGCAGGCAAAAAGAAAAAACAAAAACAAAAACAAAACAATGAACATAAAAAATAAATTATAAAAAAATGGTTAACATATAAATTCTGCTATGTAGTCTTATCATTATAAAAAGCAAATAAAATAGAGGCCACCTCCATCCCCTTGGAACTTGGAGGACCCAGGGTCTGAGGTCCCCTTAGTTCTTCCCCACTGCCCTTTTCAGCCATTCTTTGTAGCCCATTGTCACTCCATTGAGACTCCCAGCCAGCCCATAGGTCAGGTACCCATAACCACCACACTTGGCTGGGCTCAGACCAGTGGATGGGAAAAGCTTCTTGCAGTAGATGGGAATTAACAGCGAGACCCACAACTGGACAACGTGTGGAGAATGAAAGACTTTGGAGCATTCAGTCCCAAATGGGGTGCCTTTATCATCCTTATACAAAACTCTCCCCTCAGGGCTCAGGGATCTGTGCTGAAAAGGAGGAGGAAAGACTGTAAAAGCCAGGCATGGTGATGACTCATCTTCCAGACACAATGGAACTAATACCCTTATGATCTCATAGAGACTGTGACAGCATGGGCAAGACCTGGACAGGTACAAACCAGACAACATCCCAACACTGAAAGGGGTGAGTGGGCACCAAGTCCCACTCCTAACCAAGAAGTTATTTGCAATTGATCACCTGCTGGCAAAAGGGAAACCAGTTTTCTCTCATGGAGTGTTACAGGGTATATTAACCACTCCAAGGAAGGCCACGTGCCCAGAAGTAATTGGCCAACACAAAACAGACACAATATTTTTTGTGCATTTTTGTTATGTTTTGTTGTCTTACTAGTTTTTTGCTTGTTTGTTTTTATTTTTTTTGAGAGCATTAGAGCATGATGTGGGATGGGTAAGGAGAATCTGGGAGGAGTTGGGGGAAAGAATATTATCAAAATATACTATTTATAAAAACTTTTAAAATTAAAATATTAATAAAATAATGGGCAATGATTTTTCTACTGTAACCAGAAGAAAGCCAGAATAATGATACCAGTTTGACCAGAGCATATGACAAAATTAGTCCAGATCCTGGATGGGAGGATGGACACCTATTCCTCTCACTAGGGAAGGACTTAAGTCCCCAGGAGGGACTTTGTCCTCAGTCCTTCAGAGCTTCTCTTTGAAGCCTTGGGTTACTGGTGGCTTTGGTTGGTCAGATGGGGACAGTGTGACTTAGAGTAAGGGGGTGTCCACCCCAGAAGACCAACAGTGTGTGTGTGGGGTAGATGTTCCCAGTGGGGAAGAGACTGGAAATGAGATCTACATGTGGAAATCAATCAGGCTCACAAAATGGAGCCATTTAAAATAAACAAACCAACCAACCCCAAACCCTCTGAACACTGAGGCTTTGCTCAACTTTTATGATTGTCAGTATTCCATCCTCTGGTCCTGACCCACCTTGACTCCACGGAGGAGGGACAGCGGAAGCTCTGTGTTTGCTACTTCCTGGGCCTTATGGGGGGTGGAGGGGACCAGCAACACCTGCAAGGTTGGAGAGTAGCAACACCCTGGTGTTAAAGCAGAAGCCAGAAATGGGCAGGGAGGAACATCACCCACCCCTTGATGGGTGAGCAGTTCGTGGATAACCTGTGTGGACCATCTGCTTGGTTGGGTCAGGAGAAAACGCAAAGAATATGGAACCCTCCAACTGGCTGAACCGATGGTATGCTCAGAAAACTAACTAATCTCAATAGAAATTGCCTTAGTCTTTGTCCAGTTTCTGCTATAAGTTCTCTAAAAAGCTCCCAGACAAACAGATCAGTGGTGGGGTTTGCTTTTCTTAGGACCCCTGCAACTCTCAGGAGTTTCACTCACTTTTCATTGATTTTCCTTAATAAAAGCTTGTGTTTGCTTTGCTTGCTCCTGTGTGTGTGTATGTGCACTCACGCGTGCGTGTGTGTGTGTGTGTGCGTGCGTGCGTGTGTGTGTGTGTGTGTGTGTGTGTGTGTGTGTGTGTGTGTGTGTAGGTCCTAGGTAAAGGTCAAGTGTCTTCCTCCATGACTTGTATATTGAAGCAGGGTCTCTCACTGAACCTGGAACTTACAATGTAAGCCAGTCTGTCTAGCCAGCTTGCTCTGGGGATTTCCTGTGTTTGTTTCTCATGGACTAGGATTACAGGCAGGCTACCACACTTATCCAGCTCTTACAAGGTCCTGGGAATCCTAACTCCAGTCCTCATGCTTGTGAGGTAAGGTCTTTGCTGATTCATCGCCCCTGTCTTTTGCTGTTGTTTTGAGACAAGTCTCATGTGCTATGATGACCTTCAATGTGCTGTGTAGCCAAGTCCTCTCTGCCCTGGAATGATTGCATGTATGTCTACCACTCTGGCTTCCCTTTCCTTATCTCTTTCCTCTAGCATGGCAGTTAAACGCAGGAAGCCGGGATTCATCAGTAATGTCCTGGGTAGGCATCAGAGGACAGGTCAATAGTACCCACTGAGAAAATGCTTTCTGGCTTCTGGCTGCCTTTGTCTGGATCCTGAGCATCTGGATCATCAGGAAAGACAGATCAGACACCCACCTGCTATGGTACCGGCCATTTTCAGTAACCCAGGAAAGGGCCATGTGTGGCAGTCTGATCCAGTTCAACTCCCTGCAGGTGGATCCTGCCTTACTTCCAAAGTTTCCTGTGCCATTGTTCATTCTTCTGTATTTGGGGGGTGGGTGGAGTGGGAAGCAGGTCTCACTGTGTAGCTCAGGTTGGACCCTCCTGCCTCCACTTCCCAAATGCTGGGGTTATGGAAAGGCCTGTGCCACTTCATGGCTCATGCCCAGCTCTTATATTCCTCTTTGGGGTGGGGGTGGGGGTTTCTTCAGAGCAGTGGGCTTTCTGGGCCAGTGTTGGCAATTCCTGAGTTTGCTGGACAAATTATTAAAAGCAAACTCCCTAATGTTTTCTCAATTTCCGAAAATAACCAGAACGTTTACTCTGTTATGAACAATCTGTACCTAGCTAAATGGTAGGCAATGCATTCAGTATAGTCACTGAAACAGAAAACACTTCTGGGGAAAAAATGGTCTCTGAACAGATGAAATTCTAAATACATCAGTTTCAAGAAAGAAACTTCAGTGGTCATGAAACCACCCTCTTCACAGGTCTGATGTTTTCTTTTCTTTTCTTTTCTTTCTTTCTTTCTTTCTCTTTCTTTCTTTTCTTCTTCTTCTCTCTCTCTCTCTCTCTTTCCTTCTTTCTTCTTTTTGGGGGTGGGGTCTTTTGAGACAGGTAGTACTGGAACTCACTCTGTAGACCAGGCTAGCCTCAAACTCACAGAGATTCACCCACCTCTGCCTCCTGAGTACTGGGATTAAAGGCATGCATCACTACCACCCGGCACCTGATGTTTCTATGGGTGAATTCCATCCAACTTATAAGGACAGAAACATCAAGTCTTTCAGATGGAAAATACAAACACTGTACAACCCACTTCTGTATGAAGATGTAGCTATCAGCAGATTCATTCAGAGACTGAGAGAGAGGGGTAGAATCAAGGAATAGAATTAGGGTTTGCAGATTTAGCTCAATGGCAGAGAGTTTGCCTCATAAATGCAAGGTCCTGGGTTTGTCCTCAATTCTGGGCTGGGGGGAGGGGGGAGGGAGTTAAGAGGTGGTGATAGTCATACAACAGAAAAAGGTGCTCAACACCACTGGGCTAAACATTAAAAAATGGGAAACGAGATCAATTTTACCACAATTTTAAAAAGTTACCTCTAACAAGTAGGTACCCAATTGAGGAGGCTCTAGAGTCAAGCTCCCCACAGCCTAGCAATGAGTCTAGGGCAGTTTTAGTCTACGACCAGCTTGTGTGTTCCAGAATGTCACACTGAAAGCAGTTCTGAGACCCAAGGCAATCTAGTCTTACACAAAGCTGAAAGAAGCTCACCCAAGAAACCATGGCCTCTCGGTCGGTCGGGAACACACAAAAATAGCATAAAACAGACGGAGTCCTGGAAGACGAAACCCTAATGTCCACGTGTCTGATGTTAGTCTCTAGCAGGGGAAACCATTAACAAGAGAGAATGTAGGACATGACTGCCTCCCAATCTGAGGACCAGGAACCTCGCTGAAGTGCCGTGGCTAGCTTCTCTGGTGACCTGTAAGAGCAAATAATAACCAGCCCCGAGATCATAAATCAAGATATCAAAGGAATATAGAAGCCAGAAGTCACACCTATACATGCCGCCTATGGGCTAACACCTTACCTCAACACTCAGTCCTTAAAACAGTTGACTCACTGAGGCCGAGGGCAGGAAGAACCAGGTTGCGTCTCTACAGGCTGGCACCATATGACAGGGTAAACGTGCTAATTATTTAAGGCATGAACACACTGTAAATACGCCTTAGGTTAAAGTAGTCATTCATGTGCAATTGCTCCAGTTATTCTGTAGCACTTGTTAGGGACGCCTGTGGTGGCTTGTGCCTTGTAGACCTTACTCGTTAGTGACAAATAAAAAATAGTTGTTTCCCACAAGTAGAGACGGGAAAAAAATGGAAAAGCAGCTCTAACGTGCTACTCAGAGCCTATGGTGAGTTCACAAAACAAGAAAGAGGATCAGCTCTTGGAGCCCAGATAGCCTTCCTGGAGAAGGGTCCTCTTTGTTCTCTGAAGGAAAAGCGTCAGTTAGTTAGAATCCTGAGGAGCCTGAGGCGCCCAGATGTGATCGCGAGCCAGGTGGAGATCCGAGGTGGGGCCTTCACCTCCTATGAACAGTGCTGCAAGTTCACTCCCCAGGTGAGGGGCTGGGGGACTTTGGTGGGACACACTCAAATCCAGCCTAGCAGGCACATGAATCAAAGGGTACAGACGTCCGGAGGTCACCTGCCAGTCCCCACCTTCACGCATCTGGCCAGAAGTCTCTCACGTTTAGGACTCAGCAAGAAGCAGTCCCAACACCTCACTTTCCCTTGTGATCCCTTCCTTCCTTCCTTCCTTCCTTCTTCCTTCCTTCCTTCCTTTCTTCCTTTCTTCCTTCCTTCCCTTTATGCTATACAAGTTGGGCAGGATGTCATGATTCACTGGGAAACACAATGAAGTGGTGATGATATAAGACTCACTGTGGAATGGAATGGAATGGAAAGGGACAGAAGACCCAGAAACAGACCCACACCACTAAGGTCAATTTAGAAAATATTTTTATGTGTATGGCTGTTTGGGCTGCATTAAGTCTGTGTACCACATGTGTGTGTGTGTCCTTGGAGGCTAGATGAGGGCATGATACCCTGGAGCCTAAGTTGCTGTGGATGCTGGAAATTGACCTCCAGAAGAGCTGCCAGTGCGCTAACCACTTAGCCATCCTACCACCACCCCCCCACCCCCCCCACCCCCCGGTAAGGCCAGTTTTTGACCAAGTCTCAAAGGGAGTTCAGCCGGGGTAAAGAGAGAACACTTTCAGCCAATGGTACTTGAACAGCTAAATAGTTACATAGGGAAAAATAAACTTTGAATGTGCAGCCCCAACCTACAAAATGTCTAGAAGATAATACAGGAAACAAGTGTTGTTCCCTTAGGCAAATATTTTTCACAGCTTTTTCTAAAAGGAATATGAAAATCACTTATTGTCAGGGTTAATCTTAATTGTCAACTTCATATGATCTGGAATCAACTAAAGATACAGCTCTTAAGTTAGGGGGATATTTCCAGGAAGGGTTAATGGAAGAGAGAAGACACTCCCCTAAGTATGGATGACCTTCTAGCAGGTGGCCCAGATGCAGAGGTCCAAGATCAGTGCCTCCTGACTGCTTTTGCTTTTCACTGGTGGGTGTGTGGATTCTTCCTGCAGCTGCTATGGGAATCCCCGACTGAACATCAGCTTCCAGCTTCTTCTGCCTTCCAGTACTGACACCAGTGCTTGCTCTAGGGAGCTTCCAGGCCCTCAGCACAAGACTGGGCCTGCTGCAGCATCAGCTCCAGAGCTAAGCAGCTACTGGGTTCTCAGTGTCTCCAGAACGAAAGCAACCATTGATGGACTACCTTGGCTCACTCTACGGGATGTAAGCCATTCTAGTGGATCGCGAGTGTGCGTGTGCTACAGAACCCTACCTAATGCACTTACCGTGAACAAGAATTGTATAAACTGGGCTTCATGAGAATTAAGAACTTCTGTGTTTCGAAAGAAACTGCTCTTCGGGAGGCTGGTGCAAGTGTTTCTTACCTGGTCTGTGATCATGGTTTCAAAAGTGAACTTGCCAAAACTCAACAAGATGTCTACCTTACGCTTATGCAGCATATTGTTGTTAAGTAGAATGTAGTGAAGTTGTAACTAAATTTGGAAATGGGGTCGATGACAACCTAGTGCATGGTGGAGAAAATAAAGCCAGGAGAGAATTAGCACAAGTCAAATGGACTAGGCATTTATATCTCTAAGGAAGAATCACTACCCAATAAGGCAGGATAAGACATCCTGAACATGAAAATGGAAACAGTTGACACCTCTTTATATAAGGATGTACAAATGGTTAAAAAAGAAAGAAAGAAAGAAATGCAAATTAAAACCAGGCAGAGAGATGGCTACCCATTCCCTATAAAAGCTAAACTACAAAAAAAAAAAAAAAAAGGAAGGCTAAAAGTAATCCTCATAGTGGCATCTGAAAATGCCAACTTAGAGAAACAGAGAGCAGGATTGTTTGCAGGGTAGGTAGAGAGAGGATGGAAAAATGTTGGCTGAAGGGTACAACTTCCAAGATGAATAAGTTTGGAACTCTAATGTACAAACACTATGGGCTATAGTTAACAATTATGTCTATTTGAAATTTGTCCAAAGTAAATCTTTTTTTTTTTTTTTTTTTTTTTTTTTGGTTTTTCGAGACAGGGTTTCTCTGTGTAGCTTTGCGCCTTTCCTGGAACTCACTTGGTAGACCAGGCTGGCCTCGAACTCACAGAGATCCACCTGGCTCTGCCTCCCGAGTGCTGGGATTAAAGGCGTGCGCCACCACCGCCCGGCTCCAAAGTAAATCTTAATTATTCTCATCACACACAGTTCCTATATGAGGTGAGTGGTATGCTAATTACCTCCACCGTGATAATCATTTCATAATGTATAACATTCAAGCTATACAACTTCTTCCAATTTTTGTCAGTTTTATCTTATTTTAGCAGAAACAGGCGGGGATATATTGTATAGCTTTGTCCTCTGAATTGAAATTTCCCTTCCTGGAAGGAGGGGGAAGGCTCACAGGACTCAGAAAACTAAGTTTACAAGGCTCAGGAAGCTCTTGAGACGTACAGGAGTCACAAGGATGCTCCTCAAGGTTCTAAAAGCAGTAGGTGATTGCTCACGTTGAGACTCTCTGGCCCTAGGGTGCTTCAAAGTTGTGCAGGGAGCTCCAGGGATGTGGTTTCACAAGTTGTCACCCATGTTGGGGTGATGCAGCTGCCTTCGATACATCTGTACTCCTCTGAATAACCCAATCAATTCATTGGTTGATCCAGTCAGGCTCCAGGGCAGTCTATCTCTGGTCTCTCATTCGTGCCTTATCTGGGGTGAGTAAACATCTGGTCATGTTCCCCCAGGAGAAGTCACATAATACAGATAAAATATAGATACAGATAGGATGTTCATATGGCTGGGTGTGGCACGTACACCTGTAATTCCAGCACTCACAAGGTAGGGGAGGGGGGTCATGAGTCTGAGCTTGAGACTAACCTGAGCTATATGGTAAGAATCTATCTTTTTTAAAAAATAGACAAGATAAAAAGGAAAAAGAAAAATATGAATACAGATATGTAGATGGTAACCTATTGCCGTAGGAAGGATACACACAGACACACATACACTTCATTGGCCCATGTTGTCTAAGCAGTACCTATGAGACAGTGCAGAGGTCTTGTCTTGCCCCCTCCTCCAAGAATGAAGTGGGCAGACAGTGAAGGTGAACAAATCAGGAAGACTTCTTAACAATTAGAAAGGAAAATAAAAGGTCACCACACTGGAGAAGGGAGCGACAACTTGAACAAAAAACGAAAAGGCTTTAACTTTCAGTGGCATTGGGATGCCAAGTGAGAGAAATTGCGGTTGGGCCCTAACCCTTCGGCATGCCTCAGGGCCCCCAAGTACTGTCTTCCTAAGAACAGGTCTGCAGAAAGCATCCTGATGACCAGAGGGGCAGAAGCAGCGAGTCTCAGAGGGCAGGAATGGTAGGTCACTGAGACAAACAAAAAACAAAAATAAAACAAAACAACAACAACAACAACAACAAAACCCCAAACAGCCCCCCAGGCAGGGTGCCTGCAATTTTCCTTAGATGGCAGTCCCATGAGTCTAAGCTGGATGATGGAAAGGCTATGTCCAGGGCTTATATAGACCCTGATTGGCTGGGCAAGTATATGTAAATGAGGCAAAGAGTAAGGACCAATCATGAGTCTATTAGTCAAGGAGGTTAAGCATAAGCCTGCCAAAACTCAGGGACTGGGGGCACAGTTGTCAATCAAGGCCCGTGCTCTGTCCCCTCCCTTCTCCCTTACTGATGCACTGGAAGTCAGGTAACTGGACAAAGTAAGGTTGGGAACCCCCCGAAAACTGCTTCCATCATTGCCAGGAGCCCTCCTGATGCTGATGCTGACTAACAACTGTAGCAGGGGCCCCTTCTCCCCGCTATTCAGTTAAAAGCATTGCATTCACCACTACAAAGCAAATACAACGTGTGCTTAGGTGATAGATACACAGTCCACCACACGTTTTCCCCACAGTCATAGCCACTCTTCTACCTTGTTTTCAAAACAGTCTCGGAGCTGATTCCACCCGAGTTCTGGCCATTATGTCACTCAAATCCATAGCTCTTCCTACACCGGAACATCACAGAATCCACTCTTAAAGGCTGAGCCCACTCTCTGGCCCCAAGACATGATTCTTAATACAGATAAAGTGGGGAGAACTTTGATTTTTTTTTAAAGACATGGGTGGAGCTTAACCTGGTACTGATACACCTTCAGGCAGGTAGAACAAGAAACAACAGCTCAGTTTTAAACATTGACATTTTCCCTCCTTTAGTTTAAAATGAAGATTAAAAACTCCGAAAAAGTTGTTTTTGAAAAAATACAAGTCAAGTTACCAGTGATAGTTTCATATTTAATACTATTATAATAAGTTAAATTTTATCTTGAAAATGTAAGATCATTTTTAATTTTAGATTTACTTATTTCTATTTTATGAGTATGGGTGTCTTGCCTGCATTTGTCTGTGTACTGTGTGCATGCAGTACCCACAGAGGCCATAAGAGGGTATCATATCCTCTGGAACCATAATTACAGACAGTTGTGAGCTGCCACTTAGGTGCTGGGAACCAAACCTGAGTCCCGTGAAAGAGCAGCAAGTGCACTTGACTTCTAAGCCAACTCTCCAGCCCCCAATTCCAGTTATTTTTAGGATTCAATAGTATAGTTGTTTTATTGCATACAGAATTAACTTACCTAGACTTTACATGTTGCTACTTCTTAGGGTCATGTCTCCCGTAATCTTCACTTGTTCTTAGCTGAAAGGCCAAGATACAGTCTCTCCTGAAAAGAAAATTTAATATAAAAATCTTTGGCAAACACATACAAACACCACACACACACACACACACACACACACACACAAAATGTAACATGTATCACAGGCTTAATACAATATTACATTTAATATTCATACAGTAAGAATATTCATAAAAACCAAAGCAATTAATCTAATAAAAATTATAATTTATATTACTTAGAAATATTTTGATTAATACAAAACCTTGTATTTTCTATTGCTCATGCTTATTAATCCACAGAATAGAATTATTTGTTTGGAAGGAAATCACCATCAAAATCTATATAGCCAATGTTAAATTTTATAACTTAATAAAACCTTTATCTTATAACCCCAGTGAATGTTATTTAATATAGATATGTAACATTTTATGTAATATTTATTTGACCCAAAGATACCATATTACTAGGTCCAAAGAATGTCAGTTTATATGTTATGTACTTATCGGGCCTTTTAACACTTATATTTACATATATGCACACACACTTTTTTAAGTAGGCATGCCAATATATACATATCTTTTTCTTTAAACTCACAGTAAAAATTAATTAAAAAATTAAAATGGCCACAAGTCTGGTTACTCAGTTATTTGGCAGAATTTTTAAACCAGTGTAAGCTCAGCCTGTCTTAGTATGGAGTGATGTACGGAAATCTATGAACACACATGATACCATCACCTTAGCAACGTGAAAAGTCCTTATCTTTGTTGACCTTCAGAGAGAACAAGGTTTCCTGTGGGGAGACCTGGAAGGCTCTCCTTTGTCTGTCTCTCTTGCTGGGTACTGTCAGTCCTGTCTGTGAGCATGTCAGGGGCTGGGCCTTTACCTTAGATCTTCATTGGTGAACTTCAAGATGGCAGAGCCCAGTAGCTGAGTCTGTGGGGCCTGAGTTCCCAACGTTCTCCACAGTGTCTTAAGGAAGTTCTAGGGATAGTGTTTAGGCAGTAGACGGAAAAACAGAACAGGAGGCCTGGCTGAGGAGAAAGTTATACTGATTTGGGAAGATGGATGGAAGATTGGGGTGCATGCCTACAAAGAGGGCAAATATGGAGATGTGATTGTATTCAGGGAACCCAGCAGCATTAGGGACTCTGAGCAACCACATGGGTGTCATCATCTTGACTGGTCTTTACCTGTCCTTGGTTGTCCATAGATAGGTCCTCAGTGAGACCCCTGTGTCTTCCAGACTCACCATTAGGTCACTGTGGATCCATGTGGACCTCCCAGCAAACCCCTCCCACAACTGCCTCTCAGTTTTAAGGATGGGTGGCCATGTGCATTTCTTTGCCCCAGCTCATATCCCAGTTGGGCAGGAGAGAGAGTCTGGTCATACCCTTGTCTCATCTGCCACATCAGCCACAGAAAGGAAGGCAGAAAGAAGAGGCTTATACTGAGCTCCTGGGGCAATCTGCCCAGTTTTCAAGGGCTTGAAGGAAAGAACAGCAGTGAGTTGGGCAAGCTTGTTAAAAAAAGAGTGGTTCAGAAGCTGCTAGAGGCATGGATCTGAGGGCATCTGCTGAAATTTCTAGGTACTTGTGTCCCAGGACAAAGGATGTCTCCAGGGTCACATGATTACAAGCAGAACTGGAGACCATTATTAAGAAAGGAAATCCACTCCTGAGAACGGAAGTGAACTAACGAAAAAGGGAAAACATACGTTCGCAAGTGCTGGGCCACAAGGGTCATGACCCCTTATAGGTCATAACATAGCCTCGGTCCCACCTATTTCTTGCACATGCTCCGTTTGTTCCATGTTGCTCAGGTGGGGAAGGGTTTCTAGTCTTCTGCCAGCTGGCTTTCTTCACATGTCCATCTTGAAGCCACTTTGTATAGGCTCTCCTCTCCAGTCACAGATTTAGGGTGGTGACTTATGTTTGTGTCTACAGCCTTGGGGTGGGGTGAGAGGGATAAGATGAACGGACACCCCTTGCATGGTTAAAACACTCATACAAAAATCAAGCAAGAGCTAAGCCAAAGTATTGCTAAATTGCCTTCCCTTGGGGAGATGTAAACAAGATCTATCCTTCTTCTTGTGGTCCCAATGATAAACTGAAGCATGATTTCACCAAAATTCACTCTGCAGAACCAATGATCTTCCTTACAGGTCCTAGGTGAGGGGCCACAGGGGTATAAGCACCTCTTTCCCAAAAGGCCACACCTGGAAAGCCTTTACCCCACAGGAACAAAATGGAACACCATTCTCCTCTAGTCTTCGACACCTAAATACTGTAGCCCTTCCCTGGGGCCAGACACCATTAAGGCAGAGTTGCACATAACAGGGAGTAGGGAGATACTCACAGGGGATGTAAACAGTTAACAAGCCCAGATGGAAAATTCTTTTACAGTTTCTAAGTACATGTTGTGATATATTCTAGTACATCTGCTTGCTCATTTGCTTGTTACACAGTTACTAGTCTGGAGTTCTCCCAAGAGTTACAGCCCTATTTTATTAAACATTATTCAGTCCAGGTGTTCCAATGGTGCCTGGCCTCGAGGAGAGCTGCCGGACGATTTAGCAAATAAAGGGCCATTTGAGTGACCAGTGAATGATGCACAGCCTGTAGCAGGAGGCCAGGAAGCTTCTCTTTGAGAAATACGGAGATGAAATGAACAAGAAAAGGAGATTGGCTTCTCTGAGACCCACAGTCACCTACTGTCCACCAAATCTCCTGGCACTTTTACCTTAACCACCATATCTCTCAGACTGAAATCCAAAAACCTGCTTTGCAAGATAACTCAGTGGCAGTCTGTTTCAGGACCAAGGGAACCAGGTTCCCAGCACTAAAAGTGCTCCTGGTGGACTTGGATGCCAGCTGGCTGAGGATGACTAACGTCATGTTTGCGATTCAACTACAGATGGTACCTGACTAATAATGGTTGGACTTATCTTTTGGCTTTATGATAAGCATTCAGTGGAGACTGCTTTTCAAATGTTGAATGTGAGTCTCTCCCCTACCCCAATCTGTCAAAAGAAGGGTAATTGTTCCTCTCCCACAATGCAGGGTGTTGGCAATGAGCCTCAGCTCCCAGCCAGCAACCAGAAGGACAAACAGACACTGTACAGTACACTGTGGTATTAAACTGGATTGTTGGTAGGGCAGGCACATTAAATGCATTTCTGACTTCTGATATTTTCATTATGATGTACTTATTAGGAAGTATCCCCATACAAACTGTGGAGAATTTATGTAATCTGGCCTATAAATTCTTTTATTTTTATATTCATCCATTCATTCATTTGCTCATTATTTGAGGCAGGGTCTTATACTAAAGCCTAGGCTGGCTGACTGGGAACTTCCTATGTAGCCTAGGCTGGCCTGGAACTCACTGCAGTTCTCCTTCCCAAGCCCCTTAGTGCTGGGATCATAGCTGTGAGCCACTATGCCCAGCTGTAGCACAGAAATTTTGACTAGATAGGACACAACAGAATCTCGGTGAGGAAGGACAGGAAGGAAATAGAATTTCAGATTTTAACGGCTTTGCTTGCTTTTGGATTTTTAGCACTTGGTATTGGGGGTTTAGGTTCACAAAGGCTAGAAAGTGATCCAAATAATATGATCAGATGGGAATGGGACATGGATGGCTTTTAAATGTGAAGCTGTAATACCCAGGAAGACAGTGGATAGTAACTACTGTGGAGAACTGAAGACCAGCTAACTTGGAGGATGGACCTAACCATGGCTTTGGATTTCTGAGCTTCAGGCAACAGCAGGATGTCCTACAGAGGCTGTGCCGTTCACCAAGTCAGCCAAAAAGGGCAAAGAGCCATGAATGAGAACCTAACATCAACTCTAAATTACAGGTCATGTTCTACTGTAGACTACTTACCACTTTGTTCCCAGGGTCTGGCACAGAATTTTGTTTGTTTGTTTGTTTGTTTTTCAAGACAGGGTTTCTCTATGTAGCTTTGTGCCTTTCCTGGAACTCACTCTGTAGCCCAGGCTGGCCTTGAACTCACAGAGATCCGCCTGCCTCTGCCTCCCAAGTGCTGAGATTAAAGGCGTGCATCACCACCGCCCGGCCCTGGCACAGAATTTTACAAAACCACCAAAGCACTATTGGAATGATGACAGTGTCTTTGTTTTGTCAATGAGGTGGTCCTGGGACATCTCTTTATAGCATGCGGATGAGACTGGGCACCAGAAAGAACAGAAGGCTAGAATGGGGCTGGTGGTCTCTGGAGGGGTCCATGGATGGAGAGTTGGGGAGTGTAGATTGAGTCCAGTCACTTGGTCAACAATTTAATCAACCATATCAGCATAATGAAAACTGCAGTAAAAAAAACAAAAAAACAAAAACAAAAAAAAACAAAACAAAAACAAACAAACAAACAAACAAAAACCTCCAGCTATCAGGGACTTCCTGACTGGTGAAGACACTGATGTCCTGGGAGTGTGAGATAACAGATCCCATGAGAGGCGGGATGAAAGCTCACTCCCAGGACCTCACCTTAGGAGACCCTTCCACCTGGCTGCTCCTCCATTATAACCTTTTGTTAGGAAGCCATAGTGTGAACGTAGTCCTCTCTTCACTTCTATTCGGGACCTTCCAGGACCCCCAAACACCCACATCCCATGGACACTTGAGTCCCTGCATAAAATGGCATAGAATTTGCATAGAGCAAATTCTGCACACATCTCCTTGTCTGCTTCAAATCATCTCCAGAGGACATACAGTCTACTGCAATGTAAATGCTATGAAAATCCTTATTATACTGTCTGTATGGGTTAAGGACCTGTGGCAAGAATAAGGACTGTACGTGTTCAGCACAGACACACTTCTCTTTGGAGTACTTTCATGTTACAGATGGTTTTACCTATCTGTAGAACTGGAGGACGTGCTATGCCAGCGATGTGGGCATCCACTATGTCATCCCGTTTTAGAGAAAGCAATGCAAAAATAAAATGCATCTTGAATTTCATTTTCTTTTTCTACTCAACTGAAGTTTGGACAAGAATTCTTCACTAAGCACCGTGATGTATTATACGCTGGCAGAAACCAGCTTTGTCTCACAGATTCACAGACGCCGCACGGCTTTACAGTGCGCAGCAGGCAATCTCCGCGGTGCCCCACGAGAACAGGACCGTAATCAAGGCATATTAGCTGGGTGGACACAGAAATAGGAATCCAATCAGAGAGTCTCATGACCAGAGACAGGGCTGGCAAGATGGCTCAGAGGGCAAAGGCACTTGCTGCCAAGCCGAAAGACCCGAGTTCAAGCCCTGGCATGCATATAACAGAAGGACAGAACTGAGTCCTGCAAGTTTTTCCTGACCTCCACATGTACGCCATGGCACCTGCCCCACCACATGTATGCATGCCTACATACCTACCTACCTACATACCTACATACATACATATACCTACATACACATACATACATACATATACCTACATACATACACATACATACATACACACATATACCTACATACATACCTACATAATACACATACATACCTACATACATACACATACATACACATACATATATACATACATACACATACATACATATACCTACATACATACATACATACACACACATACATACATACATACATACATACACATACATACATATACCTACCTACCTACATACATACATACACATACATACATACATACACCTACATACATACTCTATTTAAATACCAGACAAATTTCAGGCAGAAGGAAGCTGGGGGTTGAGCTAGCGCCCTCAAAGGTATTCGTAGAAGGTTGCCCTACCTGTTCCTGTGCTCTGGGGGATAGAGTGAGTTCTCTTGCCAGGAGCTACTTGAGGCCCTTGGGTTTCTAAACGATCACATCACTTCCCCTGTCTCCTCCAGAAGTCCAGCCCAAAGGAGGGGTATCTACAAAATTAAAATTTATGATTATATTCCAGGCCCTGTAATTGACAAGTCCTTCATAACAAATATATCAAGTTCATGGTGTTTTATGGGTTGGCCTTGGTGTTTCATGGGTTGCCTACAGGAAGGTTAATGAACTGCTCAGTACAAGAGTACTCAGTACTGGCTCAAGAGTTCAGATGCTTAATCACAACTCTGGTTCGACCAAGAGACCAATGATAAAAGTGCTACTGTTGGATCATGCTCCAGCCTGAGCAATGGAGCCTTATCTTCATTTGCAAAAACTTGATGAAAACAAATGTACAAAACCTAGCACAGTTGGCTCTATGGAGGTAAAGCCCCACATTTTGATGAGATCTTTCTCTTCAGAGGACGTAGTGGCTAACATACAAAAATCAACCTACCCACATATTAGGCACAAGGAGTGATGTAAAATCATAGGGCGAGAACACTTTGCTCTTGGTCAGGTAGCTGGTGAAACATCATGACAGATGCCTACTGAAGACTCCTAGAGATTAAGCTACATATCACAGTCACTGCCTGAAGGTGAGGAGGTGTCAGTTCAGGGTAGAACTGTGTTTATATAATGTAATTAAGTTTCTTAGTGTCACCCAGGCACTTTCCTGTTGAATCAACACTATGCAAAAATTAGGTGTGGATCATGATTGGAACAACTCATCAGGCTAAGAGGTTTCTCTGAGTCACCGCTAAGAACAAACTGTGAGACTTTAACAAGTGATGGGACAGAGCCCAGTCTCCTTACACCCACCTGCACTGTGCTCAGAGTGACTCTGATGAGTAGTGTTGACCCTGCTGTTCAGGACTTAGGGGCACCTGAACGTCTAAGCAATTTACACAACAGTAAGGAGCTGGTTATGAACTCATTCCTTTATCACAACTTCAGTTATTATCCCATGAAGCTCAGAGACCATGAGGGGGCTTTTCGATCAGTGTCTGGTGGTAACACTGTCAAAGAGAATGCTTGCCTGTGTATTTAATGACCTGAGTTGAAGATGCCTGTGCAAACCAATGTGTTCCATCTGTCCTAGCTCCAGCTCTGTAACAAGGCCTTGCCTGCATTATGATGCTGAGAAACGATGCCTGGATGATCTACTTATGAGGAGCAGAAGTTTACTTTAGCTCCCAATTCTGGAGGTTTCTGTCTATGATCAAGTGGACTTGTTGCTTTTAAAGACTTTAGTGGGGGTGCTGTGGGGCAATGGTGGAAACACACACACACAACACACACACACACAACACACACACACACACACACACACACACACAGAGAGAGAGAGAGAGAGAGAGAGAGAGAGAGAGAGAGAGAGAGAGAGAGAGAGAGAGAGACCAAGTTCCAATAATCACCTTCAAGTTAATAATCCTCCCAGCAGCCTCCACCTCTTATAGATTTTGTTATCTCCTAATAGCACCACTCTGGGACCAAGGACATGGTCTTTTGAAGGACATTCTAAATCCAGATCCCCACTAAACAGTGAATTTTGTCAATAGTCAATGTTAGTTGAAATTCTCTTTAGGCAGCTCAAAACAGGCAAGTCAAATTACTTTGAATTATCAAATCCATCCTGTGAGAATCAAGAATGCGGCAGTTATTCCAAGGATGATTTATACGACTGTCAAAGCTTCACCTTTCCTGGATATGGCACGCACCCATAAACCCAGCACTTTGGAGTTAGACGCAGGAAGATTAGGTGTTCTAGGGCAGCTTCAGCTACATAGTGAGTTTGAGGAAAGCCTGGGCTACACAAGACACTGTAAAATAAAAAAAACAAATACCACTACTTCTTTCTCTTTCTGCTCCCCCTTTCCTGATGATCCCTGAGCCCTGGGGAGGGGGTTGATGTAGATGTCCCATTTAGAGTTGAATCTTTCCATAGTCTGCAGTGAAACAGTATTTGGTGGGCATGATAGAGCTATTGCGCATATGAACTCATGGTAGCTGGGACTGCATCTGTAAGACCTGCACAAGACCAAGCTGGCCAAACTCCTAACATAGAGGGGAGAGGGGTTCATGAAGCCCCACCCCTACCTGAGGAGCTATGGGAGGAGAGGTGGTTGTCTTCCGGGATGCACTTGCTGGAAGGTCACCTGTGCTCCAGCAGATTGCCATGCACCCGTGCACATACAGGTGGCCCTGGGTGGTCTCCACGGGGTTAAAAGAAGAAAGCACATGGAGCTGGGAGGGAAAAGGGAGCAGATAGGAAGGAGCTGGGGGGAGGGGTGCGGTGGATCTGATTAATGCACACTTGAAATTCTTGAACAATAAAAGGTTATTTTAAAACAGTCATTTAAAATGGATAAGTGAATGAAATGTATTCCACGCTGAAAGTGTAAAGTTTAATCTGAAGCTTCATAGAGCCAGTCCAGTTCTGAAAGTCAACTCTAACTGTGTGAAGTCCATTACGTTGCATAGACTTTGGGTCTGGTTAATTTTGGTCTGTGATGTTTTTACTTATTTGAAAATTGTTCTTAATAATAAAGTATTTTAAAAATGAAAATATAAAATCTTTGCATCTTTTATACAATCATGTCCTCATTCTCTCTCTCTCTCTCTCTCTCTCTCTCTCTCTCTCTCTCTCTCTCTCTCTCTCTCTCTCTCTTGTTTTTTTTTTTTTTAAAGACAGGGTTGTGCCTGTATGTAGCCTTTGCTGGCCTGGAACTCACTATGTAGACTAGGCTGGCCTTGAATTCACAGAGATGGGTCTGCTTCTGCCTTCTGGGTGCTTAATGGCCTGCACCATCAATCCTGGCTCATGTGTCTTTTCTAAGAACAACAGAAAACACATTCTCTCCTCAAGATGAACTCATGAATGATCCAGAAATAAACTTTGTCCTTCTGGCTAGCACAGGGGCATTCAACTGTGTTGACAGTGTATCTCCAGGGACCAGGAAACCCTGTGCAAACGGACTCCTCTATCTCCTCTTCCTTTTGCCTGTCTGCCAGGTGGGGCCTTGATGTCCAGTGGCCGTCGGCCGTCTGGCTCTCGGTGGCACCCGCCTGTTATCACTGTCTGGCAAGTCTCCACTCTGCTTCCAGAACCTCGGAGCCTTCCAGGGCACCGCCGATAAGGGATTCTCAGGCCATGGTGCCAGGGCTTTCTGGGCAAGGGACTGAGGAAGGCCATTGTTGTAGCTGGCTGTTATCTCTCACTCCGACTCCACTTGGCAGAGGTGCAAGGTCCATCACTGCGGTGTGGAAATGGCTGCTGGACACCGGAGGGGCCCGCGCGTCAATAAACACGAGGCACGCAGGAAATAGCAACCAGCCTTGCAAACAAAAAGAGAAACATTCTCGAGTTTATTGGATGCCGAGATGTTTGTCCTTGGTAGTGCTACCCGGCTTTATCTCACTCCACAGCCTTCCTATGGAAGAAGCAGGGAAGTGAGCGTTTTATCAGTGGGGATCGGAGGTAATGTTTATGTTTGGCTGACATAGCTCGGAAAGTATTTTTGGTGCGGAGGGTACTGTTTTTGTTCATTGCAAATGTCTGTCTTTGTCATTCACTTCTTTGTTAGACTCCATATTCTAGGAAATCCCCAGTCAACTAAGATGTTTCTTGTCTCCCCACGCCATCAGGGAACCTCCAGACTGTGGCCTCATGGAAGGGCAAACTGCCAGTGTGCTCCTGAAAGGGCAGCAGCCGAGTGGAACCCCTCCCCACCAGCAGCTGTGGCTCAGAGGCAGGCACATCTACATGGAGATAGCTTCACCACGCATGCCCCCTGCAGACACTGCATGATGCTGCACTCTGGCCCACTTCCAGGCAGCACTTATATCAAGTATCAGGATAGCCTTCCTGGGTGGGTCAAATGCCAAGCCTCAACCATGTGGCAGGAACCAAGGGTCCCTGTGAAATTCAAATTCAACTGTTGAAAATGCCACCCTACCTCAGGATTCTGGGAGAACTACAGGGAGACGGAGCTACAGTGTTAGATCATCTTTCCACTCAGAGATCTTGAGTCAACAAGAGCAATTAAGAGCAACATTACAAACAGCCCAAGACTAGGTAGTGCTCTCTGGGGTGACTCAGGATGCCTGACACTAATCCTGTAGTGAGAGTCATAGCTGATAGCTTCGTTTCCTCTAAGAAACGGGTTTTAACCCAGCACATGTATTGGTAACAGTCTCTTCCATGCTCAGAAAAGCACCTTCATTTGGATGGTAAATGGTCCCCTCCTCATGAGCTATACCAACAGCACAGCTGCACTATAGGGCCGCTCGCCACCTGTCCTTTCCTGTAATTTGGTTTCAGTAAACACTCCTTAGAACAGCTGGGGATCAGCCCGGTGTCCTGGAACACACCTATTGCCAGCACTAGGGAGATCAGAGGCAAGAAGATCACAGTTTGAAGGATATTTTGGGCACATAGTGAGTTCAAGGGCAGGCTGGGCTATATAGTGAAGGGGGAGGAGAGAAGGAGGGGAAGAGAGGAGCAGAGAGCCAATCACAGTGACACTTGCCTGTAATCCCAGCACTTGGGAGCAAGATCAGTGGTTCAAAATTCTCAGCAGCAAACACATTTGAAGCTAGCCTGGGATACTTGGGACCCAATCTCAAAAAGAAACAAAAATAACATAAAGAGCAAAGCAATTCCTGTCCCCTTTCCCAGCAGTTTACAGGGCAGTAACTGGACCTCAGGAAGGTGGAATAACTTGTCCAGGGCTATATACAGGGATCTTAAAGACATGTCTATATACCCTAGGGTACCAAGTTCTTTCCTCCATGGCATGCTGGTTTTGTGGTTGTAGTATTTATCCATGAACTGGGGTCTCAGGTGTGTTTTTAATACTAAGAAGTGGAGTTAGAACAGGTGAGGTTCTAGGATCTCGAGTAGCTACAACTTGAACAGTGAGGCTAACGGAGGGGATTAAATGAGGGAGCTGGTGGATCAGTGTAAGATGACCACGAGGAAAGCTGATGGAAACTAGAAGCTGACATATCCCTGTCACCTTTAAGCCACAATCGAGGGGGTGTGGGCTGTTGAAAATGATGCACCTGACCACAGGAACAGTAAGAGCAGGCAGTGACTCTACTACCTGTCTGCCAGTACAGTGGGGAGATACAGGACAAGATGGAAAGGACTGGCCAGGATGAAATGATGTCTATTGCAACTAATGAACGCAACAGGGATACAAATTGCTGGGAAACGGACATGTTCTTTTCTTTTCTGAACCCATAGTCTTTTTAAACACACAGCACCACTTCCTTCAGAGAGTGCTCAAGCAGTGGGATGAGTCTGAAGGGCCTTATTTTTGCAGTGCTGGGGCTAGAACCCAGGACCTTGAGTGGTAGAGCAAGTGCTCTACCACTGAGCTATAGTCCCTGCCTGGGTTTGCAGTTCTTATATTACTTGCTTCATAAGTCTAAGATGTAATCGAATAGACTGTGTGTTTTCATAACATATCTTCTCACATAGACAACTGCCAGGGTGCTTGGCACTTGAAGGAGAAACTTCTGCTATGGTGTTAGCAGCGTCACTTCTGAGACACAGAACTGGGCTGCTGTTGTACTAAGCCACCCGTCCAGAGAAAAACTTATTAAAATCTATGCTAAGAACTAAGGAAACAGATAAAGAGCCGTGACTGCTGCCGCCAAGAAGTTGTTTGGCTCACTGATGGAATTTCCTCGTTCCCATGTTGCTCTTGGCTCTGCAAAAACTAGATGCTTGAAATGTTATTATCTAAGAAGGGTATGTTATGCCACTTAGAGAGAGGAAAAGACCTCAGGAATGCTGCCCATGAGGATGCTTGTGGAGGTATCAGGTTATTAGCACAACCCCAAGACAGAGTCTGAGCTACTAGCTCCTTATTAGAAGGGTAAGCTTGTGTTACTTTTCCTACAGCTGAGTGAAGGATGGCAAAGTGACATTCTCGAATTGTGTTCAATGGTCTTTAAGAAAGAGAGTCAACACTCTGCCTCAGAAGGAGGACAATTGTTATGTTACTTGGGAATGCTTTCTAGATGCTCAAGTGGAACACGCTGGTGAAGCCAGTGTGGTGACTCACTCTTGGAATCCCAACACTCAGGAGGCCAACCTGGGATACACAGGGAGCTACAAACTCTTCAGGGCATGTTTCCAAGACCTCATCCTAGATGGGAAAACAAATAAACTCAGCCTTGTGACATAAAGGACACGGAAGCTGATGTGGCTTTGCTGTTTTCAGTTAATAAGACAGTTGGTTCCTCAGACATGCCAGCTGCATTTCGCAGACCAGCAGTCATATGTGGCCACCAGTCCCTAGACAGCACAGCACAAACACAGGGCATTTCCTCCATTCCAGAAAGATGACGGGATAGTTTGGAAGTGGAATGTGTCACTGCTCTAGAGACAGTGGGAGAATGGAACCGATAAATGAGGCAGACTGAAGTCTCACACAATAGCCAACTTTATTCAGAGCATCAGACCATTTATACTTTGAAGGTTAAGAAAGATCACATGAGTAAAGTTCTCATGAGTTCAAGCTGTATACAATCACAAGGACAAGATGCACACAGGTGGCAAAACATGTTTTTCCACAAAGGCATGTAAAGGATAGTTTGAACATTTAATTGAAGGCCAACAGCAAACAATAATGACTAATCTGAAGTAAACTCAATCCTATCAGCTCCAACTGAGAAGAGCTTGAAAACGCATCCCAAGAACAATTCCATGTTTTGAGGAAACAGGTCACAGAACTCTTGTCTTGTTTCTTGGAGTGTTCTCACAAGCACTCAGAATTTTCTTCACATCCAGGACCATGCTCTAACAGAATGAGTCTCCAATGGAGGCTCAAAGTTGGGATTGAACACAGAGCTAATGGGTTTAGAAGTCAAAAAAAAAAAAGAGAGAGAGAGAGATTATAGCTAATTACAATGAAATGTAATTGGAATTAAAAATCACAGTAGAAATGTGTGGGTCGGTGGATGGGGGACAGAGATTAACCGTGGCTGATGTTCCTCAGGTACCATCTACCTTTGTTTTTGAGACAGGGTTTCTTACTGGCCTGGAACTTGCTAATTAGAACAGTTAGGTGGCTGGCCACCAAGCCCCAGGAATCCTCTTGTCTAGGCCTCCCCAGAGCTGGGATTACAAACACATGCCACCAAGCTTAACATTTTATGTGAGTCCTAGGAACTGAACTCAGGTTCCCAAACACTTTATCATCTGAGCAATGTCCCCAACCCTGTAGAAACTTTTAAAATATATAAGTCAAACAAAAATTAGGGAAATAAGCCTTCCTCCTATCACTTTAAGTATCTGGGTGACCAGCTGTTTTGAATCTTGTTTGTGCGACAAGCGAGATGCTGTGCCTGTGTGCAACTCTCACAGACCTGGGGTCCCTGGCTGAGTGGCCTCAGCATTCTGCAGCTGCTGCCTGTCAAAAAGGGTCTTGCAATTAAAACACTAGGAAAGAATGGGGCATTTGTCTGTACACGAGCTTGTAGACCTGCCTGGCCTGCTGACATCCTAACATAGAGACAGTGTGTGTGTGTGTGTGTGTGTGTGTGTGTGTGTGTGTGTGTGTGTGTGTGTGTTGGTTCGATGGGGTGGTGGGGTAAAGGCAGGAAGTGGGTATAAGTGATAGAGCTGAGAGGGAGATAAGGGGAAGTATCAGGGGAAAAGTGATCAGAATATATTGTATACTCGTATGATGTTGTCAGATGACAAAATCAATCAAATTTAAAAACCAGAATAAAGCAGGGCCCATGGTTCATTTGGTTGTCTCACGGACCTCCACTCAGATTAAGTCAGAGCCTTGTTACAAGAATCCAGTACAAGTCAGAGTGAAGCAAGGTGAGTGGGATTTTAAGGAGAAACGAGGGGAGCACATACCTTGGGCGGTGAGGGGGTTGGGAAGAAGTGAGAGAGCAGGAGAGAGGGACTTCAGCGTCTTCACAAGGGGGATACATAAGAGCTGCTGCTTTGTAAGTTACATCGTGCGAGGGTTGTGATGGACAACAAGGCTCGAAGATAAAGCAAAATTTTTAAATTAAGCACAAAACTATGTGTTGCTTTACTTGTCATGTTAAGGAATTCCTTGGGGCTAGAGAGAAGGCTCCGTGGTTCAAAGTGCTTGCTGTTCTTCCAGAGGACCTGAGTTCAGGTCCCAGCACCCATGTTGGGTGGCTCACAATCACCTGGAGCTCCACCTCCAGGGGTTTGGATACCCTATTCTGGTTTCCACTTGTGCCAGCACACATGTGGCATTGACTTATGGGGACACACAAAAGCACACACACACACACACACACACACACACACACACTCACTCACTCACTGGGTTTAGGGAGGAATGAGATATGCTCATACTGTAACACTCAATTCCACAAGCATCCTGACCATGAGCAAGCAGTAGTTTTTCTTGTTCTTGTTTGAGATGTCTTAGCAGACAGCAGGGAATCCGTAGGTAATCTTGGTTATATCCGCTGGGTTGAAGTTTCTGACACTGAGCCAGACTTCTCCCTCATGTCCCTTAATTTTTCCCTTCCTATCCTGCCTCAGTTGGACCCTTGGTTATCTTGGGGTTGTCCACATGCAGCAGACTTTAGTTCGTCCAATTTGTCTTGCTCGTGTGGACACAGCACACTCTTCTCTATGTGAATGACTTGCTCTGATGGAAGCCCGTTTGCCACATTCTGCTCTCGCTTTTCCAACCGAAGACAGAAGTGCATGGGTGCAGTGCCCCAGGGCTTACAGCCAAAGCTGCCATAGGAGCAGTGGGAAGTTGGCAAGCACTGTTTGTGTCCTCTGTCTGTCTCCTATCGGACAGAAGCTACCAGTTAAAGCCGAAGAGGAAACGTGAGAAAACCAGCGTGGACCATTTCCTGAGTATCTATTCAGTCTTAGAAGGCTAGGGTCTGTTTGCATGGCCCTGACAACTCAGCAGTGGAAAAACTGAAGCCCATTATTCTGCTTTGGAAGTGCTCTTCCCAAGTGGCTGGGAGCCCCTCAGCAGGAGGCTGTCTCCTGCCCTGCGGTGCCAGGCTCAGAACAGAAGGGCCATGGCTCTGGTGCAGAAGGGCGTTGGAGCTCCATGGCCCTCCTGGCCTGCAGTCCTTCCCTTGGCCACAGACAGCACCCACTGATTCAGAAGAAGGGCTGCTAGCTCTTCAAGGCAGGCCTAGCTAATCATGTAATGTTATCCTGGGGTGTTGGGAGAAGTCAGAGGGGAGCAATTCCCTCCTTGGCCTGAGTGATCAGCTTGCATCCTGCCCCATCAGACTTCATTGCCCTTATCTTTTCCTGCTTAACTATGAAGGTCACAGTGACCAGACTTCCAAGAAAAAAAAAAAGAAAGAAAATCCAGCCACAATATTTGACTCCATGGCTGCCCATGGTGGCAACTTCTTCAGACTAGCTGCATGCTGTGAGAAAAGCCATTTCTTCTCATTTGTTCACACCCAGTTCTCACATTAGAGAAAGGAAGACAAAGGGAAGAGCTGTGCATTCTTTCACTGTCTCATGTCAGCAGGGAAATTTAACCTAAATACTGGTATGATGGCATTCATTGTCCTCACTTCCTAGCTTATTAACACAGTGCATTCTAATAATACATCCTAAATGTTTATTATATATTGATTCTGTCCCTAAACCATACAAAGTGTGCATGTCACCAAAGAAATGTCCTGTGGTTGGGGACATAGCACAGTGGTAGCATATGCTTAATGAGCCCCAGGATCAAATTTCAGTCCTCTGAGCCCCTCAAACAAAAAAGTATGTTCTGATCCAGAATCTCTCACCCAGTCTATTATGACCTCAACCTCACCTAGATAAATCCTGAAGTCGAATGAAGAAACATATCTACGACAAACAGACAAAAAGAGTTACATGGTTAGTTTTTCAGTTAGCCAGTGTGAATCCACTTTATGTATGTGTTTTAGGGGTGGAGGTGGGATAAGAAATCTACAGACTGTGCCAGATTCCCAGAATGGTATATAACTTCTGTAAAAAACAAAACAAACAAAAAAAACCAACCAAACAAAAAAACCCAAGAAATGGTAGCCTGGATGATAAAGCAAGAGATGAAATTTCAACTGCATAAAAATCCAAATACCTAATTTTAACCTTAATTTAGGTAAACTAAATGACACTGTAAACTTAAATTATTACTATGTAAATAACAATATGGCTGCAGATTAGTTATGTCCGTTTCTCTCTTGTTACCTTGTGTTCTAAGCCAGTCTCATGACAGAGCTCAGGCTGACCAATACCCCCTCATCTGTTAAATGCTGGGATTAGGATTACTGGCATGTGGAACACCTCACTTGATTCTCAGAGTTTGGGTTACAAGGTTTCCAGAACAAAACTGGTGATTCGCTTTGGTTTTTCCAAAGTTGGACTATGTAAGTACAGCTAACCACCCCCCCCCCCCCAAAAAAAAGAAAAGAGCTACCATGGGTGTCATCGTTTCTTAAAATTATTTTAGTGTAAGAGGCAGGAAAGCTAAATCTGGGAGGAAAAGGCAGTTCTTTGAATTGGGTCAGTGTAACTTTGTTAAACTCACTGTATTGACTCCTCACAGCCCCGTCCAGCCTGAGACTACGGGGGACTGGGCAGAGGACCACACACTGCCCCTCAGGAAGCTTCTGAGCTCCAGCCTTTGCTGCCCCGTTGCTATGGGTGCACTGCGGGGTTCTGAGGAAGGAGCTCTGGGGCCTGGAGTCCTAGCTGATGGACTTGACTCTTCTTTGAAGCTCGTTTGTCAACATCAGATGAGGGCAATAGCAGGGGTCCCACTGTCTTAGTTTGGGTTTCTATTGCTGTGAAGAGACACCATGACCACAGCAACTCTTAGGAAAACATTTAATTGGGGTGGCTTACGTTTTCAGAGGTTTAGTCCATTATCATCGTGGTAGGACGTGGCAGCATGCAGGCAGACATGGTGCTGGCTACATCTTGATATGCAGGCAACAGGAAGTGGTCTGGGACACTGGGCATGGCTTGAGCATATATGAGACCTCAAACCCGCCTCCCCAGTGACACACTTCCCCCAACAAGACCACACCTATTCCAACAAGGCCACACCTCCTAATATTGCCAGTCCCTTTGGGGGCCATTTTCCTCCAAACCACCACACCCACCCACTTCATAGGAGTTCAAAGGAACTAAGTGAGCAAGTTCTGTGACCAGTGAGTGAGGGGCCGAGTGCTAATGGACATTTATTAAGCCTCATGAAGCACCAGATACTGGTCACCAAGTGGGGAAACTGAGGCTTACAGAAGCTAAAGTAACAGGCTAAATTTACAGAGCCAGGGCAGGGCAAGAGTATAACTGGGTGCTTTGATTAGTTCCAATTTCATAATTTTAATCACTATCTCCATTTTCCGAATGAATAATACAACATTTACTAAGATTGTTGAAATAACTGTGTTTTAAATTCCAGCTACTGGTCAAACATACACTAATGATTCAGTTTGACAGGCTTGAGCTCTTCTGGTGTGTTATCAGGGCCTTTACAGGTTTGGCCTTGTTGTTGTTGGTATTTTACTCTTTGAGGGGGCCCTCGATCCAGCTTCCAAATAAATACACACAGAGGCTTATTCTTAATTATGAATGCCCAGCCTTAACTCGGCTTCTTTCTTGCCAGCTTTCCTTAACTTATCCTGACTACCTTTTTCCTCCGGGCTTTTTCCATTCTCTTATTTCTGTAAGTCTTACTCTTACTCCGTGACTTGCTGGTTGTGTAGCTGGGTGGCTAGCCCCTGGAGTCTTCCTCCTTCTCTGGCTGCTAGCTCTCTCTCCTCCCAGATTCTCCATCTATACATTCTTTCTGCCTGCCAGCCCCACCTATCCTTTCTCCTGTCTCACCATTGGCCAGTTCTTTATTAGACCATCAGGTGTTTTAGACAGGCACAGTAACACAGCTTCACAGAGTTAAACAAATGCAACATAAACAAAAGCAACACACCTTAAAATATTCTACTACATGGCTTCATAACAATTTGTTCAGGAACGAAGGTGCCACTTGCTGATTTGTGTTCAGATGCTAAGCAGCCTTTGTGGATAAAAACATGACCTGGCAGGTAAAAGCATAGTCTGTATTGTTCATTGTTCAGGCAATGGGCTGACTGTTCCTGCCAGAGTGGAAAGCTGTCACTGGGTGAAGTCGTGAAGAAAGGGGGTGGGGAGGTGGGAAACAGAATGAAATGTTAGATACATCTCAAAATACTGAGCTTCTGTACATGTGTTCGTAGAAAACTGCATGAGGTTTGCTGAGCCCGAACCACACCTTGGGGACTACAATGCTCCCTTCTCCTTTGCACTTTATCTAGAATAAAGTTTTAGTTAAGGCAGAGTTATTCTTAGCTAATTCAAGGTTGACTACAGTCCACCCAGGCAGCAGACTTTATCCCAGCATCTCTTATATCACCTACTGTGACACTTTCATCAGCCCCCTCCTGGAGCTTGGACCAGGATGCCTACTCTGAAGTCCCCTGCCTCACAACCCTACCATCTGCTTCATCCAGGTACCTTTTCTCATCTTCCCCAACCCAACTCCACTTTAGGTACAAAGGAGACTTCGTTCCTCCAGAGAAGGCCATATGCTTTACATATGTTCTTTACTCTCCGGCGAAGGGCATAGCCTGCTACGTCAGCCAGGAGGGAGTGCTGACTCATATATACATATGCGTGAGTCATATATAAAGACATATACAATCGCTAGTCCTGTGTGTGCATGCACAAATGCACATATGTATTTAGACTTCTTTTTATTTGGTACTGGGGATTGAACCCAGGACCTTATGGATACTATGTAAGAGCTCTACCATTGACCCATATCCCCAGATGATTTTACCTTTTATTTTGAGACAAGGCCTCATTAAGTTGCCCAAGCTGGCCTTTTGGGAAGAAACAAAGACCTATTTTAACCTAGAGATTTTTTCTCTCACAAAATCCAAAAGTTCAGAGTGTAGTTCTCAAGCTATTTATGTTTTAGCTCCTCATGGTTTCCTCAGTTGAAGGATCTCATAGGGTTGCATTCATATGTTATATCTCATTTATATTGGATGTTATTTTAAAAAGCACATGGAAATATCTAGATAAATGTTGACTGGCTTAGAGAGAAATGCCCCAGAATGCAACTGAAATTAGCTCTTGCTTTAGAAAAAACCCATTCCACTTTAACACTGCTTATAAATAGGTACATGATAAATCTGTTTACTCAGAAAGACTAAATTAAGAGTGAGGAGAACAACTCCTATTTATCTTGTTGCCTGAGTATAGCCTAGGATGTACCTTGTGTTGAAGGCTGACAGACTCTTGGTATTTACATTATAAACTACACTATTATATTTAGAATTTCTGCATTACTAAGAAAATAACATCTATACTAGAAAACACCTTTTTGCTTGGATACATATGGTAGCCTATTAAGGAGCTTTGATCAAGTGTGAAGGCACATGTCTTTAATCCTAGCATTTAAGGCCAGCCTGGTCTACACAGGGAGTTCCATCTGAGACCACAAAGCAAGACCCTGTCTCAAAAATTAAATTAAAGTTAAAAAAAAAAAAAACAACTAACCAACCAACCAACGAACAAATTGAACAGAGATGTAAGTGTTGATTATTCATAGCTGGTTCCCTCTGGGGCAAATGATATAGCCCAAAGTGGCAGCTATAATTTATAGAATTGGCAAATGATTATGTTAAGCCAATCCTAGGGGTAAGCTAAGGCACAAAAGCCAAAAGTGATTCCAATGGTACAACATATGCCAAACCATGAAGACATGGTTCATTCTTAAGTTCTTATGGCCAGGCTAAATGGAGAGACATCTTAAAGGTAGAAAACTTCAAATCAATTGTTGTTAGCATTCCACCACTATAATAAAATACAGGTCATCATTACTTTACAAAGAGAAAATGTTCATTGGACCAGTTTCTTTGGACCCATGGTGAAGTAGTCCATCACAGCAGGACCAACTGCTGTGGCAAAAGTGACACTCAAGGAGCAAAAAAGACCCAAAGTTGAGGTGACCAGAATCCCACAATTCCTTTAGAGGACAATATGCCCAGTGATCTAAGGGCCTCAGGCCAGCCCCCATCTCTAGAAGGCTCCATCACCTCCCAACTGTACCACCCTGGGGACCAAGCTTTCAGCACTGGGGCTTTGGAAGATGCTCATATAAACCATAAAATTACTTCCATGACTTACATATGGTTGATTTCTCAGAGAAAAAGACAGGGCATTTTAAACGCCAACTTTACACTGTACCTCTACATATTTCATCGGAGGAAAATGTCAGAGACGTTGATTCCAATGCATCAGAATGGAGAGGCACAGGTTGCTGATGGAGCTCCCAGGGAGGGAGCTTTATGGATGTGCTACCAAGTAGATGAGAAAACTCAGACCCTCCCTCCCTCCCTCCCTCCCTCCCACCCTCCCTCCCTCAGCAATGCCAGCGTCTTGGTTCTCTTCCTTCTGTTTAGGATCCTCCTCGGTGGCAGGTTGACACTCACACCCAGTATTCTACTTTGCATTGTATGCCAGGGGTGGAGGACGTGCCAACCCAAAGCCGAACGTTCAGATGAAGCTTGAACAGCAACCTCCTGGAAGTTTCCAACTCGCTTTGGAGCTGGCACCGTACTGAAAGCCAGCTGACGGTCTCCATCCTTTCCTAAAGACACAGAGAAGGAAACTCTGCGTCCCAGGTGAAACACGCATCCTGCCGGCTTCGCTTCTGGTGCGAGCTCCAGAAGCCAATGTCTTCCTATTAGCCGTCTCACTGCTGCTGCCACGGCACCATAGCTACCGTGGTGACACTGAGATCGTGTACTAAGTTACTCTCTCGCTGCTGTGACAACATCCCTGACAAAGGCGACTAAGGACAGCAGGGCTGATGTTGGCTCACAGCTGCAGGGTGTAGTCACCAACGGTAGAGGAAATGACGGTGACAGAAGCTTGAGGAGACAGCGGAGACAGCGGCACCAACCCGGCCACAGTCAGGAGGCAGAGTGAGGTGAAGGCTGCAGCTGTTTCTTTGCTGATTTTTATCCACTCCACCCCTTGGAATGGCGCCGCCCACATTTACGGTGGGTGTTTCCGCCTCAGTGAACTCAACCCAGGAACACTCACAGGTGCGTCCAGACTTCACCATTGAGACATGGTGATTCTCAATGCCATCGAGCTGACAGGTTTAACCATGGGAGACTGTGAAGGATCGTAAAGAGGATAGTTCTCATGGTGGCACACGGAGGCAGAGGCAGGCAAATCTCTGAGTTCCAGGCCAGCCTGGGCTACAGAGTTCCAGGATAGCCAGGGGTTACACAGAGAAACCTGTCTTGAAACAAACAAACCCCAAAATAAACAAACAAAAAACAGGGACACTTTTTAGTTCGAATTCAAGGTAAAGGAAGCCAAGAGGTTAAAAAACCTCTCACACGGCTACAAAACTTGTTTGACTGAAATAGATACCTATTCTTTGTTGAAAAGTGTTTTATTTTTTAAATCTGGAGCATTTGAAACAGAAGTCCTGAATTATCTTTAGAAAAAAAATGAAAACACTGTCATAGAATGAACACAATCCAATAAATTGCAAGTCATCTCTGGATGGCCCCCGGCCCTCATCTTACCGAATCCTGAATGCAGCTACCAGCACAACCAGAGGCCCTCTCCATCATGCCAAGTGGGTAGTGACTGGGGCTCTGGTGGCTGGATCCCGGGAGGTCAGGGGGACTGGAATGCCATGCCTTCATTCATAACACTGCCCCATGGAATTATTTTTTCCGGATTCCTGGGGAAGTTAAAGTATTTGAGGAGACTATGAAGAACTGTTGTTTCAGCCTGTTTTGTGAGTAGATAATTGCCTTCCAATTCCATTACTTCAGGAAGTGATGTGTGCAGCATTGTTCCGAATGGGGGAGGTGGTGTGTTTCGGCCAGACACACCAAACACGCCGAAACAAAGCACAGCCAGGAGCGAGGAGTAAGTCACCACACTGAACTCAGACTTGGGAATCTGGTCTGCAGATAAGACAGCCCCAGACAACCTGACCACATACCAACCCCATTATTTGGAAAGGCTGTTAAGTACAACTTGTTTTAGGAATGAGAAATTTCACCACATTACTAAATGTGATCATAAAAAACATTTGGTAAATGAAATTTTATCAAAATGGCTTTAGCAGAAACTTATTTGAAAGGCCAAACTTCTCATTTGGGTCTGAATCAAAAGCCAGCCTGGGAACTAGAAGCCAAACACACTTTGTCCTAGAAATACCTTTGATCCTATGGAATATATTAGCCGATCTTCCTGAAGTGTGACATCATTTGTGGCACCAGCTGTGTGGGTGCGCCATCTAAGGATTTAGAAAACTCGCCTTCCTTGGGCCTTCGTGTGTATTTTAAGAGTGCAGAAAGCAGTCTAATCCAACTGAACGCTCCAAGGGGAACTGTAACAGACTTCAATTTAAGAAGCTTTAACTTCTTATGGCTGTGACCTATCAACCTTTCAATAGTTATTACAAAGTAATTCCCAACGGGCACCGGGAACCTATGATAGTGATGGCAAAATGGTTACTGAGGGAACATAAATGTCACCCCTATGCTGTCAGCTCCCTCTAAACTCATCAGATGCATTAGCCCATCTAATCTTCAAACTTAGGATGACCGTATTGGTACTTCTGCCAACTCAAGTGTACAAATGAGGAAACTGAGGTTAAGTGACTTGTCTATGGTCACCACACAAAGGAAAAGAGCTGGGATTTGAACTCTCGCTCACGTGATTTCCTCTGCTTTATCACCTCTCATGGTTCTCAGACAGTTTTGACTTAATTCAGTTATGATAGTCAAATATTCTCCTAGCAAGAGCCATTAACTATGTTTTGTCAAGAAATGAGGAGCACTGAATTCTTTCTGGAGACTAATTTTTAATAGAATCAGTAGAGTTCTATTCCGACTCAACACACAGTTGCTATGGGGAAGTTCTGTCTTCTCTCAAGCAGTGGGCTTAGTGTTATTTAGCAAGTGATTTATCTGCTTCACTAAAGAAAGGGTTGCTTTTAAGTATCAATGCCTAGAACTATCACTCAACAGTTTATCTTTAAATGTTCTAATGTATTACCTTTCGATGCTTTTAAAAATCCATTACCAAATGGAGTCAGGCTATTGAGAAACGCCTCAATTCTTTCATATTATACTTAAAAATAGCAGGAGTGGCCGGGCGGTGGTGGTGCACGCCTTTAATCCCAGCACTCGGGAGGCAGAGCCAGGCGGATCTCTGTGAGTTCGAGGCCAGCCTGGGCTACCAAGTGAGTTCCAGGAGAGGCACCAAAGCTACACAGAGAAACCCTGTCTCGAAAAACCAAAAAAAAAAAAAAAAAAAAAAAAAAAAATAGCAGGAGTGAAGTTGTCCAGGTGAAAGGAATACTGGGTTACAGCATATTCTACCCATCCATTTACTCACCAATTTATTTGTCTACCTACTGACTCACCCATCCATCCACCCATCAACCTATGTGTTCATCCACCCATTAATCCACCCATCCATTTATCCACCCCTCATACACACATACCTGACATCCACCCACCCACTCACTCACCCAGCCAGCCAGCAACCCAATAATACAGAGTGGATCAGACAAACAGGCTTCTCATACAGCTTATATTTTAGTGGTCGAAAAATCAAATAAAAACAGGAGGACTAGGGGCCTGAGAAGGCCTCTCTAGGGAGGTAGCATTTGTACAAAGAGCCAATGAAATTGAGAGAGGGACTCCTTATAGAAGCTGGGGAGAAATCTGGGAGGCAAGAGCTTCCCTGGTGCAATCAACAATGTTGGAAGATGAAGAAAGTCAGCATGGTTAGATAAAACAAGCTTGAGGTGAAACAAGAAATGAGACAATCAGGACTTCAGAGTTTGGGTTTCATGGTGTGGGCTAAGTCACTGGAGTGTTTTCAGAAAGCAAATGGTGCCGGGCGGTGGTGGTGCACGCCTTTAATCCCAACACTCGGGAGGCAGAGGCAGGTGGATCTCTGTGAGTTCGAGGCCAGCCTGGACTACAGAGCTAGTCCAGGAGAGGCTCCAAAGCTACAGAGAAACCCTGCCTCGAAAAACCAAAAAAAAAAAAAAAAAAAAAAAAAACCAAAAAAAAAAAAAAAACAAACAAAAACAAAAAAAAGCAAATGGTAACCTCCACAAGATACAGCTGTTGTGTAAAAATGAACAGAGGGAGACAAGCAAGAAGCAAGGAATCTGGTTAAGAGGTGATGTCTTGGAATTGGGGGAGGGGAGCTGGTAAAGTGGTGGTTACAAAGCCAGGGCCAACTTAGCTAATACATGTGAACGTGGGAAGAGTGAAGAACCAAGCCAGACTCCCAGAGTGCTGCGGAAGTGGGACTGGGGGCTGTTCCCCACCTGGTGGCACCACTTCTGAGCGCAGCAGAAGTGAGCTAGGCCATCTGTGAGGTCAGATCTGGATGCACACACACCAACAAGCACAGGTAGCAAACGAAGCTGTCCGTGATTAGTGCACATGCTATGCGCACACTGCTCCGGAGCTGCATCTGTCTAGATAAGGAATCACTTTTCCAGTCACTTCTAAATGAATCTGCCCACAGACGGGGATTGTCTTGCATCAGTCACCCCTCTGAGTCCACAGAGTGAGCTTCCTGAGACACTTAAGAGCCTCATTACACACTATCAGGATAAGCAGACTACTGGAGTGGGAAGTGGTGCAAAGGGGGCTGCTTAGAGTCCACGTGTAGATTTAGTGACGGAAGCATGGCTAAAAAGGGCTTCTGACCCTGCATGGATGCTTCTCCCCGTTCCAATCTTATCTACCATTTATCAACATCAAGGAAGTTTATACATTGTTTGACTTTTCCAGGAGTATTTCCAGCTCACTCACCGCCCCCACAACCAATATTTAATCACTCTTTTCTTCCTAGGAGTAAAAAAATACCTAGAATAAGGCAATCCTTAAGTGCTTATTGGATTTCACAACCATCTTTTCATTAGCAAGATCCTCATGAATTCAAGTTTTACCTTTAGTGCAAATGATTCCCTAATCACAGGTCACCAAGATAGTTCTTACACAGAGTTTGCTTATTTTAATCATGTACTACACGTTTGATCCTGCTCATGGGAATGCTAAGTACTTTTTATTTTCTATTTTATTACAATATAGACTCAAATTCCTTAATGACAAAATTCAGTATTGCCTAGTTTTTTGTTTGTTTGTCTTTGTTTTGTAACTAAATCCTGATATAGCTCAACGCTCCAGTGAATACCGTGGGTCAAATTCTACTTTGGCTTCCATATTGGAGAGGAATAAAACATTAGCAATTAGCTTTCTAATTCCCATTTTTATATTCCACCAATTATATTTTTATGTCTCTGAATGATGCTTTAGACATTGTAATTCTTCCTTAATTTGAAAGAAAACATTACAAGTTTCTCAGAGACTGTGTAAGTCATTATGGATAATGGTCTTAATTCAGTTTTGATTACACAACCTGGAACCTTGTAATAAGTGTACTTTATTAAATTTAATATAAAGTCCACAAAATTAAGGTTTTTTTAACCTTTACTTTCTCCTCAACTACATAATAAAAGATATGAAGAAAATGAGAAATGAAATAGTTTTGAAAAACACTCCTAATCATCCATGTTATAGGTCAGTTCCTATATTTCTCTATCTTTATTCAACTATGTGAATACAAATTTATTACTTCTTATATGCTTTTGTCAACAGAAGGGAGGGAAATAAATCTTTTATCACAGTGACACCTGCTGGTCCTAGTGTATAAATTTTAGATTCTAAGTGGAAGACAGATTCTCTGGTGTCGAAATTGCTTAGAGGCTGAGCATGTTGTACATACCCACAGTTCCAGCATTTGGAGGGTGAAAGCAAATGATCAGACATTCAAGGCCATCCTTAGCTATGTAGCAAGCTCCAGGCCAGTTTGGGATACACTAGACTATGCCTCAAATAAAACTAAACACACAAGAAAACACCAATAGACATGCTAAGAGAGGTTGGGGTGGGGGGGACGACATGGCCACAAGACCCCAACCCTACATAAAAAACTACAGACAACGAAGCAATGTTCAGAGTGGGAGAAAGTCTTCTCCGGGAAGAGCACACCAACTGGCTATCCAAACCAAATGGTCATCCCCGAAAACATATACAAGCAATGTTATGCAGATTGAGCAGGTTGTATTTATATATTTAAGAATACACACACACACACACACACACACACACACACACACACACACACCCCAATAATTAAAGAAAAAGGCACCATGAATTTGAAAGAGAGTAAGAAGGGATATATGGGAGGAAGGAAACGGAAGGGAGAAATGATATAATTATAATCTTAAAATAATATAATTACCTAGTGAAAAAATCTTTTAACAAAATCTAAACATTGTTTTCTACTTTAATAATTTATTTGCTATCCACTGAATTTTTAAAACTTTAATATAACCATATAAGCTACCATGTAAATAGCATGGGAATTTCTAAATCTTATAACAATGATCTCACTGTAACCAGATGAGCCATCTTCTTTAAAATCACCCACTCTGAAAAAGCTGCATAGGTACTTCAGATGACATCAAGTTTTTAAAATGTGAATTTTGTGGTTTTTCTTTTCAAATTCTCTACAAATTTTACTTTAAGGAAAAAATGATTAAACCTTACCATCTGTAGAATATTTCCTCAAGAATTTAATGTTGGAGGCTGGGAATGTAGTTCAGTGGTAGTGATTGCCTAGCGTGTGTGAGGTCCTAGGTTAGATTACCTAGCACAATGAAAACAAAAATGAAGTTAATGTTAGCAATGTGAGGAAGTTCATCAAATGTGAGTGGGATCCATGTGAAGAACACTGAAGCCCAAAGTCACACACACTGACTTCCTTCCTAGTGAAACTTCAGTTCTACATGGTGGGAACATTTGCCCTGGTGGTTGACGACCATTCACGGCTGATCCCCCTGAATGCTTTCTTGTTAAATTGAAGAGATAGGAGGTAGCAGCAGGGAGTGATGCAAAGCACAGATCCCCGTTCTCTGATTCTTTTTTACACCTTTATTTATTTACTTGGTGCATGTGTGCATGTGCTACAGAGGACATGTGGAGGTCAGAGACAACCTGTGAAAGCTGGGTTCTCTCCTTCCATCATGTGGATCCTGGGTATTGATCTTAGATGCTCAGGCAGGGTGCCAAGCACCTTCACCAATAAGCCGTATCTCCAGCCCTTTTCCCTTCAATTTAAAATGGACGACACTGTTCTCGTTGGCTGTAGAGGGGACCTGCTGGCCATAGGGACCATGCATTCCAAAGAGGAATCCCCCACACCTGTCAGTAAACGTGGTGCCATCTGATGAAGGGACTGCCTGTGCTTGGTGACTCTGAATCATGCACGGATCTTTAATAACCGTCTCCTAACCAAGGTGATACTCACCCCCACATATGTTTTGATGTATGCACGAGGATGACAAAACTGGGCTTACTAACATATTCATCACCTTCTATGACATCCTATCCTGAGTCCCAGCTCACAATCCAGTGAATGGTCAAATAATAGGATCCATCTTTAATGCTGTAGAGCGTTCTAGAAAAGCCAAACTTCACATATATTGCATGAAAGCTATGTAATTATGAAGAAAAAGTTGGGATGCAAAACAGATTTTTATGATATAACTTACAGAACTTTAAAAAAAAGCATAAAATAGTCTACCTGACATAGTATTTGTTCTTAGCTCAGAAGCAAGTAAGTTGTTTTTTCCTTAAAAGAACGAATACTTCCTAGTTATGTGGATGAAATGAGATTAAATTACATATAAGGCACTGAAAAGTCATCTACACTGTTCTACAAATCAATTATTGTTTCTCTTTACCTTGAGTTGGTTTTGACTATTTCATAGACTACCTGAACCTTGAGTTGTAATGAGGACAGGATGCCAGTATACAGTGTACTGATGGACTTATTGCCCCATGTAAAGTGACACATTAGATATGTGAAGCTTTTTCCTGTTTCTGGACACAAGTGCACACATCCGAATTCTGCTTCACTGTCGTCACAGCAGCTCCGGAGAAGCACTGTTCTTAGCTGAGCCCTAGAACGAGGGACAACAGGCAGAAAGTGATGTACTTCTTCCACCCACTTCACCGCCAGACTTTGAGCTACATCAAGTCGATCAACTGTCGACACCCAGGAGACAGCTACAAAGTCTTTTTAAGGTGTGCCTAGTGTGCTTAGTGTTAAATGTTATCTTGCCACAACCAGAATCAACCGAGAGGCTCGCTGAGAAGCAGTATAGACCAGGTTTGCCTGAGTGTGTCTGTGGGGTTCTGTAGCTGGGCCCTGAATTACAGGAGTGAAGAAATCAAGCAGGCAGTGGGGCTGCATTCCTCTCTCTCTGCTCTTGTGGACACGATGTGACTGGCTCCTTGAGTTCCTGCTTTGACTTCCTCAAAATGATGGGCTGTAGTCTGGAACTGTGAGCCGAAACAAACCCTTACCCCCCAAGTCATTTGGTAAGTGTTTCATCACAGCAACAGAACACAGCTAGAACACAGAGGATTAAGACTAAACTACTAGAAAATCCATGTTAGGAATGATAGTTTCAGAGACTGAAGTTGGAGTTCAGTTGGTCCAATGCTTGCCTAGCACGTAGCATGTAGGAATACTAGAATAAAGCCCTGGGCTCCCCAGCATCTCATAAAGGGAGCATGGTGGCATACACCTGTAACCTTGGCATCTAGGAGGTGAAGGCAAAAGGATCATAAGTTCAAGGCTACCCTTGGCTACACAATGAGTTCCAGGCCAGCCTGGGCTATAGGAGACCTTGTCTCAGAAACAAAACAAAACCCCCAAATCAAACTAACAAGCAAACAAAACAAACAAAAGGTTCATCTATTCTGGAAGAATTAATACGTAAAGTATTTTTCTGGTAAAGTTAGATATAGACTTACCCCCTCTACCTCCATGTCTATGGGAGTAGCCTGGGGCATTTCACCCACAATAAAGCCCTAAAAATCAAAGGCATCTAAGATCAGGTATTCAGGCAAGTTATGCAGGTTTAAAAAAAATGGCTTTACAAATCATATTCCTTATTTTGTATGCATGCGTGTATATGTGTGTGGCTATCAGTGTGTGTGTGTGTGTGTGTGCGTGTGCATGTGCGTGTGTGTGTGTGTGTGTGTGCAGGTCAGAGGACAACTTGCAGGAGTTGGTTCTCCCCCTCTACCATGTGGTTCCTGGGGACTGAACTCAGGTCAACGGCCTTGGCATCCTGATGCTGAGCCATTTCACCAACCCATTATGGAGACTTAGAATAAGACCATTGTACTCATTTTGACTTTCATTAACTTATGAATAGCAAACAAAATACAGTAGAAATAGATACAATCAAATCTGTTCATGAATAAGAAGCAAAAATAATAGAAAATACTTGGCACAAACATCAAAAGAAACAAACATTCTTTTTGTAGGAAACTTTAATGTGGCAAAATGGCCACATACTTCCTTAGCCGTCTCCATACACAGAGATCTCTCTGGCTACGGAATACCCCCCAAAATGCTACAAGAAATGATTTAAGCTGTATTCTTTTTTTCATAGCTGAGTTCACGGGAAGTTAATGAAAACAAATGAAGCCGATTTGGAAGACAACACAATTCTCCAGGGTAACTTAGCTCTGGTACTGGAACTGCCCTGGAGGTGTCTCCTTCCTTCTGGCTGGAAGGGTCTGGGTTTCAAGCAGCCGTGTCTACACGAGTGACAAGAATAAAAGGCAGGGATGGTGGCAGTCTACGCTGGTTGTCACAGGGTGGGTGGCTCAACCATAGGAAACCACTCTTCTCAGACCCAGAAGCCACGGTGTCCAAGATGGAGATGCTCAAACACTTGTGGTGAGGCCCCTCTTTCTGGCTGTCAGATCGCCAGCCTCGCTTCTTGCTAGACCCTCAGATAACCTTTTCCCTGTGCTCAAGGGGTGAGAGAAAGCAAAACAAGAACCATGCTCTGGTGTCTCTTTCTCTTCTCATCCAGACTTTAGTCTTTTTCTTTCCTTTTGCTACAAAATGATCAAATTTTCATGCCAGGGCTGTGGAAGGGCAGCTGCAGGCTACCGTGGGTATTGGAGGCTCAAATCTCTCTTCTATGCCTGGGATGCCCAGGCACTAATCAACGTGGCAATGAGAGGCAACAGATCTTGCTCCTTTGTAGGACAGGTCAGAACTTACAACCTGGGTTATACACAGGGATAAAGGGGATGTGGTCCAGGGTTTGCAGTGTTTTGAGGGAGAAATCGGTGGTGCTGGGAAAGCAGAATGCCTAACCATCACTAAAGGGGAGGATCTTGAAAGTGACCAAGGAAGGACAAAGGAGTGCTGGTCACACAGACAGGTGTCACTTCAGAGGCCAGGTGCCATTTCAGAAGCAACAAGGCTAAGACAGGGAGAACGAAAATAACCATCCCCTGCAAATGCACCCTGACAGCTTTCCAGGGAAATAAAACCCAAGTCTGAGCAAACAGCACACAAAACTGCTCAGGGAGTCAAACAAGAGGGAACTAAAAGTCTAGATTTGTAAGTTGAGGGAGGAAATCAGACATTGTTCAAAAGCTCTCATGTTTAACAGGGGGAAGAACAGGAAATTTAGGTTTTGTCTACTAATGCATGCTAAATTTTCTGGTGAGCATGAAATGAATATTCAACCTCGAAACTAGTATAAGAGAAGTACATGGAAAAACATTCTATCCAAAAGAAGGCAAGAAAACGAAGGCTGTGAAAAAGCAGGAAAGGGGCCAAACACACGACAAAATGTAAGGCTGAGCTTGATCCCCAGAATCCATACGGCAGAAGGGAGAATGGACGCCCACAAATTATCCTCTGATCTCCACACATGTGGTGGTCTGTCTTCCCCCAATAAATAAATGCTAAAAGTTTATAATGATCTAAGCAAATCCTAATATATCAGTAGTTTTAAGAAGTATAAGTGGATTACACTTTCTAACTAAAAATAACCAGGAAAAAAAACCTCTAATTTTTGAAACACATCTAGTTGGGGCTAAATGTACTTAGCAACAGTGCCCCAAAAACACATAAAACAAAAATTAACAGTTAGTCTTAGGGATAAAATAGTAAACCCAGCAGAAAAGGAAATTCTAACATAATGCAGAATCTGAAAGATCATGTAGACACCCAGCCGGAAGTGTACATTTTCTATACACTATGAAACAGTTGTGAAACTGTCCATGCCTACACTACAAAGCAAACTCTAACAAATCTGAACAATTCAATCATATACGTACCTATTCTCTGACTAGACTTCAACTATGGGAGGAATCAATAATAAAAATAGAATTTAAAATTCATATATGTTAGGAAACAAAAAAGAAAATGTCACATATCAAGGAGAAATCAATTACAACCAGAAAATACACTCAAACCAACATTTCCTAATAGTTCAAAATTATAAGTTATTATTTCATTTGATTGTTAGAATCGTGTGAGCCACACATAACCCATAGTATCTCTGTTCAACATAGAACAAATGCCAATTATGCATTTGAATATTTTAAGAATAGGTAACAAAGATGATCTGGAAAGGAAGGAAAGGAGAAGTGTTCACCACTGAACAGGACAGCAGGAAAGCAAACCAACCGACCCTTTTAGAAATTTAACAGTGCTACAGAAAACTGAGTGCATTAATATGGAAAGCTTAGAAACTGCCCTGGTCTGCACTCCTTAGAAAGATTTATGTTATACACAAATTTAGGAGGTAAAGTATTTGTTTGTAATGCACACAAAACACCAGAAATCTTTGCTGTGCTATGTGTCCAGTGACCACAGTACACATGTCCACTGGCACCCAGAATTCTGATTTGGTCACAGCAGCTATTAATAGTGTGGTGGTCACTAATGACATTCCAAAAAGTGCCTATGCTACAAAGAGGATTTTTACTTGTGGCCCCCTCCCTTTCCTTTTCACGTGTGGGATATTTTTGGAAATTTTTTTCCATCCACTGAAAGAGAGAGAATTAAGAAAATTCTAGCATGCTTCTGTGTCAGCAAGTGCTCTTGCAGTCCAGGGAGCAGAGGATGATTGATGAACCTGTCAGGCCTACAGTAGCAGACAGAGAAAGTTGGCACAAGTTCAGTGTTACTGAAAGAAATCTCAAATACTTATTTCATCTCTTCTATTAGCTTTAATCACATTTCAACATGAGCTAAGAATGAAGCTTTCACAGTCGGCCATACATTTACACAGGCAAGCATTGTCAATTTTCTGCAGTGAGAACATGGAGATATCCTGAGAGAGTGAGGTATTTTTTCTTACCTTTCTTGACTGAAGAGCAACAGAAAATACTAGAAAGACTCATCTGCACCTCATACCCACTGGCTATGCAGCTCCTCAAATGACTGCATGCACTTCTGTTCAATTTATAGCAATGAAGTTCAACATGGTTCTTCAGTTAGATTAAGTGCAAGAGTGGAAAGATCACAGTGGTGATGAACAGTGGTGTTCCATACGGACACAACTGCTGGAGAACAGACATTAGTACCTCTAACACAGATCACCTGCTGTGTGGGTGAACAGTCCTTGTCTGCCCAGAGCCAGTCCGACACAGTTCTGTAGGGACTCCGTGGCGGACTCTGCTGAGCAGCTGAAGCATGCACAGATGCTGATCTTTAAAGAGCCTACCCTAAGCAAAATGGACCTAAAGGTGGAGGAAGTACTATCTATGGGCAAGATGATGGTCCTTGGAGATGCTAATGTGAAAATATATTTGGGTGGAAATTTTCTCCTAAGCACAGTTTACAAGATGAAAATATTAAATGCTACAAGGCCACCAATCATGTATGTCTTGTCACCCAGTGAAATACACGGTATTGTGTTGTACTGCAAAATACGGTATCTCCAAGCACGTTGTTCAAAGGCCACCATGGCATCTGTCACAGGAAAAGCTAGTGACCCTTCCTTAGGGAAGCTGTGACAGGCAGCTGCACACTTGCCATTTAATCCACAATGAGAAACCATTTACCCTTGGTGAAAATGAAGCGGATTCTTGAAGAAATGGACACACAGCAATCTAAGCTAATCACTGAAAAGAAGACCACATTTGATTAGTAATACATTTGTCCCATGTTCACTCTTCTCCTTCAAAAGATGACGTTTAGGCATGTAAGCACTCTTCTTCCACTGGACATTTATCTGGCTCCAGAAGCTTCTCTCTTCAGACCTAAGAGTGCCACTGAGTATATTTCTAAACTTGAAGAAGAGACTACGTGGTTGGTGGGAAGATTTGGGGGAAAGTTTCTCATTCATCTGTCCCTGTAGGTCAAATTCTTAGAAGGTGGAAAACTTTGCTAGGTCCTTCTCCATTGCGGCATATTGCTCCTTGAGCCTTTCCATGGCTCTTCTGTGCTCGTCATCCACTTCAGCTCGGCGCTGCGGCTGTTCTTTCATGAACTCCTCCCACTGGACCAGACGCCCCTTCTCACTGGCTGTCAAGTGGTCATTAATCACCTGAGGAAAGAAAGCACGAAAGCCACACAGCATCTTTCAGACATATGTAGCTACACAACAGAACATTATCAACTGACAGTTATTGTAACAACCAGCCGATAGGACAGTGCTAAAAGTGCTTGACTGTTTCAATAGCCATTAAGAACATTATACATGAGGTCTGTAACCACAACATTTGGGAGGCTAAGGCTGGAGGGTCACTGTGAGTTCAAGACCAGCTTGGGGTACAGTGACTTGCCTCATAAATAAATGAATGAATAAATAAATGCATGATATAGAAACATTTAAAACTGTTCTTACTATAAGTGAACATGGATACTCACATTTCTACAGTCTCTAAAATACTCAGTGTCTTTATGGTGCCAGTAATCTGAAGTAGCACCAGGGTCTGAACCAGAGCCTGGAGATCACTGGGACAGTTCTCTGCCACCAGCGCCTTTAGGGCTTCTAGTGCCATTAAATGACAAAAAAATCAAGTCAGCTTCACACTTTCATTTCTCTCAAATTTCTCAAACTACAGGCAGACAGGTTTTTTGCTTTGGTTTTTGGTTTTTCAAGACAGGGTTTCTCTGTGTAACAGCTCTGGCTGTCCCAGAACTCACTTTGTAGACCAGGTTGGCCTCGAACTCATAGAAATCCACCTGCCTCTGCCTCTGAGTGCTGGGGTTAAAGGTAAATGCCACTACACCTGGCAACTACATATAGTTTTAATCAAGTCTAAAAATACATACTGAAATGTCACTGTAAGAAGTTAAATTTTCTGTCTTACATTTTCTGAAGCATTTTTTTGATACATTAGAAAGAATCACATATTAGCAGTCACTGGAGGAGAATCCAAAACATCTTGTAGTTCAGTCTAGTTTTTAAAGTGATGTCACCATCTCATGTCAAATATCTAAGTTGTTTTCAGGATGGTTTTTAACATTTCTATACCAACAAAGGTTTGCTTTGAGTACCATAAAATGCAGATAGAATATTGTAAAAAAAGAAAAGAAAAAGGATTTGAATTCCATCTAACTTCTATGAAACAAACCACCAGAACCTAGACAGAACATGTGAAGCCCTCCTAAACTCCTGTATACCAATTCCTGAGAGTCCAAGAGACTCCCCAAACAACACGGGCTACTGCTGTTGTCCATAGTTGCTTCCCAGGGGTTGAAGGTAAATCTGAATTGCTGAAGACACAACATACTTTACACTTGGAAGATCTGAGCTGCATCTCATCTTCCTTCCTGAGGTCTAGCAGAAGTACTATGCAAACTGTCGAAAGAGGAAAGCATTTGATGCCTATGAATCACAATGATGATTAGCAGGGCAAGACAGCCCTAAAGGTGCAACAGTGGCACTCATATCTTGGCAGTAACCAGCACTGTCTAACTTACCCTTATACCCATAGATAAGTGCAACTCTCACTCCTGATCAAAGAAGCTCTTTGCAGCAAGTGGAAACTATTACAGAATACAACTGGTCAAAATGCAGAGAACAACTGACCACAGGGTGCCCAACCCTAATTAATATATCTACAGCACAACCTTACCCTAAGACTCAGAGAACATCTCAGAAGATGAGGTGGGAAGATCGTAAGACCCAGAGGACCAGAAAGTCCACTTAAAACTGTGCCTCCTAGAAATGACAAGGAACCTACACATATGAAATCTCAATAATATGGCTCCCTAAACAAGACCCGAACAAGGATAATACTAGCTGACATGTTAATATGGAAGGGGAAAATATCTCATGGGGCCCCACCCCTAGACAAAGAACTACAGGCAACCAATGAAAGCTGAGAGTAGGAGAATTAAGACTTTCCCAGGGATGAGCCCCTAATTGGTTCTTCAATGCCAAGTAGTAAGCCCTGAAACCAGTAACACTAAATACTTTATTTACAAGTATGTATCAGAAAAAGAGGCCATGAATTTAAGAGGGAGTGAGGGGTGCATAGGAAGGACTGGAGGGAGGAAAAAGAAAGGGGAAAATGATGTAATTATATTCTAATTTAAAAATTTAAAAACTAAATAAAAGGAGAGTCAGTTAATAGACTGTGAACTTGAATGCCAACACCATTGTGGTGATATATTGTGTACCCTAATAAACTTGCCTGAGGATCAGAGGACAGAGCTAGCCATTAGATTAGACAGAGGCCAGACAGTGGTGGCACACACTAATCCTATCATTCGGGAGGCAGAGATCCATCTGGATCTCTGTGAGTTCAAGGCCACACTGGCTACATGAGATTGATCCAGTATAGGAGAGAAACAGAGTCAGGCAGTGGTGGCACACACCTTTAATCTCAGCACTTGAGATCTCATGCCTTTGCTTGGGAAGCACACATGCCTTTAATCCCAGGAAGTAATATGGCAGGGCAGAGAAAGGTATATAAGGTGAGGAAACAGGAACTCACTCTCTTTAGGCTGAGGATTTCGTAAAGTTAAGAACTAGTGGCTGGCTGTTCTGTTTCTCTGGTCTTTCAGCTTTCACCCTGATATCTGGTTCTGAGTTTTTTGTTTTTGTTTTTTTTATTAAAAGACCATCTAAGTTGAACAACACACCATTACCAGGGAAAAGGTGAAACTGTTTCTGGTAGTTAATATGTTCTGGGGGCTCTGGAAAGACCAATACACTCTTAGTGCCTATGAAATGCACCCCAGAACTAGTTGCTTAGCTCACTTCTAAAAGTCCCTCTTGTAACATCATACTATGTCATTTTACAGACAAACAAATGAAGGCTTAAGGACAGACCTTTGCCCCCTCACTGTCCCTTATCTAACAGCTGGGCTGCTGAGTCAAACTCGGGTCTGTTTAGCATGGGGACCCATGCCTCTCCCACCAAGGGCTGCATGGCAGGTCTCTGGAAAGGCAGTTTTACACAGGCTGCTAAACCTTTCTTTTGCAAGAGAAAAAAAGCTCTGTCTACAGGTTTTCTGCCAAGTTGTCCAGTGTTTTCAAGAACCAAGAGTTTTTAAGTGAGAATTAAAATGAGCCTGAAGATGGGGTTTTAGTTAAATGTCCCCCTAAAATATGCCGCACAGAGCACTGGGATGTGAGTGGGTAGCGGAGAGTGGAAAGAAGGGGCTACATGAAGCTTCCTGCATCCAACGCATTTGAGAAACGATTTCAACAACCATTTTAACACATTATTGCTTTAAGTTGTTAGTCTTACAAGCTGGAATTCTCCAGAAACCGAACATAACATGAGGAGCTTATTACATTAGTTTGAAGGAATTTTTGCAAAAAAAAAAAACCCAAAACAAAACCACAAAACTGTGACAGTTTAAAGGGAATACCATATAAATATAAACACACTTCATGAAAATGGCACCTTGTTCAACTTTATTTATTGTGTGCCACCTTGTCAGCCTGAATCCTTTTCAATAAATACAGGGAATATTAACACACATGCTCAGATGTCAGTTTTCTCCTTCCTCTGTAACTGAAAAGCCGTAACTGGCTTAGCTGGCCTTTTGATTTGTTCCATAAGGCAGTCGCCTAGGCTGTCTCCCCGCCCTGCCACCAGACAACACCCAAGTCAGTGAAGCTCAACAGAGAGAAACAGACCTAGGAGGAGGCACAGGAGCCTCACTTCAAATTCAGGATCACCTGTCACCAACACCATGACACTGAGCAAGTTAAAAGTCTCTTTGCCCGAAAGAACTGAAGAAAATGATACTTTGTGTTCATAAATGAAGTTTATGAAGATTGGAGGCAACACCTGCCAAGCTCCTAGCTCAGTGCCTGAGGTACTCAATAAAAGGTAAACATTCTTACACAAGTCACAGTAAGCTTCTAAAAAGCATACCATATCACTGTTTACCCCCTCCAGTTAAAAGTGTTCCTCTCTTAATTTTAATAACATAGATTTTAGCAATAGGGTTTTGTAATAATTCAACAATACAGGCGTCTCAAGTAAACTCACAGGCCTCCCACCTTTATGTTCAATTCATCCCACCTGATGTGTCCACTGTTAGCCACTGTTAGAAAAGATTCTTAGGAAAGTCAGTATCAAAGACCAAAGACCAGCATTTCTATTCTTTAAAGAAAGTGTGTGTGCATGAGAAGCCAGTGCCCATGGAGGCCAAAGGCATCAGATCCCCTGGAGCGGGAGTTATAGATTGTTATAGGGGCACTATGTCATGATGGGAATTGAACTCTGTTCCTCTGTAAGAGCAGTATGTGTTCTCTCTTTTCATTTATTTATTTATTTTTATTTATATGTATGTGTGTGTGTCTGTGTGAGTCTATGTTACGTGTGTGGGGGTTCCCTGGAGACAAAAAGGGATGTTGGATTCCTGGAGCTGAAGTTACAAGCAGGTGTGAGCTGCCTAAAGTGAATGCTGAGACTTAGACTCCAGTCCTCTGGAAGGGCAGTGGGGCTCCTAACCACTGAGCAACCTCACCAGTCTGAAAGCAGTAAGTTCTCTTAAATGCTGAACCACTTCTCCAGCCCCAGGTACTTCTATTCTGTAGTTGCAGAATAGTGTGACTAAAGATGTATACACACCCAAGTAGCATTTTGCTGTCCTGCAAATCATTCCTTGGACTCAAAGCCCAGGTGACCATTAAGTTGAAAGCTGACAACTCCCAACCCAAATGAAGATCCTGAAATCACTCTACTTTACCCTTACTTAATCTCTGCTTTAAATAAGTTAGTTATATGCTCCTGTACTGACAATCCTGTAAGTGCACACTTGTAAGCCAGAGAAAAAAACTCCAAGGTCTATCTACAAATACTGCAGTTTTCAGAGGACACTGGGCATAAGCGTCCAGCATTCCAGCATCCCACTCTTCTAACCAGCTAACTGGTGTCAAAGCAGCACCAGAAGAAGAAAGGGCTCATCAGTGAGGTGGAAAGAAACGCTCTCAGCACAAGAGCAGAGGGGAGCAAACACGGCAGCCAGGACCCCAGGGAGTCTGGACTAGAACACAGCACAGCATTTACCTCTCCATCTCCTGCTGAGGTAAATATGACGATCACCATAATATAAACTTTTGTATTTTAAATAATATTCAATTCTGTAGAAAATTAACCAGAAACATGAAATACTTCAAAAAAGTCAAGAGCATGGAATATAGTTTTTTAAAGGCAATCAAAATCATAAAATGTAGCTAGAGTTTTCCTGCCTGGCCCACAGTCAGGACAAATCTCTCACCCACCAGTCCCACAGCCGCTCAGACCCAACCAAGTAAACACAGAGACTTATATTGGTTACAAACTGTATGGCCATACCAGGCTTCTTGCTAACTGTTCTTATAGCTTAAATTAATCCATTTCTATTAATCTATACCTTGCCATGTGGCTTGTGGCTTATCAGCATCTTCACATGCTGTTTCTCATTGTGGTGGCTGGCAGTGTCTCCCTCTCAGCCTTCCACTTCCCAGAATTCTCTTCTATGCTTGTCCCGCCTATCCTTCCTGCCTGGCTACTGGCCAATCAGTGTTTTATTTACTAACCAATCAGAGCAACATATTTGACATATAGACCATCCCACAGCAATAAAATACTGTGCTTAAAGATAAAAAATTTAAGGTTTGTGCATAGCTATATGTTAATATTATGATTGCTTCTCAAAAAATATAGAATTGCCATATAATTCAGCAACTCCACTTTGGGATATTTGCCTAAAAGAATTAAAGGAAAGGGCATGAATAGATATTTGTAAACCCATGTCAATGCAGTATTATTTAGGACAGCCATGAGTTTACCCAGGTATCTACAGAAAGCCATAGACTCATATACACAAAAATGTAGTGCATGCACACACACACATACACATATGTAATTATACATGCATAACTGCATAATTATTCATCCTTTAAAAGGACAAAACTTCTGCAGAATATTACCATGTGAACAAGCCTTGAAAACCAATTCTGAAGAAATAATCCATCTTGAGCTAGAGATATAGCTTGTTGGTAGAGTGCTTGCCTGGCATGCATAAGATCCTGGGTTTAATCCCCAGCACCATCAAAACCCAAACCAGCAACAAAAACAAATAAAAAACCAGGACTGGAGATAGAGACCTGTAATTCCACCACTTAGGAGACAGAGGCAGAAGGGTCAGTAAGTTTAAGATCATCCTCTGCTACATATCAAGTTTGAGGTCATGTTCAACTATATAGTGAATTCAAGGCCCATCTAAGTACACTCTTATGGTGTATTATTATGACATAATTCATACAGACAGAAAGTAGAATGCTGGAGGCCAGGCACGGGGGTAGAAGATGAATTAGTGTTAACAAGTACTGAGCTTCACAGCTCTGAGAATTAGTTAAAAGGCTACAACTATGCAGCCACAGACAACAGCTATAATAATATCTCTATCTACTGGGTCAAATGAGCAAATTAAGTTGCAACTGAGAAAGTAAGAGCAAAAATAAAATGGTTTATGGTAGTACCACATTAGAGACATTTAAGTAGAAAATGATCATGAAACTAATCTGTATCTACAACCAGGTCTATGAATGAAGCCTGGACACACAGGAGAAACATTTTTGCATGTACTAGTCTAAGTCATTAGCTCCCTTCATCTTCAAGAGATGTTTGGCATGGGAACACAGGATGAGAGAGAGATGCTATGGCAACCAGCGGGCAGAGGCCAATGCCAAGGAAAGCCCCATGGAGACCCCATTACACATCCGGGCTTCAGTGCAAGCAGCACCAAGGCCGAGGAACTCTACTAAGGGAAAATCCAGCTGAGGTTGGGACGGTCTTTTGGGAGCCCACATGGCAGATGATGTCTATAATCCTAGCACTTGGAGGCAGAGGCCAGCTTGAGGGGTTCTGGTGAGCGCCTGCATCAGGAAGGACTGGAACACCTGTCAGTAATACACATGATGTTGATTTTACATGAGCTTTACATGGGCATAAGGGAAATGACTTCACTAAGAAGTATCACTATAAAAACTACTAAAACAATTTTACACAGAGCAATATGTACTCATGTTACTCTGCACTTTCTAATTCTATCAAGAACAAGGCTTCATGTAATGTCACTGCTCTCCTGTCATCATCATAACGGACACTAGCTAAAGCTGTAAGTGTCCGTGGTCCAGATGAAACAGAAGCCCTCACAGCCCTCGATTCCTTGTCACTGGGGTGGCTGGACAGGGCTGCCAAAGTGGATGTGTGGACATGGAGCAAGTTTACATTCTGACAGCTGTTCCTGTCCACCTCACCTCTCCATGGCCTGTTTTTAAGAGCAAGTGGACTTCATGAGCCAACTGTATTTCAGTTCACTATTCTGTTAGTGCCCAAAATACAACTCTGTAGTAGGGTAGTTCTTAAGACATGCTAACCAACTGCAGAATGTGCATATATTGTTCTCTTGAATGTACTTTTAGATATCAATTGTGGGAAATGTGATCTGGACAAATGACGCTTATCAATTGACTTCCCACAGAATTCCACAAATTGTCTTAACATAAAAGAATTACTGATTAATGGTAACAGGCTATTTTATTCCATTACTACTCCCATCTTTCTTTGTTTCGAAAGCCTTTCAAATATACAGACCGTGGCCAACAGGATAACCCCAAGCAACAACTAACATTAGGCAGTAAAGTGCAAAGAGAGGTCATTTTTTCATCTGCACATACTTGCTGTCCAAGGGACCTGAGCTTCACCTTTATGGCGTGTGTGTGTGTGTGTGTGTGTGTGTGTGTGTGTGTGTGCGTGCGCGCGCGCCCAGGAGGAAGTGGAGTGACAATAAAGTCAAACAAACAACATTAAGGACCTGTAGCCATACACTTCCAGTGCTCTGATTAGGACTTAGACTAAAGGTTTATCCCAGTAAGAATGTAAGGAATTTTTACTTGCTGCTAGTCTGTGAAAATGCACCTCTTTTCTAACTTCAAGAGTGTTAATTTACTGAACTATCTGTAGGGGAAAAAAATAAGAGTATCTCCTTATAAAAGCAGGGTCCACTGACTCTATACTAATTCTTGGTGAAACAGCATTTCAGTATTCAAAAATACTCATGTTTAAAGCCAGGCACAGTGCAGAAGTCTAAATCACAGAATGTGGGAACTAGAGGCAGGAAGACCAGGAGTTTAAGGCTATCCTTTGCTACATAGGAAGTACAAGGCCAGGTTGTGCTACATCAGATGCTGTCTCAAAATAAAACAAACAAGCCAGCACTGTACCAGATATCCTGTTTCTTACAAACAGAAATGCTCCTCGTGCCCCAGTAACAAAGTGTCAACACAGGATTCAGGATCCCAGAGCTGTCATTTGGACGTCCAAATTGGCCGCACACGAGCTTCTCCTATCTTCTGTCTTAGCTTACATCATTTTCCTTCCCCTCTAACCCGTCCTCTACCCACCAGCAACTGACTTCTTACTTGCCTGTTGGGGTGGGCGTGGACCTGCCTTCCTACTCATTCCTCTGGCTGAGATCACACAAGGCTTCTGTAACTTGACTACAGTGCTGACTTTGGTCTATTTTTTATTAGTATTTGTGGTTTAGGATTCCTGGATTTTAGCTCCCGGGGTCTAGAAACTGCCTTCATCATAACAATTAGGAAAGTGTTTACCCCCTGGTGGCAGCTGGTAAAGCACCAGCCCAGCAAGTCCACTCCAGCCCCTGCCTTCGGTTCTCTCTGCACTGTGCTGGCACTCCACCCGCCTTGGGTCTCCCAGGCACAACTCTGCCTTGTGCTCAGCAAAGCCCTGCTTCCAGAGCTGGACCCTGGGACCCCAGAGCAGCGTACCCACCTGGCTCAAATACCAGGACCTTTCAGGAAGGTTTCCACCATCAAAGTGCTGAGCCTCAAAGCTCTCTACTGACATACAGAACAGGATAAAGGATGTAAAACCACAACTCTGGAAGGCTCATTCCATTATCTATTTATGCTGTGGTAGACCTCAGTTAATGAACACTAAGAAATTTCCAGGTGAATTACCTCATTAACTCACATTTTTACTGGTTTTCCACATTTGAATTATGATACAATTCAAATTAAACAGCACATTGTCTAGCTAAGGCTGCACACACCCCTGTGACTATCCACTGAGCACCTGCCACATTTCCTAAAGGAATGTGCACAATGCCACACTGAATATGCTTCAGGTTCATAGGCAAGGTTTATGTGTCCCAATAGGTGGGCACTTTTCACACCAAACAAAAGTCCTATTTTCTCTTTCCTGTGTGAGACAAATATTACTTTGAGAGAAAATATGGAAATGTTGAAAAAAGTCTATATTCAAATTATTAAAAATGGATGGGGGCTGGAAGATGGCTCATTGGTAAAGTTCCTGCTCAGAAAGAATGGGGTCTTACATCCCCAGCATCCAGGTAAAGGAAGGGAGTGGCAGCATGCAGCTGTAACCAGTGCTAGGGGTTAGGGGGAGTCAGACAGGAGGGTCCCTGCAGCTCACTGTCTAGCAATCTACCCAAATCAATGAGCCCAGGGTCAACAAAACCCTGTCTCCAAAAGTGGGGTACAGGGGATTAAGGAAGACACTGGATGTCCATCTCTGGCCTCCAGAAGCACAAATGCCAACAAGTACACTTGCACACCTCACCACAATGCACACAAACCATTTTAGAAAAAGATGATGGTACCACCATGTTTTCAATACATCTTAATGTTTTAGCCATGTTTAAATCTTTTCGCCCCTTGTATATTTGCTGTGTGTGAGTGTTTTGCCTGGATGTGTATTTATGCATCATGTGAATGCAGTGCCCGCGGACGCCAGAAGAGGGGCACTGGATTCCCTGGGACTGGAGTTATAGATAATTGTGAGCCATCATGTGGATGATGGGAATTGAACCTGAGTCTGGTGGAAGAGCAACCAGTGCCCTTAACTGCTGAGCCATCTTTCCAGGCCCAGCCTTAAGTCTTTTGAAGTCAGCATATCAGAAATGTCAGAAAATGAACTCAGAGAACTTATGTGCCCCTTTGCTCAAGTTACCCATTTTTACCTTTTTCCGTTCCTGTTCTCTCTGCTGGAGTCTGCAGATGGAGTCGTTGGCGGCTTGCACTGAAATAAAACAGACAGTGGGGTTTCAATGGCAGCCTCTGGTCAGGAGGAAGCCTATCTGGATTCTTTAGATCTCAACAGACTATATTAAAATAGGTATTAGCTGCCAGCTGGAGGGGTGGCTTGGAGGAAAAGCATGTTTTTGTCAATACATTCAGGGTGATATAGCTGAAAAAAAAAACATCATTTTTTGAGCTTTGAGTTGTAATCTAAAGGGCACAGAAATACTAAGCCCACCGACAAGTTGGCAACAACCACCTCAGTAGTCTCTAAAAAGGGGAAATGCTGGATGAGTTTACAGTCACATTCAGATCAATTAAGCCTTTCTGGCCTGGGCCCCTCAGCCCTCCCTTTTCTGACTTATGCTGCGGTTCTCTCATACGCAAGGCTTGACATCTCGATGGCCTCCACAGCTTTCCACTCACTCTTCTTGCCTCTCCTCCTGTCTTCTAACTCATCCTGGATGCGGCTACAACATTCACCTCTCCTCAGCTTGAAAATACATTAAATCATTTCCATTTCTTAGGAACCAAAACTCTAAAACAGGGTGAGTATCCCCTAATTCAAAATGCTCTAAAATCTAAAACTCCCAGAGTGCTGGCGTGATGGCACAGGGAGAACCTTCCACCCAGACCTCATGTGATGGGCTCAGGAGAGACTTTTTCATAAATAGTGTGGGGAAAGCACTCCCAGGCTGGTAGGACTCCCCATTACCAGCTAGACTTTGCTTCTACTCTAACAAGGCAATTCGTCTGCAGGCCAACAGCCAGCCTTGGCCAGTTGTGAATGGTCTTCTGCCTTCTCGCTTGTCCACTGTCTCCTGACATGTCTGCAGAGCCTGCTACATGCCCAGCTCTGCTCTTGCTGGGCTCCCCACATCCCTTAGCTCCTCATCTTACAAGTCCTGCCTTTACATCTAAACATTTGTCCTGGCCACATCAACCTCCTTGCTCTTCTCCAACATGCCAAGCGTACTCCCACCACAGGGCTTTGGCATTTGCTACTGCCCTAGAACATTTCCTCTCAATTTTCCTGCAAGTCTCTGTCCGGGTGTTATTCCTCACTTTACAAATGAGGATGGATATGATCATTCACGAGAAAGCATAGCAAACTGATAATATCTTATGTCTGATAAGATATTAAGTATTATAAATAAGAATCATGTAACAGGGTGGGGACCTGGCTGCACGAGTGTGAAGACCTAAGTTTGGATTTCCAGCTGCTGTGTCTGCAAGCCCAGTACTGAGGGCAGAGGCAGTTTAGCCAAAATGCCAAGACTCAGGTTTAATGAGAGACCCATAGGACAGTCTGATCTACAGAGTGAATTTCAGACCAGCCTTAGCCACAGGAAAGACCCTATCTCTAAAGCAAAAACAAGAACAAAAGTGTAACTCTTCACACACAAGCAGCATCAAGTGATGGTGTGCTGAGTATCCTATTCTCTCTGCTCCCCTCTCTTACAGCTGCTGAAGCTGGAAGCCATCTATTTGTCTGTCTTCCTTCCCCTGCCCAGGCCTGATCACACCAAGTCACAAGTTCACACCAGGGCAGGGACTGTGATTTCTCTTTCAGAAAACTGTGAACCTCCACCTCCGGGATGCAGCCAGAGGATCTCATTTTCAAAAGCTGCATCATGGGTGACTATTAACAAACTTTGCTGGATCACAGGAGACATCTAAGGACTGAGGATTAGCTTCCCAGTTTTTTTTTTTCCCCTTAACAAAAAATATGAAAACAAAATGAGAGGAGTTGATTAGATCTGCCTTCTTCCTGTGGCAGTAAGTATGACATCATCGTTCCTAAGTGTGGCACTACCATTTCCTGTTGGTCTTTTTTCCTTTTTGGCTCGTGAACAGAACTTAAAAATCTGTTTTTCTGTCTTCTTTGCATTTCTGGATCACTCTGAGTGCAACGTAAAAGCAAAGTTGTAGGACTGCACCACTTTTGCTGTCCCGTCTCACGGCCCCTCCTCCAGATTATAATTACATCATCCCCCACCCTTTTCTCCCTCCAAAGCCTCCTATACACCCCTTTGTTCTCTTTCAAATCCATAGCCTCTTTGTCCATTAACTGTTATCACAAGCATCTATGTATACACATATATATTCTTAAATATAACCTACACAATCTGTATAATGTTACTTATATGTGTGTTTTCAGGGCTGACCATTTAGTATTGGACAATTAACTGGTGTGCTCTTCTCTGGGAAGACTATTTCTCCTGTTCTCTGCATTCCTTTGTTGCCCATAGTTCTCTGTGTACAACTGAGGCCTTGTGGGCTTTTCCCCATCCACTTTGGCATGTTCAGCTCATGTTAAGGAAGTCATGCTGATGAGACTTTATTGGTGTAGCTTCTGACATCACTAGGAGCCATAATCTCATAGCAAACTCCCTGATCCTCTGGCTCTTAAAGTCTTTCCGCCCCTTCTTCTTCAATGTTTCCTGAGACTTAGGTTCGGAAGTGTTACGCAGATGTATCCAACAGGACTAGGCTCTACAAATCTGCAATTTGATTGGCTGTGGTTTTCTGTGGCAGTCTCTGTCTATTGTGAAAAATCTCCTTGATGAGGTGTGAAGACTACACTTATCTGCGGATTGTCTCAGCCTTTAAAAGTGTCCTTCCGATGCACATGACAAGCCTACAGTTCTGTCCCTCTATAGAATTGTCTCCATGTTTGGAAAGAACATCCAGCTTCAGAACTTGATTCCCTGTGCAGTTATTCACCTCCCAGCCACTTAGCGACCAAACAGAAAAGGCTTTTTCTTCTTTTCCATTTTGTACGTGTGTGCAGGCATGTGAGCTCGAGCAGGTCCAAGAACAACTTTGTAGTTGGTTCTCTCAGTCTACTACGTGAGTTCCCCAGATTGAACTCGGGTTGTCAGGCTGAGCAGCAAGTGCCCTCCCCACTGAGCCATCTCACAAGCTCAGAAAAGGCTTTTCTGAACTTCTGAAATTTGCCATTCTATACTCTAAATAAAATTACAATCACCTGACTACTCTAAACATTCCCTTTCTTCATGGTCAGTGAGATCCTGAGAAGACCCACTTCGTAGACGCTTCTCTTCACTTCGTATCACTTTCTAGCTACACCCTCAACAGGAAGCACTCTCTTTGGCTATCTGTGTCAGGAAGCTGTACTGACTTGGGAAAAATAACACTAACTTACCAAATGGCCCCACCTGAGATAGATAGGGTCTCAAGTAGCCAAGGTTGTCCTCACACTCACAATGTAGCCAGGCGATGCTCTTGCCTTAGCTGGAAATAAGAACTACTGAAATGAGGGGGGGGGGGGGGATCCTGCGTCAGAGGAAGAAATCCGAGAGTGATGAACCAGAAGGAAAGGAGGGCTGTTGTTAGATGCACAGAAAGTGGCATCTGAGAGCCTGGGATGGAGCTCAGTTGGCAGGGTGCTAGTCTAGCACATACAGCCCTAGTTCCACCCCCAGAACTGAGGATGTACATGCCTGGAGTCCTAGCACTCAGGAGGTGAAGGCAGGAGGATCAAAAGCTTAAGGATATCCTTAGCTACACAGTGAGTTCAAGGCCAGTGTGAATATGAGATCCTGAAAAAATGTTTTAGCATCCTGAAGCTAAACTTGAATTTGGGAGTCAGAACAGTTTGTTCTGCATGACAGTTCTTCCTGTGATCATGGGAGAGCCATGGACATTAAACCACTATGCATTTTAGTCTCTTCAACAACGAAGTAGAGAAGATAATACACACTTTTTTATTGTGTTAGGATTGCTGGCATTGTGGTACATAACCTGTAATCCCAGAAGTCAGGAGGCTGAGGAGGAAGGGTTACCATGAGTTCAAACTAGCCTGGGCTACATAACCAAATCCTGTCTCAAAAGCAAAACAAAACAAAAGGCAGGTGAAGAGTCCAATGAGTGAAGTCCACGAGAATTAGTATTTAGTGATGGGTGTAGTAACACAAACCTATATCCCAGCACTTAGGAGGGTGGATAAGAAAATAAAGAATCTGAGGCCAGCCTGGGCTACATGGCAAGTTCTAGTAAATAACTGAGACTTGAGATTACACCCTAACCAACTCACCTATGAAAATTTATGCCAAGGGCCATGGGAGTATACAGCAAGTGATAACTAGTATTTAACAGGTCGACCCACCAGATGAATAACTCTCTGATGGGGAGCCCCACTTGGCAATGCCGTGGGGTCACTGACTGTAAATGACTGCTTGTTTCTGTCTGTAATTTTTCTCATGTGCCACTACATTTCTTCCCTTAAAAGAACAGCTGTGGGCATACACAGAGCTGTGGATGGTGAGGAAGATGATTTCTGCTTAAGTATAGAAATAAATACTAGAATATTTTTCATAACTACAGGAAAGTAACAATATTTTCAGTCACAAAGACAGCTAATTTTAGACTTTAGGACAAAATCAAAACAGACAAGCTGCCCCGCAGAGAATATACAAACATAAGTTCCCAGGTGTTTATTGCTGAATCAAGGTCAGACATGAAGCAACTTTGGCAGACATAATCCCCTGCAGTAATTCTCTTTCCACACATACCCCAACCACTCAAGGTTCAGCCAACTAACTGTTATTGTTAAGTCCTGAATTTCAATGTCACTTTCTGTCTGAGAAAGAGATACAAGCACGACCAAGCGTTACTCACTGGCTGGTCAATGAGACCTCCCTAGCCTGAGAAAAACTGTGTGACTTATCATGTGTAATGAGAATAGTTTGGACCCTGAAAATGTAACATATCATTGTCAGAGTTTGGCTGTAAGGGGATAGTGAGTGTGAGAGTGAGGTCTGTATGTGTGCTGAGTGAGGGACATAGCTGAATGGGAAGAAAAATGTGAAAGATAAAGAAGTGTGAGAGAGTGAGTGAGAGAATGAGTGAGTGAATGATGTAGAAGTGTGTGTGTGTGTGTGTGTGTGTGTGTGTGTGTGTGTGTGTGTATAGAATGTAACAGTGTGGAATGTAACTATGTAGAGACAGATTTTCAGAGAAAGGATTTTTTAAGATAAAGTAAAAGAGAAAGTTATCATCAGCCTTTTTTCCTATTACGCCATAGACAGAAAAAAGTATAACCCTCACCATATTTGTGGTTTTTTTTTTTTTTTTTTTTTGGTGTGTGTGTGTGTGTGTGTGTGTGTATACCCTGGGCTGCTGGAGGCTGGTCCTCCTGCTACCGATAAATTTAGTTGGAGAAAACAAGTTGACGAAACTCTTAGAACTTCAAGATGCTTCAATCTGTAGAAAAACAACTAGGGGTGAGAAAGGAAAAGAGCAGACTATATGAGACAAAGAAGGCAAGGTTGCTTTTCTTAAAAACAGCAGAGAGAAGCCACAGCACCCCTGTGGTTGCCTTGGCATGCCAAAGAACACTGTAAATGTGATGATAAAACGCAATGAAACAGAAAGTGAGACTGAAAGCTAAAGAAACATACTGAGCTCGGCAGTGCCATCAGATGCAATAAACAAAGCAGAAAAAGAAAGAGTCCAGGCATGGTGCACACAAGGGTAAACCCAGCACTCAGGAGGCTGGAACAGGACTGCCATGATTTTGAGGTCAATTTGGGCTATATAGTAGGGCCCTGTCTCTAAACTGAAACCAGATGAAATCAAAACAAACAAGGGATTGAGTAGTGTAAGCAAGCACAATGGACAGAATTCTAACTGTGGAGCACAGAACTGAACTCCACAGGGAGAGGGTGGGCAGGGAGAGGGATGTGGTGCTCAAGGTCCGGTCCCAGCCATCCTTCAGTTCTAATCAGTTATCTTTCCTGGAGAGGCATTCACTAATGCTGCAAACAGCAGAGACAATACAAAAACAGGGAGAAGAACCCGGCTGCATCTTCTAAAGGCTTCATATCATTACTCTCTTTAGGGCAGGCTTCTAGGAACTTCCTCCTGACCTGCAAAAGCACTTGTCTTCGGTTATTGCCTTTGGGTTTACCTCACTTTTTTATTCTGTTAAAATGTAAATGAATTTTTAAAATTTTAACTGAAAAATTATGTGTCCCATTCCTATCAAACATCCCCCCCATATGTATCCCCAACTTCTTCACTCTCTAATCATCCAGCTGTCACTCATCAAGCTACTCCTCCATTCTGCTATACACGGAGACAGCTGAAATCAAGTGCAGAATATTATTTTAAGATGTGTTTGTTACATTTGTTTATGCTGTGGAACATTTGTTTAATGATGCAAAGATGTGTTGCATTCTTTTATGTTGCATTTGTTTAACTCTGTGAAGCTGTGTTACTGTGCCTGTCTAAAACACCTGATTGGTCTAATAAAGAGCTGAACAGCCAATAGCAAGGTAGGAGAAAGGATAGGCGGGGATGGCAGGCAGAGAGAATAAATAGAAAGAGAAATCTGGGAGAAGGAAGAGAGATCAGGGAGCAAGAAAAGAAGGGGCCAGCCACCCCACCCACACAGCCAGCCATGGAGTAAGAGTGAAAGTAAGATTACAGAAGTAAGAAAAGGAAAAAGCCCAGAGGCAAAAGATAGATGGGATAATTTAAGATAAGAAAAGCAACTAGAAACAAGCCAAGCTGTAGATGTAACCGTCCTGCCAAGGTCAGGCATTTATAAGTAATAATAAGCCACTGTATGTATGTATTTGGGAGCTGGGTGGTGGGCCTCCCAAAAAAGAGCAAAGAGTAAAAACAACCGACTACAATCAAGTTCACCACAGTTAAAAAGCAATGGTTATTTTATGCACTTACTTAGTATAACATATTACGTTCTTTCTTCCTTTTAAAGCTTTGTTGGCTGGTATGTACTAGTGGTAAGTACATCCACAGCACGTGTGAGACTCTGAGATCAAGTCTCAACACCAAAGAAAACAAATTCTTTATCTTCCTCTCCCTCCCCTTTCTTTCTCTTTCTTTCTTTTTCTTTTCTTTCTCTTCTTTTTTTTTTTTCTTCTTGAAACAGGGTCTGACTTTTAGATCAGGATGGCCTGTAACTCACTGTGTGCCACAAGCTTGCTTCAAATTTCTGGCAATCCTCCTGTCTCAACCTCCCAAATGCTAAGGTTAGCATTGGGAGCCACCACGCCTAGTTTTCTTTTTGTCTTATTAATGATACCCTTTTGCTTTTAAATAATATAAAGATAGAGTCACCGTACTTCAGAACAGGAGATGGGTGAGGGAACATTCCCTTAGTGTGGTCAGGTCTGGCTATATGATGAGGTAACCTGGAGGCTCCCTGTTCTTCTTACTTGAAAACCAAGGGAAGATCTCCTTGCCTCAAACTTGTTGAAATTTAGAAGCCTATTAAATAATTGAGAAGCAGGACACAGACACTTGTGTCTTCAGAATGGGTCGGCTATGATGCTCTCCCTTAGGGGATGCCTTCTTGTGCCCTGAGAGACTCTTGTTTCTTTTTTGTGGTTTCTGATGAGCTGCAGATAGAGTTGGGCCTGAAAGCCTCTGCTTACTCAGCCCTAGGACACTCTGCCCAAGTGAGCAAGGTCCACATCTGCAGGGTTCTCAAACATGAATTCTAGGAGATAAAGGTGGTGGTTGCATGGACAGACACAGAAGTACACGACTTATCACTCGCTGCTATATTTAGATGAGGAAATACTCCACGGTGAAGCTTGTTTTAATGATCTTACACAAATGAAAACAAACATGCTAACACGGGTGTAACAGCTTCGCAAAATGAACTCTGCTGGGATGACAGCTGGACCCAGGTGTAGCACGAATTGCTAAATGGTCTTAGTAATTAAAAACCCGGATTCTGGTATTGGGGTGAACGCTGAAAGATCAGAGAAGCAGAACAAGCCACAGCTAACCTCACCTCAACAACTTCTCATCGGGTCCTGTTTCCACGAATCTTCAGACTGAAAGCTTCTGAGTCCTCACCAGAATGGATCTCAGCTGAACTGCTGCTAAAAGCCTAAAAGCTTAAAAGCCTCTAGTTCCTGGTCCTCACACCTTACATACCTTTCTGCTTCCTGCCATCACTTCCTGGAATTAAAGGCGTTTGTCTTTTCCAAGCAAGACATGCAATCTCAAGTGCTGGGATTAAACGTGTGTGTGTGTCACCATGTCTGGTGGCCTTGAACTGACAGAGATACGAATGGATCTCTGCCTCCCAAGTGATAGGATTAAAGGCGTGTGTGTCACCATTTTCTGGCCTCTATATCTAATCTAGTAGCTGTTCTGTTCTCTGGCCCTCAGGTAAGTTTTATTAGGGTACACAATTTATTGGGGATACAACATATCACCACATCCAGGCTAATTTTGAAAACTATTCAGTTTGCAGGCTCGTCATTATTTCCATTAGGGCCATGAGACTTAGCAAACTAGGCACAAGGAAGCCCTCACACAGGAGCCCTCTGCAGCAGCTTCTCAAGCGGCTGGTGGAGAAGAACAGCTTCAAAGACTATGGCCAAGTTTCTCACACCAACAGTACCACCCCAAGTACTTCAGCGGCCAGATCCCCAATCACTAGAATATAATTCTTCCACTCAAGGAAACAGACTTTTGGCTCAGATTCTAAATTACTGGCAATACTTTCCGACATCACTAGGAAAGCCTGAGAGCAGAAGAACTTCAGTCTGAAGTAGAAACCAGTCACACAAGCTGCTCATCGTTTCTCACTGTCTTATTCAACTGTTTTAGTAATCTTCCCGTGTTAGAGTTCTTCTCAATTCCTATCTAAGCATTCCAACTGATAATAATCAGGGGTTGGGGAAGGGCTCAGTTGGTAAAGTGCTTTCCATACAAGCACCTACACAAAAAAGCTAGGCACAGTGGTGCACCCCTGTAATCTGGGAGACAGACAGAGAAGGGTCTCTGGAGCTCAATGGTCAGCCAGCCAGCCTAGCTTACTCAGAGAGCCCCAGTTCCTAGTGAGAGTGAGACTCTCTCTTAACAAACAAGGTGGACATCTCCTAAAAAAATGACACATGAGTTGACCTCTGGCCTCCACATATACACATGTGCACAGGAACCTACACACACAAAGACACACACATACACATACAGACACACACAAACACAGTCAGAGTCTCTCACAAACACACACACACACACACACACACACACACACACACACACACACACACACGCAAAACAGTAATTATGGTTTTCCTTGCAGCAAACTACCAAGAATGCTTGTCTGTGACGTAGCAGTGTGAACAAATGAGTATAATACAAAATCCTAATGTCAATTTTTTTTCTTTTTTCGTTTTTTTCCTGCTGTTGCACATGAACAAGTCAAATGTGACCTTAGGTGATTTTCAACCTCACAGTACACATGACCCTCATCCCCTCCCTCACAGTACATATGACCCTCGTCCTGCCTCCCTCACAGCTGGCTGCATCCCCTCCCTCACAGCTAGCTTCATCTGTAGTGGGTAGCCATTCCAGCTTTGATCTGGAAGTTCCAACCCCCATTGAGGCTTCAGTAAGTGTCACGCCTACAAGGCAGGGCCAAGAAAGGACCCTGAAGACCCGAGATCTGGATGCGCCGGCTCTCTTGGTTCCTGGACGCTGGAGGTAGACTGAGCAGAGTTCTCCAGAGAACACTGCCGGACTGCGCTACACCTTTCCCAGACCCTGTTACCTATCCCTTCACTTGTAAGTTACCCCACAAAATAAACCTCCCTTTTAACTACGTGGAGTGGCCTTAATAATTTCACCAATATTCATCCCCTCCCTCACAGCTGGCTTCATCCCCTCCCTCACAGACTGGTTCCACCTTGAGCTTCAGTCATCATTCCTATGGGCAAGCTGCAAGTTCTTATTGTAGACATCTGAGGAGATGTCTTGATGTTCTGATAGCCTAATTTTAACATCAGACACTAGCAACAAGTTTCTTTTATGTTAAAGTCTAATATTAAAAAACACTAACAAATGTTCTTTTGTCAGTTACCTCTTCTCATTAAAATATTTTGCTTAATGCAAAAAGTGATAAAATGTAAGCATTTATAAAGGAGATTTTTTTTTTCAAACAACCAAAACCTCTCATATCCCATAGTTCATTTGAAAAAGAAACTCATTTTCCAGTCATCATATATTTTCTTGTAGAGGAAATTTTAAAGTTTTTAAAGGTAAAAAGCATGAATTTTCTCCCATCCTCAAGAGCTTGTCTTGTGAAATACTTGCACACACATCTTCCTTTGGATGGTAATGCCAATCACATCCGTGACCACACTGGACAACCACTGTCTGTGGCTGGGCTGTCCCCTGGTAAGCCACAGTCAAGAACACTCTCCTCCCCTCTGCAACAACACTCAGGGGAGTATGCCTGGGTCTGGGGACATCTGAGACCAAGGCTGCAGGAAAACAGGTGGACTTACGTCTCTGCAGGGCCTCCTCCAGGCCCTCCTGCATCGTCTCTCTGCACTTGGGAAGCATGAGTTCATTTGTTTCCTGGATCATATTCTTCAAGTTCTCCAGAACTCGCAATTCTCGAAGACCACGTTTTTCCTATTAAGAAAAAGAAAATGACTAGTACTGTAAGTCTTAGCAGTTACTGTCTGTAGTTCCCCCTAGGATAAGCTTGTGATACTAGTACATTATTCCTAAGGAGTGCACACGGCTTCTTTTAATTCTCTGGCAGAAAAGGTTAAGACCTGGAGGCATTTTTATTATGAAATGCTCCAAAAGTTGCACTAGGAGTAATATTTTTATACTAGTGTTCAGAAACAGAGGGGAGAAATATTAGAAAAGCAACCAAAGAGCTTACATGGCCACACATTTTATTAGAAAGAGCCCTGCTCTGACTTTAATATTCATCTCCTCATCCTTACTGTCATATCGCTTCTGTTATTATGTGCTACAGATTTTATGATTGCCTTTATCCTCTTCAAAATAACAAGGGTGGTAAAGTAATGACATACAGACACTTCACCATGCAAAAAAAATGAGCAGTGAAGGCCTGCTACTCTTAGAAAGCCTGTGTCGGCCTTCAAGGCTGGACACCTGCCCAGGAAGCAAGTCTCTTCTAAGTTGGAAGTGTAGTCTTCCAGTGAGCCTAAGGCACTTGCACTAACAATGTGGTTAATGCCGGCATCTGGCTCCTTAGTACATGCAATCTTGGCCCATGCTAGGCAGGTGTCTGTGCAACCAGCTAGGACAACACTGGGTTCCTCCACTCAAGTGGCTTTGGGTCATTTAAGGTTTACAAGCATTGTCATAGTTGTTGCTGAGGAATTGTACTCTCCAGGGCACTTCTGGGTGAGGACTTTTGGAAGCTTCTGTCTGGTTTTTCTCATACCTTTTCCTACACATCTCCTTGTCTTACTGTGCTTGGGACCCTATAGCCAGAAGTTTCTCCGGACCAATTTCTCCCACCTGAGGTCCTGCAGCTCCTTATAAAATAATCACTCAGAGACTTAATATTAATTACAAACTGTATGGCCTAATGGCTCAGGCTTCTTGCTAGCTAGCTCTTACAACTTAACTCAGCCCATTTCTATTAATCTATGTGTTGCCACGTGGCTCCATGGGGATACCTGTTCTCTCATATCTTGATCTCCTGGCAGTGGCTTGCAACATTTGCTCTGACTCCACCCTTCTTTCTGTCTTCAGTTTGAATGTACCGCCTAACCTTATTCTGCCTCACCATTGGCCAAACAGCTTTATTTATCAACCAATGAGAGCAACACATATTCACAGCATTCAGAAAGATATCCCACAGCAGAACCTTTCTGATGTGAAGCATAGCCTCACACACAGCCCCACGCCAAGTCCTGGGAGTTTCAATCAATCACTGAACCTGGGTGTTCTCAGCATCCCACTGAAAGCAAAGTCTAACCCCCTTCCCCATTCAACTTGAGTGTGGGCTAGACTGAGTGAGTTGCTTCCAAAGAACAGTACAGGGAAGCGAAGCACTTCCTTCCACAGTGGAGGAAGCTGCAAATGTTCCCTCAGTCAAGCAAAGTAGGGCTCATGCACAGTGACACCCCTCTGACGGGAGGAGCAGGATGTAATGTTACGTGAGGCTACTTGTCTTTGCGGAGGTCGAGAAGCCCAATCTAATCATGGAGAAAATATCAGACAAACGAGGTGGGGAGGCATGCTACAGAATCCTGGCCAGGACTTTAGAGCCATTCTGCTCAAGGAGGACAACGGACGACTGAGAAACTATCTGTCTGAGTAAAGAAGCAGCAGGGACAGTAACTCTGGTATTGTATTAATAGCAATTTGTCAATATTGTTTCCCAGTTTTTACAAATGGGGTAAAATAAGACATTAGGAATGAGAAAATGGGCTAGGGATACAAGAGAAGACTAGGTGGAAAATTTTCTGTAAATCTGAAATTAATATAAAAAATGTTAACTAAAAAAGAAGGTTGCTAAGCTTGTAAGAAAATAACAAATTAGTTACATTGCTGAGGCTTTTGTTGGGTTCTGAGCAAGCTTATGAAGCAGCTGTGGCTAGTTTCTTATATTTTACACATTTTTCTGTAATGAAAAACTTAAAACTCATACAGAAGTTGAGAGAGAAGGACAGAACGGCTGTCCTCATCACCAAGCCCCAGCCAGCAATGCTCAGCTCATACTGACTCATTTCCTCTATAAAACTCCATGCACCACACCTCCCCCAGAGCACTGAGGCATACTCCAGATAGTATACCATTTTATTGGAAACCTGTCAACATATGCCTTCCTTAGAATAAAAGAGAGCTGGAGAGATGCCTCAGCGGCTAAGAGCATCGACTGCTCTTCTAGAGGACCAAGGTCCAGTTTCTAGCAATCACGAGGTGGTTCACAACCATCTGTAATTCCAGTTCCAGGGGAGGTAACATCCTCTTCTGATCTTTGTGGGCATCTACCATGCACGTGGTGCACATATAGAAATGTGGGTGCGCACACATAAAAATAAAATAATCTTAAAAGTTAAAAATAAAAGATACAATGAAAGTCTCACACACACAAAGGCAACAACTCTTTAATATCACTAAATAACGGTGTGTTCACAGTCCCTCAAATGTCCTATAAATGTTCACTCTACCCACGCCTATTTGAATCAAAATATAAATAAGAGTCATACACTGCAGCTGGTTAATATGTTTTCAATCTACAGATTTCTCCTCTATCACATTTTTCCTTGGCAGTTCACTAGAAACAGCAAGTCATCTGTTCTGCACAGTTTCCCACAGTCTGTTTTAATGAATGACTCTCCATGGTGTAATTAGCATCCTCTGCTGTCTGTTCCCTTTCCTGTAAGTCAGCAGTTAGAGCTAACTGTGCAATCAGATTCAGGGTTTGTCTGATGTTTGCATAAAGTTTTCAAAGGCAGATGCATGTCCACTCTCGTGACAGGACAGAGTTGGCATGTCATCTTCATTTATTAACAGGGATATTGAAAGTGAAGACTGCCTTTCGTCAGCAATGTGATTTCTCTGGGCAACAGTCATATTAAAAAAAGCAAAAGAAAACATAACTTCCTTCCCTTATTTGCCAATTTAAAAAATAACAAGTTGGACCAGGCACAGTAGCAAATGCCTGTGATCACAGCCCCTGGGAGGTGGAGGTAGGAGGGTTCTGTTCAAAGGCATCCTCAGCTGCAGTTCTGGGCCAGACGGGGCTAAGTGAGATACTCTCTCAGTGGTATTGGGAGCAGAAGCAGTGACAAGTCATTTCCTGGCATCTAAGGGCCATAGAAGGAGACTTTGTTTACACGCATCCCAAAGGTTTAAACATACCGAAGATTCTCAGTCATTACACTCTGTTGGTAGTCAGACTTTCCAAACGTGGGCTTCTCCAGAGGCCTCGCTTTGGTCCAACCAGCTGTGGTGGCTTCCGTGAACTTCAGCTTTGCTTCTTTCTTTTTTTTTTTTTTTTTTTTTTTGGTTTTTTTTGAGACAGGGTTTCTCTGTGTAGCTTTGCACCTTTCCTGGGACTCACTTGGTAGCCCGGGCTGGCCTCGAACTCACAGAGATCTGCCTGGCTCTGCCTCTGGAGTGCTGGGATTAAAGGCATGCGCCACCACTGCCCTGCGAACTTCAGCTTTCTTGATCAGGCTCTTCGCTTTGGTATGACCTTATGTCCTCATTCAGCTAGTACTTCCCTCTTGGCTTGGAACTGGCTAAGACCACTGGCATTAAGAGACGAAATTTAGAGTGGGAAGGCTGCTCACAGCTACAGGGTGGGCCACCACATCTAACACACAGGGGACAACGCAGGAAATAGTCTTGTTTGTTTTTTTGAGACAGGGTTTACCTCTGTAGCCCAAGCTACCCTGGAACTCACTATGTATTACAGGATGGACCTGAACTCTGGATTCTCCTGTTTCTGCCTCCCAAGTGCTGGGTTTACAGATATGAAATATCATCACTGACTGGCTTAGGAAATTACTCAGTTTTTATATGAAGAAAAGTTACATATTGAGGTCATACTAACCGAATTCAAATTACCTTCATATATTCTGTTTCTTTCCAGTTTCTAAAATACCAACACAATTACTTAGTTCCCTTTTCTGACTTTATCAAATAAGAACACCAATATGATTACTAAAAACTAAGATGTTTTTAAAAGGGCTTTTTTGTTCTGAAGGTGTATCACACTATAAACGTACAGTCAAATCACTGTTTGTCTAAGACAAGGTCTTGCTATGTAGCCCAGGTTGGCCTGGACCTCACAATCTTCCTGCCTGTGCTGCCTGAGCTCGAGGACTACACACAGGCATCTCTACACCAGCCAATCCCTCTGCTCAGTGCTTCCTACAAGAATGTCTGAGTAACACTGTCACTACTCAGAAATACACACGAGCTTCTTTATACAGAATTTGGCTTTAGGGACTGCTCTTTGATATTCAGTATTGTTTTAAATTATATAAAATATTTACATGGCTTCAAAATTATATCTGTAAAACAACATGCATCGAGAGAAGTCTAGCTTCCCTCTCCATCCTTGTTTATACCTATATGTTAGGTATTTTTTTTAATATATCTAAACATTGGTTTAAATATAAGGATACATATACCTGGATGCACAGGTGTGTCTAGACAGGTGTGTTTATGCCCCCCACCACATAGCTGAGTATATACACATAAGTTTTAAATTCATTTTAAAACAGAATGGGATACAGAGATGTTTCTTTTATCATTCATGAGTAAGATTCATCAGCACAGGGCTCGAGAAGTGGTTCAGTGGTTAAGAGTACTTGCTGTTCTTCCAAGAGGATCCAAGTTCAACTGTCAGCACCCACACTGGCTAGCTCATAGCCCCTGTAACTCCAGCTTCAGGGCATTGGGTGCCCTCTTCTGGTCTCTTCAGGAACTGTACTCATTTGTCCAGACACACATATACATGTAATTAAAAATCTATCAAGACTCAAAAGTACACGTGTAATACATGTTTCTTTCTCTATGTGGTCTACTTGTTCCTTTTTCCAGTACTTTCTAAACGACTCAGATACTTTCAAATTATGATGGGGTTAATTCCTAATAAACCCATAAAAGGGAGCTGGAGAGATGGCTCAGAGGTTAAGAGCACTGGCTGTTCTTCCAGATTTCCTCAGTTCAATTTCCAGCAACCACATGGTGGCTCACAACCATCTGTAGTGAGATCTGGTGCCCTCTTCTGGCCTGCAGGCATACATGCAGACAGAGCACTGTATACATAATAAATAAATCTTAAAAAACAAAACCAAACCATAGAAGATTGAAAACCTAAATAAAAATGTATGTAATCCCCCTAAGTCAGCAAACATCTTGTCAGTTTAGGTTGTTTCCTCAAACAATCTTGCAGCCAATCTTGAGCTATGGCTTCCTCTGCTGCCCACATGGCAAGAGAGAACTGGACCTCAGATCACTAGACATTAAAGATTCAATTCAAAATATTCCTAAGATGATTAGTACTAAATGTGCACCACTTCCACACCTATTCAAAAGCAAACACCCCTGAGTTGGAAACTATGTGTCTTTAGAATGTACGTGTATTTGTAAGTATACACACGTGTGTGGCTAGCTCTAGAGGTCAGAAGAGTGCATTGGCTCCCCTGGAGCTGGAGTTAAGGAAGAGCACTATGTGCTCTTAACCACTGAGTTGTCCGTCTCTCCATCCCAGGACATACATCTTAAAGTTGGCAAGTTGGTTCTCATGGCTGACACTGCCAGTGCTTTGTATAACACCCCTGTGGAGAACATCTCCTCTCCTCATTGGTGCTCATTTGCTCCCTACCACAAGGCCCGTCACTGTCAGGTGATGATCTTGGTTTTTTCTGTAGGCCTTCCTTTTCCCTCAGGATGGACTTTGAAATTGTGCCCTTCTATTTTCAGTTACTGCTGAAGAGGCGATCACTGAGGGACAACAGCATACTTTTCACAGGCCTTCCTTCCCCAGCTCCTTCCAAATTCTCGTACTGTACTCTCTGTCCCAACACAGGCGTTGCCCGCTGTTCTCGCCACACCACTGGCCCTGCATCTGTTTGTTTGGTTGTTTGAGACAGAGTCTTCTGTAGCCCGGGGTTCAAACTCCCTGTGTAGCTGAAGCTGGCCTTGACCCCTGACCCCTACTGCTTCCCCCCAACACCAGTGCTGAGATCACAGGCCTGCACCCCCCTACCCAGCTATACTGCTTAGCATTAATTCTATGGCTAAACGTGTAAGAGGAAATTACGGACAGCCAGGGCTATACAGAAAGACCATCTCAAAACAAACAAATAAAATAATAATAATTTGGGCTGGAGAGATGGCTCAGAGGTTAAGAGCACTGACTGTTCTTCCAGAGGTCCTGAGTTCAATTCCCAGCAACCACATGGTGGTTCACAACCATCTGTAATGAGATCTGGTGCCCTCTTCTGGCTTGCAGGAATACATGCAAACAGAACACTGTAAACATAATAAATAAATCTTTAAAAAATAAATAATAATAATAATAATAATAATAATAATAATAATAATAATAATTATAGCCAAGTGTGGTGGTACATGCCTTTAATCCCAGCACTTGGGAGGCAGAGGCAGATAGATCTCTGAGTTCGAGGCCTGGTCTAGAAAGAGAGTTCCAGGACACCTAGGGCTACACAGAGAAACGCTGTCTCAAAAAAAAACAAATCAAAGTAATAAAAAAAAAATTACATTTTCATTTGTTTATTGGTGGGGGTAACAAACACATGCCATGGTGTGTGTGTGTGGGGGGGGGGATGACGAGGTTGCACGTGTGTGTGTGTGTGTGTGTGTGTGTGTGTGTGTGTGCATGCGCACCTGCATGCCAGAGGACAACTTGAGGGAGTTGGTTCTCTCCTTCCATCATGCGGGTTCCAGGGATCAAACTTAGGTCATCATGATGACTTGGCAGGAATCACCTCTACTGACTAAGACATCTTCTGGCCCACTCAGCACACTTCAATGCTTACCAACTCCTGACAGGAAAGAGTCTCTCTAACTCTATGATGTGCGTTCTGACGTGCGATGGCTCCTGAGGAAAAGCTCATCTGAACGACATCCCTGGAGCCCTGCACAGCTCTAACAGTGCGTCTGTCATCTCCTCAGCTAGGGTGCTGATGGGCTAGACACAAGGCCCACTGTCATTACGCCTTTGTTTTCTAGCATAACACAGGCAAACCTGCCAACAGTTGGATTTTCTTCCCTTTACAAAGGGCCTATTCATTTAGCCTGGATACCCAGAGGATTTTTTTCCCTCTATAAAGTCCAAAGTCTTTTTTTTTTCTTTCTGTTTAGAAATGGTCTAAAGCATCAGCTACTTTGGATTAATCTTCCCAGAAAGTAGTACATACTTCAAAATGAGTCCAATAGCAATTTGAGGAAAGTTTTCCTGAATTCTTTTTTGTTTTTTTTGGTGCTTTGATCTTTCCTGGGCTTGTTGTCACAGTCTTGGGTCACGTGTACTCGTCATCAACATGCGTTCTTCCCTTTTGAGTCCCTCTCTTGTTAATGTTAAGTCTCTTCAATCTTACTTTAGGACTACATATTTTGTCCACTCATTCTTGGGCTCTTTGTTTAATTCTCACTTCAAAAATAATTTTAAAATTTTGTTTTCCCTGGCCAGCACAGTGGTCTACACCTTTAATCCCAGCACTCGGAAGGCAGAGGAAGGTGGATCTCTGAGTTCAAGGCCAGCCAGGTCTACAGAGCGAGTTCCGGGACAGGTGGGGCTCAACAGAGAAACTCTGTCTTGAAAAACAAAACAAAACAAACAAACAAACAAAAAGACCAAACAAATAAAAAATAAAATTTCATTTTCCTGAATTCTTTCCCCCTACTTCTTTACTGTTTCATTTTATCCAATCATTTGCAGTTTTTCTGATTCTAACTCACCTTTTTTCTGTAACTTTCTCTGCCCCTTAAGCTCCTGTTAAAACAGCTGTGATCTCCACTCATCCTGTGTTGTCTCTTACTTCTGTAAGGACGGTCACTGCGCTTTGCACCTTCCAAGGAATGCAGCTCTGTCCAGTTTTAGAGGAATCTGTTTTCCTCTATTGTTGTTAAGATGGATGGGAACCGCTTCTGGCTTCAGGACGAAGAACTCCCATTGTTCCTGTCTTCAGCTCCTATAGCTTCTCTACAGTGTGGTCTTGGCCTCTTGGTACTCACTCTGAGTCTTCCCTTCTCGCTCTGAGGTAGAGCCTACGGTTCCATCAGCTAGACTCTGCTGCTCTTCTCCAAAAGGCCCATCAAGATTCCCAAATAGGCATGATGGGAATGTTCAGGGGCTTGGAGGCTCTGTAGCATTCAGGGCCTCCCAAATCCCTCTGCCATCCCCTCCACTTCCTCTGGTATTTCTGGTGTCATGAAAGCCGTCTTAGGGTTTCTATTGCTGTGAAGAGATACCATTGACCACAGCAACTCTTATAGAGGAAAACATTTAACTGGTGTAGATTACAGTTCCAGAGGTTTAGTCCATTTTCAGCATGGCAGGACATGACAGCATGCAGGCAGATGCTGAAGAAGGAGCTGAGATTTTTGCATCTTGATCCACAGGAAACAGGAAGTGAACTGTTTCTACACTGAGCATAACTTAAGCAAAGGAGACCTCAAAGCCCACCCCCACAGTGACACACTTCCACCAACAAGGCCGCACCTCCTAATAGTGCCACTCCCTTTGGGGGCCATTTTCTTACAAACCACCACAGAAGCCTTTAGGCTATGGATGACTTGGCCATTTGCTATTCTGGAGCCATTTCTCCTTGGCTTTATTATTGCTGTTGCTTGTATTTGCTGAGTTTTGAGTTTTGTTGCATGTTCTCACAGACAAGATTTGAGGAAGAAAAAACTAAGCTGTTAAAAAACTATGCCATTAATGCTGCTGTTTCCAGATGGCATTGGAATTGGGAAAAATCAAGTTTAGGGGAACTATTTCAGTTCTTATATAAATTAACTTCTTTATTATCAGGCAGATGAATAGTCTCTCAATGTAGAAACAAAGTTATCTAAGGTAAAAGAGCAGAGCTCTGTGGCTCCAGACAGGACAGGCTCTTCTCAGTCAGGGGAGATTTGAGGGCTAAGAAGATCCCCTAGAGATATAGTCAAACAACTGATTGTCAATCACTCTCTGTAGCAAATGGATTATTGTTATTTACTTTTCCGTTTCTTTCTCAGTTGGCTTTCCCTTCCTTCGTTCCTTCTTCCCTCCCTCCCTCCCTCCCTCTCTTTCCTTTTTTTGGTTTTTGAGACAGGGTCTCACAGAACTCAGGCTGGCCTCAAACTCACTAGGAAGCTGGTGATGATTTTAAACTTCTGATCCTTCTGCCTCCATCTCTGAAGGGCTAAAATTATAAACATGCAACCACATCTGATATTATTATTATTGTTGTTGTTGTTGTGAGAAATGGTCTTGTGTAGTCCAGGATAGCCTTGATTTTCTTTGTAGCTGAGAATGGCCTTGAACATCTGATCCTCTGGCCACCAGCTCCTGAGGGCTGAGACTATAGCAGTTTTATGCTGTCCTGGGGATTAGTACCAACTGAACTGTATCCCTAGCTCTACCGAGTGAATTAGTAGTCACATTTCTTAGTCCAATAACGATAAGAATTAGCTTAAATAATGAAGAGGCCTATGGAAGTGGCATGTTGTAAATAGTCTCTTCACTGAGGTTCACACCTGATAAGTGCTTGTTTTTAAACTGATGTATCTGATTGCGGACTATATCAACATCAATCACAAAAGGAAAAAGCTATAGTAACACATGTACACTAAAAGTTGCATCTTATTCCCAGGTTAAAAATTCTTGGAACAACACCTGGCACCAATAAAATGACATGTAACCTTCCATAAAACTACATACATTAATTCCTTAAGTTGAATTAATTATAAGTGCTTATGTAACATGCTTAAGACAATGTCTTGCAGTAAGCACTTACAGTGTTAGTAACTGTTAATAATATTATAGTAATTATAATGTTTATACCAGAGATATAACTTGATGGCATTAGAGAAAAAGGCCAACAACTGTAATTTAAATCTCCACACCACTAGTGGGCCCGGCAGAGTTGAAGACTGGGCTGTTATGAGATTCTACTTGGTGCTGTCTTTAAGGGTTTTTTTTCTTGACCGATTCATCTCACAATGGAATTTATTTATTCATTTTGTCTTCCTCAGACAGGGTTTCACTATATATTCCATGCTGGTCTTGAACTCACAGCAATCGCCCTGCCTTCCTTCCAAGTTCTGGGATTACCGAGTGCCATCACGTCCACTATCCTGTATCAAAACCATCAACACGATTCCTTCCAATTCCTGTATCACAGCATTTCTGTCACACTGTGAGGGCCTTTTCATTTTCCAATTCTCTGCCTACCCTTAACATCTATTTTTCTTTCTCTGCTCAAGTGGCACTCTTCTGTGGCACTCTCTTGTTGAGCCCTGCAGGGAACTGTCCCTGGAGTACTGTCCTCTCTCAGGGACTCTGCTTATCTATCATAACTGCAGCAGGGCAGCTCTTGATCTACAGGAATTTCTTCTCGTAAACATTCTGAGTTTGCAATTGAAAGCTTCCTGGCTGTAAGGATTATTTCTCACTCACTTTCACACGCCTGCTAAGACTCTTATGCATCACTCCCTTGTTGCCAACAATCGAACCGTATCTGAGGTAGCCTCTAAGAGAGGCTGACGGCTGCTTCCTGCCTGCCCTCTCTTTTACCACACAAAGTGCCGACACAATGACTGAGGCTCCAAGGCCACTTCTAAGTGTAAGGGCAATGTGCCAAGGAGACAGAGGCTGGAAGAAGCTGACATCACAGAGCCACCGTGCCAGCCCTGGACGTTCCAAATCTGTCTCAGGACTATGCAAGAAAAATAAGCCCTCATGGAGGTCTGTTTTCCATGTATCTGTTCCTAGTAACTACACCCATTCCTACTGATGTGCTGCCTGTTTGGGAGGTATTTAGTAAAGAACTGGAGAAAGGGGTGTGCCTAGCACTTTCTAATAAACGCACAGGATTACCCACCCTGCAGGCCCCTCGTGAAACTCTCTCTCTAACATCTCTCTCTCTCTTCTCTATGAGAAAGGCCATGATGTCTCATCTACAGCTAGCAGCACTGACCTAGAGGGCAATGCCTCTCCGTAGGAAACTGCCATGCCCTTCACTGAAGTGCTGGAGTGAGGGTGCCCTAACACGGGCTGCTCGCTCTTCCCAAGCTCTGCCCATAATGTTCACTGGAATTCGGGGAAAACTCTAAAGTTAGGAGAAAGGTTGTCAACTGTTTTCATACACGAAAGAAAACAGCTTGTCACAGTCGACCAGTACTTGAGGAATTCTGAGAAATGCTGCCACCATGTGGCACTTATTCCCACTTCTGCAGAGACAATTCTACAATCCAATGAATTAGAGCATCTAGTCAGCTCTTCCTAAAGTGAACTCTACCTGAGTGGCAGAGAGAAGATGCCAAGTGGCTCTGCTGTGTCTCTCCCCTCTAGAGACAGCACCCTGGGAGCAGACCACTGCTTCCGAGCATGCTTCCTACCGTCTGTGTAAACGCTGGAACTGTGCTGGACTCTCAAGTCTCTGGACTGCTTACAGCCTGACTTCTTTTTGTTTCTAGACTTATTTTTATTTTGTATGTATAAGTGTTTGCCTGTATGTTGTTAGTATGTGCATCACACGTGTGCCTGGGACCCACAGAGACCAGGAAAGAGCATTGGGTCCCCTAGAAGTAGAGCTACAGACAGCTGTGAGTCACCATGGGAGTGCAGGAACCTGAACCTGGGTCCTCTGCAAGAGCAGTTAGAGCTTTTACCAGCTAAGCCATCCCTCCAGCCCCAAACAACAGAGAGCGGAGCGGATTCTGACGCTCGGCGAAGTTTCTGTGCTACACTCAACCCTTGAGAGGCACAATATGGAGGCCACCGTGTGAAAGGAACAGAGTGCTTGTCAAAAAGAGCAAATCAAACAAGGTCAAGACTCCATTTCTGGGCCCTTTAGAGAACATTCTTAAGTGAGAAGTTCCTCAAGATATGACTTACTTCCTGGAGGGTGGGTAGCCATGTGTCTGTGTCTGTTTTATTTATACAATTCTATTTCCTGACATGTGACTTACACAAATGCTCGACATATTTTGTTCAACTCTCTCTATATATGGTTACATCTATCATGGCCAATGTAGAAAACTCATTTTTTACTAGAATTGTCCTTTTTCAAAATATTTTAATTTATTTTTTTTCTGCGAGTGTGTGCATTCATGTGTGCACACACACATGTAGAAATCAGAAAACAACTTACAGGAAGCAGTTCTCTCTTTTATCATGTAGGTTCTGGGGATTGAACTCAATTCTCAGGCTTGGCAGCAGGAGTCTACCTGCAGAGCCATCTCACCAGTCCCCGGGTAAACAGTCTTTTAAGAGAATGAGTATACAAACTGGTTGTAGTGCACACCTTTAATCTCAGATGCATGAGGCAGAGGCAGGAGGATCTCTGTGAGTTCTAGGCCAGCCTGGTTGTACAGTGAGTTGTCAAAAACAAACAAAAGGGAGGGGAAGCAACAGGGAGAGTAGAGGAGGAGGCAGGGGGAGAGGGGGTGGATGAGAAGGTGGGAGAATACGCTTATACATTTGTCTAGGCAATCCCTATTTTATCCAGAGGTATCAAAAACTGAACCTAGGGGCTGGGTGATGGCTCAGCTGTTAAAGAGCCCTCATTGCTACTGCAAAGAACTCAGGTTCTAGTCTCAGCATCCATATGGTTGTTCATGATCATCCCAAACTCCAGTTCCAGGGCACCTGACACCCTCTTCTGACCTCTGCAGCACCAGGCACGCACATGGGGTGAATACATATAAACATACATCTATATCCATGAAGGTAAATGTGCATACATATGAAAATAGAGTACATCAATCTAAACTAAAGAAACTAAAACTGAGGCCAGTGCTCACTTTGGCAGCATTACACTGAAGTCAGAATGATCCAGAGAGGATTAGCATGGCCCCTGTGCAGAGATGATAACAAATCTGTGAAGCCTTCCAAGGTTCTCAGTCCAGGCTGAAGAAAAGAAAACACTGAACCCAAACTCATCTGAATTATTGTAAAAATTTAAAGTGTAAAAAAAAAAACCTGAATTATAAAATTAGTACATTTTTATTTGCTTTACTTGCTATCATCTTTCAACAACAGAAACATTTTTTATCAACACCCACAGTATAAAGATTTTAAAATGAAGTTTCATTTAACCTTCATAAAAACTCACATTCTGAAGTATATTACTGTCGCCATTTTAGTGATGAAGAAATTGAGCCTTGCAAAGCATGCAATCATAGCTACTCAGAGGGGGCCAGGACTGGAACCCAGGTACAAATGGCAGAGTGCCATGCTCTTCCTACCCATCAACACCGCCTTGACAGGCTCAATAATGTCCTCTCAGACACATGTCCATCATCCCTTGACAACTATCTTACATTCCAGCCAAAAAAGATGTTGGCTTCAATAGGAAGCTATTTTGAACACAGAATAATAAAAAACATAGAAATAAAATGTCTTTTCAGGACTCAGTTTCATTTGTATAATTCTTTCATAGAAAACATCTACATTGAATCAATGAAAGTTAATAAAATAGAGGAAAAAGGGGAAAAAAGGAAACATCTACATTACCTCAAGAATCCCAGCATAAGCATACCAGCAGGCACTTAATTTTAGGGGTGACTTAGCCATTAGTTCACTAGTTCACTGATTTCCATCTCTGGGCTCAATCTTTATGAAGTAGGAAGTCAGGTTAAAGAAGCCACCTTAATTTCAAAATTCTACAATTTATTTAATAAATTAGGTCCTTTGAAGCATATTTGTAAATATTGTCTTAATAACAAAACTAACAAAAAGGTGACTTATGAGAAAGGTCAGTCACGGGATGTTTTTAAGACTGTTACCTCTGCCAACACTGCTGTAGATGTTTTGGATACAAAAGAGAATATGTAGGTCTGAAGTCAACTCTCTAGTGATGAAGGCCAGCAAGGTGAATGAAAAGAACACAACCAGGTTGGCCAGCAGAATTCTAAACGACCTCCAGGTCTGCAGCCCTGGGGCACACACATCCACCAGTTAATTCAACCTTAACTGTGCTACTGTGAAGTGTTGCCGGGTATATGACCACACTGCGAACCCCGAGTTTGGGTTTACATTAATTAAATAAAATCAACCTTGGGTCAGGAGGCAGAGCCAGCAACTAGTTGACAGAAAGTAATCATAGAGTGTCAGAGGGAGTCCAGAAAATGGATAGAGAGATGCACAGGACACAGGAGAGACTCTGGGTGTGGCAGCCCTTTTTGGTTTGGAGCAACGGAAGAGACACTCTCTTTCTGAGATTCCAGCAAAGAGGGACGGTCCACCTGTACGAGCTAGCAGGTGTTCACCCCAGTCTCTGACTCCTGAGTCTTTATTAGCAAACAGAACGACAGAGATTTAGTTTAAAAACGACATTTGTCCCAGCACTCAGGAGGCAGAGGCAGGTGGATCTCTATGAGTTCGAGGCCAGCCTGGGCTACCAAGTGAGTTCCAGGAAAGGCGCAAAGCTACACAGAGAAACCCTGTCTCGAAAAACTAAAAAACAAAAAAACAAAAAACGACATTCGGTGGTAGTGACAGAAGGCAGATCCAGCGGGATGTAGAAGTCCCTCCAGCCACTTCCTGAGAAGCAGGCTAGTAACTGCTGCAGTTACTGGCTGAAGCAGCAGCAGATTCAGGTGCAGCCACTGTGCTGGTGGAAAAACAACAGTGAAGGATTAAGGTTTTAGTCCTAAACACTATGGATGCGTTAAGGTCTCCAAGCAGGAGACAGGCAGAGTGGTTATCTCTGGAGGTCCCGACTTGTAAAGTGAGTCCTGAGCAGAGAAGGGGCTCTTCTCGCCAGAGAGAGTTAGAGCATGAGAAGAATTCCAGGTGAGGGAGACTCAAGGTTTGAAGATAGAAGAAGCTATGTGACAAGGTCTACAGTTATCTTCTGGAAGCTGCAAGTGGCCTCCAGAGACAGTGCTACAACCGTGTGAGTTTGGAAGAGGGCCCTGATCCACAGAGGAGAATGCAGCATGGCCAACGCCCTGAGTTTGGCTTCCTGAGAAGCTGACCTTAGGTCGTGGCTACCCCATGTGCAGACTTCTGACATACAGAACTTGAATAAACGGGCCTTGTTTGCTGCTGCTGAATGTGTGGTAATTTGCTACATGGTATTAGGAAGTTTGGTGCTGCACAGAGTACCACAGAGAGCAACATGATTCATGTTTCAGTGGCTGCTTTGCAGTAAAGGTCCGTGGTGATAATTCAACCTGTAATCTAAACAGAAGAGTAAGGCATTCACAAAACAGAGGGAGGGACATTTTGGAAAGATGGAATTACAGATAGGTGGATAACTGAGATGTGTTAAAGAAAAAGGAAGAAAGTGTGGCTGTGGTACAGAGGTGTACAACAGTTTGTGGCCATCCAGGATTCTCAAGTATGGCCAAGGAGATGGACTTAGGCAAGTGGGCAGAGAAGCTGTGTGGCAGGGATCCAGTGAGGGTGTCAAGGATGGTGTGAGCCAGCAAGTGCGTGACAAATGGCCTGCAGAAATAAGGTTGGGCAGGGTGATCAGGTAGAGTCTACTGACCACAGGGAGGGCAGATGGAGGGCTGCAAAGGGGCGGGGCCAGTCATAAGCAGGTACGTGGGAAGGCTTAATAAGTGGTTTGGAGGTGAACTTGATGACAAGGTAGTTGCTGGAGTGAAGGAAAAAGCAGAACCCACTCTAACTCCACATTTCAGAACAACTAAATTAGAGAAAACCCTAGTCAGGATGGCTGAAGATGAGCCCAAGAAACCAAAGTGCAAAATGTCCGCTGCTCAAGTTTCACTGTTGCCGTGAGAGAGCTCACCCTCCAAGACAACTTAGGAGAGGAAAGGCTTTATCTGGCTTATATTTCCAGGTCACAGTACATCACTGAGCAAAGACAGGACAGAACTCAAGGCAGGAACCTGAAGTGGAAACCAGAGAACAGTGGTTCTCAACCTGTGGGCTGCAACCCCTTCAGCAAACTTATCTCTGAAAATATTTACATTACATTACAGCAGCAAAATGACAGTTATGAAGTAGCAACAAAAATAATTTTAGGATTGGAGGGGGTCACCACAGCATAAGGAACTGTATTAAAGGGTCACAGCATTAGGAAGGTTGAGAACCACTGCCACAGAAGAATGCTGCTTGCTGGCTTGTTCACTTGCTAGTTTTCTGTACAGCCCAGAACCATCCAGTTAACAATCAAGACAATTAATAAATAATCAAGACAATACCCCATAAACACGCCACAGGCCAATCTGATCTGGGCAATCCTTCAATTGAAATTCCCTTCTCAGGTGACCTTAGGCTGTATCAAGTTGACAGTTAAAGCTAATGAGAATATTTGCTTATACCTTTCTTTGTGCAGACATGAAGAGAAAAATACAAGAAGAAAAACCTAGAGGTCCGGTCAATTTTGCAGAATTTTCCAAACAGTGCTGTAAGAGGTGGATGACGCTGGGCGGTGGTGGCGCACGCCTTTAATCCCAGCACTCAGAAGACAGAGCCAGGCGGATCTCTGTGAGTTCGAGGCCAGCCTGGGCTACCAAGTGAGTTCCAGGAAAGGTGCAAAGCTACACAGAGAAACCCTGTCTCGAAGAAAACAAAAAACAAACAAACAAAAAAAAAAAAAAAAAAAAGAGGTGGATGACAGTGTCCAGCCAAGAGGATATACAGCTATGAAGTGGCAAAGGTAGAAACATACACCAGGACTGGGAATGAAGGACTGCAGACCAGTAAAGGAGGAAGAAAGGGGACTAATGCCCCACAACAAGCACGGTCTGCATTTTCCTTATTCTGCTCCGAATTCCATCCCAAGGTCAAACCCGCAAACACTGGCATCTCCACTGAACATGTGGCAGAAAAGCTGAGTGAGATGTGGAATAACTTAAGGGACAGTGGAAAGTAGTCGCACATCACCAAGGCCACAAAGCTGAAGACAGATGAGGATGATGATGCTGACTACAAGCCTAAAGGGAAATTGATGGTACCAAGAGTCCTGCTAAAGTTGCCCAGAAAAAGGTAGACGAGGAAGATCAAGAGAAGGAAGGTGCATTTTCAAACACACAATAACCATTTCTCTGTCTTCTATTTGAAGTGTGTCTATTACCCTCGTTAGGTTTTATTACAAAATTGATCATGATCATATCATCTCTCAAAGTGTCAGTGGATTCTATGAGTGTCCAGAGCCCCCTAAAACTATCCAAGTTATACATAGCTCCAAACATTTTTGTTTTCCTTTTACATTTCATTTTAAATTATGTATGTGTTTGTGTCTGTGCATATAAATACAGTACCTGAGGAGGCCAGAAGAGGGTGTTGGAGCCTCTGGTGCTGGAATTACAGGTGGCTGTGAGCTGTCTGACATGGGTACTAGGAACTGGAATTAAGTCCTCTCCAAGAACAGGAAGTGCTCTTAGCTGCTGAGCCATCTCCCCAGCCCCTCCAAATGTTCTTAAGATGAAAAGGCACTCCCATGTTCCCCTCACTCTGCACTTCGCTGCTGGTGTGACAAGGCATTTGAACATGTTCCTGGTATTTCTGTAAGGTAGTTTTAACTATGTGGTTATAGGATAGACATCCCGAGCTGTACACATCTTAGTTTGTTAAGAGAACAAAACACTAAGCAAACTCTTGATGCTCCTTGCTTGGCATGGAGGTTGCCGGGCAAATGCCCTCTGGAGGGGCCGTAGCCCATGGGATGTCCTGAGACTGGGTGTGTTGCTGCTGCAGGGGACATCCCGTTAGCTTCTTGTTGAACACAGTGACAAAGCGTTCTGCTGACATTAGTTATGGAAAAGGGGAAAAAGGGACAGTGAACTGGCCTAAGAAGTGTTTGGATTTTTCTTTTAGTTAAGTGCAGCAGATCTGAAACTTTTTAAACAAACTGTAGAACTTGTCATTGTCAGCAAAGTGAAGAACTGCTGTATCAATGAATGTTCAAGCACATTCTGTTCTCCAAGATGACTTGCAACACTTATTTTTTGTATGCTTAGAATTCAGAAAAGTATTTGAAATTAAACAAACAGTATCATGTTTTTAAAAAGGGTAACTAAGGCCAGGCATGGTGGTGTATGCCTTTAATTCTAGCACTCAGGAGGCAGAGGCAGGCAGATTTCTGGGAGTTCAAGGTCAGCCTGGTCTACATAGTGAGTTCAGCCAGAGCTTAAGGATAACTATATCCTCATCTCATATGGAATATTTGATATTTTTAAACATATTCATGCAACATCAAGGAATCACAGCACGTTTGTAGGGATTGGTACTGATTTTTACATCACATGTAGAGAACGCCCTCTAGGTGATTTTCTGCGTCCTACATTGTTCTCATCCCGTATAGACAAGGATGTTGAAAACTGCTCACTATTCCTAGGGTTACTGCTCGACTATGAAATGTCTCCTTCGGGCTCATGGGTGTGAACTCTTAGTGCTGGCCTGGTGGACTGTTTTCGGTTTTGAACCTACAGAAGGTAGACCATCACTGGAGGAAGTTCTTCACGGAGGCTGACCCTGGAGGTTTACAGCCAGACCCTGCTTCCTGTCCTGTCTGCGCTTGCTCCTCCCAGATGTGACGAGTCCCACCCATTCAGCCTGCTCTCATGCCTTCCTATCCAGCTGAGAAGCATCTCCTTAACTGTGAGCCAAGCAAACATCTACTCTTTCTGTTGCTTCTTTTAGGTTTTGGGGCAAAGTGATGAGAAAAGTAACTTACACACCAGGTAACAAACAGACAAGCCTAAGGTGCACACCTCTACACACGTCTTTAAACTTCAAAACCTTGGGGAGTATTAGGCAGTTTTGAGTTAGAGTCTACTGAACTGAAAATTGTCTGTCTGGTTCCACAGCTCTATCTGGAGGGCTGAGCACCATAGACGTGCTGCAGTTTGAAGGGTTTATTAGGAGATTCTTTGTTTTTGACACTCTTCTTGGTCAAAGTCCCATCTGAAGATAGAAACTCATCTTACATAGGATCACAATCTAACAGTAGCTTGAGAAATTACTACTCAATGCCCGTGCAGAACTAGAGTAACATGAAACGGGACTGCACACTCTCCCATGCAAAGTGAAGAATGGCAGGTGGGAGGCTGGAGTAGGGGCAGGTCACAGAAGAATGCTGAACTCCATCCTGTAGTTGGCAACGGATTTCAAAAGTGAAATATTGTTGGCTCACTTGGGCAGGCAGAGTGAAACTGAATCTGACTGGATGACTAAGCAGGCAGAGCAATCAAAAGTGATGGGAATCCCTAGGTGAAGTCAGATGTGGAAGGTTTGGTCACTGATGTGGGCATCAACGTGTGGAAGAGGCAAGCGGAGTTCCCATGTTCCACCTTGACTGCTTTTGCTCCAACCAAGGGAAAAACACAACAAATGCATCTGTGAATTCAGACCCATCAATCCCTAAGAGTTCTTTTTTTCACTCTATCTGGTTTCATGGAAAAAGTCTGCAATTGGCAAACATTAAAGAGTCTAAGAGTCGATACCAGAGCGTGGCCCCCTACCTCCTGGTGTCTGGTCTTGCATTTAACAAGTACTTTTTTTATCTTTTCATTTTTACTACACATATGTAAAGTAGACTTAAATAAAAATATATAAAACAAAGTCAGGTTTTAAACCTCAGAAATTACCTTTCCGTGTAGCAGGTCACTAACAATTAGTGCAATGCTTTTCACCAAAATAAGTTTTAGATACTTACTTCAAATTCTTTTACAAAATAACGAATTTCCCCTTGGGTAACTGGTCTGTGATCCAGAAGCCTTGAATGAATTTCTCCAAGATCTAGAAAGATAAAATAGAATGGAGAATTAATTCACATTGACTGGTGCAATTTCTGGCCTATTTTACTCTTCCCCTTCTCTAGAACAGGTGAAGATTGGTTAAAATCCAGTTCAGACCATGGATCAGGAGGGAATCTCATCCACTTCCAGTGTGTGTTAATTGGTAGAACCACTTTTCAGAGCCATCTAACAATATCTAATAGAGCTGAAGACATATATCCTTAGCAATTCCATGCTGTGATATATAACCTAGAAAAAAAAATCTTACACAAATGAACATGACATCTATAAATGTTTACTGAGGCATGTGTACTACCAAAAGAATAATTAAAAGGAAAACACTCTAAACAGTCACATATTGTGAACAGGGAGTAAAAATGTATATACCAGATCAACACCTATTAACATGGATAAATCTCACAAATACAACATTTAATAAAAGCAAACTTCAGGACTAAATCCATTTACATAAACTTTAAAGATATGCAAAATGATAATTCCTCTGGGACACACCAAATTAAAGATGGACGTTGACATCAGAGTGAAGAGGGTGAGGAAAGCTGAGTAGAGCAAGGTGCACAGTGCATCTTTTTAAGTCCTGGGGACTGAATTTGAGGCCTTGCACATTTTCGGCGAATGCTCTAGCACTGAGCCATATCCTCAGATTCTCTAGCAGGCCTGTTAGTGATTTATCTGTGAAAGATGGTGGTAAGTGTTGGTTTTAAGTATCTATGCCTTATACTAGATCTGAAAAAGCCATAGCCATGAAAGGAAAATTCTGAATTTTAACTGTTTGGGTAAGTCAGTCTATTCATCCTTCTAACAACAACTAGTTTAAGATATATATATTTTTGTTTAAATCTCTCAGTAGGTTATTACCTACATCATTTCTGTAAGAAGATATTTGGAGTTTAATTTAATGAAGAAAGTTCTATGGTTAGTAAGTTTGAGAAACACAATATGCAACAGAGTATTTAGAGTTCTTTATTGGGATCTTGGAGCCTCTGGTATACTAAGATTTATGACTGCCTGAGTGAGATCAAGAGAATGTAGAAGCTTATAGACCTTGTGCAGAGAATATACTCGCAAGAGAGAGTGTCTATTTGCAGCTCAAGAATACACGTCTTTGAAGCACAACTGGCCAACAGGATACACACAGTTCGGCTCCAAAAAGCCCATCTAAGGTTCTCCATTGCAAACCACCTGCCGTTTGCTAAGCACACCACGCCGCCTCAGGCATCCTGACGCAGCCCCTACAGTTGCCACGGTCTGGAACCCTACACCCCAGACACTCATTTCACCTACTGCCGATTTTCCTCAGCAACTGCTGAGCCCTCCTTCTTCCCTGACACTGTCGTTCATGCTAACCAGCTGCCTCCCAGGTTTCAGAGACAGCCCGCATGCTGTGGTCCTGAAGCACCAGAGGCAGATCATATACCACAGAGTCCCCAAATCATCTCTTCCCCAGTGAGTATCTCACAGAGCAAGCTGTTCGTGCTATTTACACAGCACACACGAGTTACCGTCTCTTTCCACATGACTGAGAAGCAGTTAAGGTTTGCCGGTTTGGAGACATCTGCTTCTGCAGCCTGATGATATAACAGGGGCTCACTTGGACTCTGCAGAGATAATTCAGTTCTACACAGAAGTAAATTAACAGTCCCGTCTAAAACCTCAACTGTGGAAAACTATGGGGGGAGGGGACATATCATGAAATACACATTATCAGTTACTAGGTAATTACAATGCTACCTAGTGCCGTTATAACAAAACAAATCCATTATAATTCAGTCTGTAAGAGTTCCAAATATTAAATATAAATTCTTCTAGTTTAATCATGTATGTGTAAGATACATATTTCTGTAGAAATCCAACTCTAGCCAGGCTATATGTGTTCTTTTACATGTGCAAATCATGACCACAAGGGGCATCTTTTACTGTTGGGTATACAAAAATGTTAGAGATATATAATCTTTTGATTTCTACATGTTCATAACCTAATGTGAAAGTTAGATAAACATCTCTTCCCAAAGACACAGAGAAGTGCTTTGATGGACAATCCATGAGGCTACAGGATGAGAAGAAACAGGAGTGCAGCTCTCTCAGTGCCCAATAAAGGGAAGGCTGTGTGTTTGGGTCCTGAATGTGGAAGTGAGAATCAGTCTCAAAATAAGAATACAGGAAAAGGGGTTGGTGATGTAGCCTCTAGTGGTATGGTTCTTGTTTACCATGTGGCCTTGGGTTGATCTCCAGTACAGTACTATTTCAAAATTTAAAACTTCTGCCTCAAAGACACAATCAACAGAATGAAAGACAACCAGAGAAACAGGAGAAAACATCTACAAACTCCTGCTCAAGGGCACTAAGGATATATATATATAGAACAGCATTGATGGTATAGGGGTCAGCACAGCTGCCTTCCACGAACATATTAAGAACTATAACTCAGTAAAGGACTTAGACATTTTTCTAAAGACAGGTAGTAAGTACACAAGAATAAGTACACTTATCACTAAACATTACAGGAAATGCAAATCATGACCACAAGGGGCATCTTCTCTCACCCATCAGAATGACTGCTACCAAAGTCAGAAAATAACAAGTGCATGGGAGAATAGAAAATGATATAGTAATTATAAAAACGTCATTTCCTCCAAAAGTTCAAAGAATCACCATATGACCCAGAAATCCACTTTTGGAGATATATCCCCAAGTACTGAACAAGAGACCTTAAAAAGATGTTTGTGCATTCATGATCACAGCAGCATTGTCTCCAATAGTGAAAGAGTGAAGCTGCCCAGTCCACAGAGGCACGCGAGCAAATTCACAGACTGTATTTTGTCACAGATGTGGTATGAGGAGTTAGTTTAATATGTACAAATTTTTGCAAGATGAAAAACATTTGTGGATGAAGTGATGGTAGGTAGGCCAACAACAGTCATAAAACGAATCAATCCTTCACTAGGACTGCACACAGAAATAATTCTTAGTCTTAATACACACGCAATACTACTTGACCCCAAATTAAGAGACAGCATGAGAAACGGTCACAGCCAGCTCTGCTGGGGCTGCATACAGATGCAGTACGATTAAAATGGAAACCAACACCAAAGATAAGGCAATCATTCCCCGGGCAGCGCAGGAGTGTAGCTGAAGTTGGTGAGATGGACCGGGTTAACAGAGTTAGGAGAAGCAGTGGAGAATGCAACTAGAGGTCTTTCCGCGGTTAACAGGGACTTCCAGGTTTAGGCATTAAACCTAGTTGAGTTACTGTAATAACTTAGATTGAAGCCTTCTACGGCTCAAAGGTCAGATCGATGCACTGGATGGTGCTGTGCGCGGTGTTTCAGGACCGTTTCCCAAGTGGTGTCCTTTCTCCCTGGCATGAGCCAGGCGCAGAGGATAGAGAGAGGGTGAAGGTCCGAAGTCACTCTACTACGTGACTGTGTGGGGCCCAAACTAGTTCCCATCCCCAACTTGGGTGCCCTTCGCCGGTTGCATTAAAGTGGGCTTGGGGCGGAGACAGTCAGGCCAGGCGGCTGAGGGCGGCGGGGGAGCCGGGGAGCATCGGGAGGGGCGGGCCCCAGCACGCGCCCCTACCCCGCTCGGAAGACCACGCCCTCCACTCCGTACCCTTGATAATGAGGTGCGCCGCACCCGGAGTCCCCAGCGAGTCCCGCTTCTTGCCGCCGCCGCCGCCGCCCTGGGCGGCCTCGCACGCTACAGGGGTCTCTGTCCCTCCGCCACTCATCCCGACCAGCTCCGCCCACCCGCGACTCCGCTGCGCAGGCGCAAACCTGGAGGCTAGTTTGGGAGACAGAAGGCACAGCGCGCCGGAGGGGGGGGCGGGGGATCTACGTCATCACAGGGCGTCGGAGTCCTTGGGTTCCGGAAAGGCGCTCGGAGTGTAGCTGATGCTGCCATGCTGGATTAGGGCAGGTGATCCGAATACAGAAAAATAATTTGAAAATTAACCTGAATACAGAATATTTCAGAATACAAAAAATGAATCTGAAAAATATGAAAATTACAGCTATCTTTGTTATTTCTTCCTACGCCTGCAGATGGGGCAGGGGTGGAGTGCAGAAGAATAACAGTAGTAGTAGTACCTCTCCCTCCGCTCCTCTCTACTGATGCTCATCCTAAAGGATCTAAATTAGTGCTGAAGGAGGAATGTGAAGCAACGTAAACAACAGGATGGGGGAATGCATTCCCAGAAGGGGCAAGTGTTTGTCGTCAGGCCTGAAATGAGATGTATAGGAACGTGGGGAGAATGACTAGGTAAAGGAGGGATTACTAGCAGAAGAAATGATAAACCCCAAAGCAAGGATGAATATAAAATTTCATCTCCTAGCTTTTTGATAATATTTAGACGGCATAGCTCTCAAAGGCACTGATTATTCTCCCCCTCTGAAGAGACCACTAGAGACACAAACTCACCAAAATGCAAAAGCAAGGTTTAATGAAGCAGTTCAAGCTGCTGGGCAGGGACTTCGTCAAGCCATCCAACACAGCAGAGGCTGGAGGAGGTGCCTGCCCCTCAGCAAGCTCAGTTTTTAAAGGCAAAACCCATAAGGTTACATCATTTAGGGGTGCTAGTACGGTACAATTCTGATTGGCTCAAGTTTTAGGGGCTTTTCAGAATTTCTGTGTTATCTTACTTTGTAGTTTTAACGGGTTGTTTGTCAAACTTTATGGACTATCTCCGGCATTGGGGCATTCTATAGTTAATCAGTTGCTACCAGATGACTCTTTAAACATCCTGACTTTGTTCTGGGACCTATGTCAGCAGCTCTGAGAATTTTGAAACTCAGGCCTGTTTCAAGCTGGGGTGAGGGGCTTGCTTGAAATGGGTGTGCTTTGGTTCTTTAGGGCATATCTTCTTGTAGTCTTTAAATAATCTCCAAATTGCTTATAATACCTTATACAACACAAATGGTCTGTAAATAGCGGGTACATTGTTAAGGGAAAATTTTGAAGTGTTTTTGAGGACAGGAAAAACTTCCTTGGCTCTTGTGTGGGCTTTTATCTCATGAGATGCTCATAGTCACACAAAACTTCCACTGAGTCAGTTCTCCTCAGGTTCTTTTTACTTAAATTTAAAAAATGAAATTTATGGACTACAGAAGGTTTCAGAGAGAATTTTATTTTAAGTTCAGAGAAAGAAGAAGGGGAGTGGGAGGAAAGGCAGAGAGGGAAGGAGAAGGGAGCTCCTACATAACAGGAGGGGTCCCAAGAAACAGAGTAACACTGAGCTGATAGTCTAGTGGGGTTTGAAAGGATTTATAGTAGAAATGGAGGTGAAGCATGGGATGGGGATGGGTTGGTCAGTACTGTTGGCCCAACTGAGTTATCCAGGTGTCTCTACTCAGTTTCATTTGGGTCCTCAAGTATAGCTTCCAGGAAAGGGTCAGAGATAGCAAAGAACCAGGAACCAGAGCTTTCTTCCAGCATTCTTGCCCTCCAGCAAGGACATTCTTAGCATTGCTTTGGGATCCCTGCCCTATTGGACCAGTTTCTCCTTCCTGTTCTTCTCATCAATACTTTATTATTTCTGGAATAACAAGGATAAAAGGCCAATACTAAGTACAGATGCAGTCATTATAGGCTTAATTATGTGATACAAATGGCATAAGCAATATGACATTTAAAAAATGCTTTCTCTCTGTGATTGAATCTATGGCTGTGGAATATAAGGAAGGCTGACTTATGAAAATCCCCATTTTCAGATGAGGAGACTAAAGGTCAGAATGGCCACAGCAGCTCCTGCCTTCTCTGAAGAAACATGCCGCACTGCACTGTGAGGGATAAAGTTAGGTTTTAAGTTTAAATTACTGAGCTTAAGAGTTCTATAAAACAAAAGTGCCTTTAACCTGGAAGCCCCACTTGCCCAAGGACAGATAACTTCCTGGAACCCTGGGGGCTGTTGTTTATGTAAGATAACAAACCCTATGTTTTTTCTTCTGTAAACAAGCTTGGTTGCCCAACTGCACAGTATATGCTTGATCTCATGCAGCAGGAGGTACATAGACAGGAAATACGTCACAATGTATGCTTGCCCCTGAGTGGACAAAAGTGGGAAGTACATAGTCCTGTGGTTTTTGCCTTTATAAGCCTCTGACTAATGTAATTTGCTGCCATCTCTGGGAATCTCTGGTATGGATCTGGCCAGTGTCAGTTGTCCTGGCCAGTATTTAATAAAGCTTGCTTCAAATTTGGCTCAACATTTGTGGCAGTGGTCTTATTCTCACCAGCGGGATTACCAGCACCACCTGTCGGGAGATGGATTTGTTTCCCTTCGCCTCATGTCTGGGCTGGCCTTGTGACTTGCTTTGACCAGCAGAACACACTGTACTTATAAACGAATCCCAGCTTTCTGCTTTCATTTTCTTTTCTTTTTTTTTTTTTTTTTGGTTTTTCGAGACAAGGTTTCTCTGTGTAGCTTTGTGCCTCTCCTGGAACTCACTTGGTAGCCCAGGCTGGCCTCGAACTCACAGAGATCTGCCTGGCTCTGCCTCCCGAGTGCTGGGATTAAAGGCGTGCGCCACCACCGCCCGGCTTTGCTTTCATTTTCTTGACAGGACATTCAGGCTGTCCTGATGGAGTGAGGCCGTCATGTGTAGAAGCATGTTAGTTTAGACATGTGTGGAGAGAGGCTGCAAGGTGAGAACCAAGGCACACCAACAGTCCCCTTCTCATCCCAGAGGTGTGAGAGAGACCTTGTCAGCCAGTCAGCCAGCCAGCTGCAGTCACATGATCTGTGTGCAGTGTTAGAAACTGCCAGATCAACCCCTGTATTGTGAGGGGAGGGGAAATCTATTTAAACAATGTGTACGTGGTGTGTGTGTGTGTGTGTGTGTGTGTGTGTGTGTGTGTGTGTGTGTGAGAGAGAGAGAGAGAGAGAGAGAGAGAGAGAGAGAGAGAGAGAGAGAGGAACAAGCTGACATTTTTGAGTAGTCAACAGAAGAGCCAATATCAAAGAGTGATCTTGCTAGATCTCAAAGTAGTAAAGCCAGTTAGCGAGGAGGGGGCAGGGAGACTTTCCTACTGTGCCATTTCCCTACTGTTTGCTTGTTAATCTTCTCTCTCTGGACGGGATGCTTTATTTGTTCCCTCTACCTATTCAATTCGCCAACTAAGTTGTACAGTAAAGAATTTGGCTAGGGGCCTGGAGAGATGTCTCAGCATTTAAGAACACTGGCTACTTCTCCAGAGGATTTGGTTTCAATTCCCAGCATCCACATGGTGACTCACAGCTGTCTGTCACTCCAGTCCCAGGGGATCTGACATCCTCTTCTGCCCTCCTTGGGCACCAAGCATGCATGTGATACACAAAACCTCCATACAAGCAAGCACCCATAAACATAAAATTTAAATTTAAAAAAAATGGCACATTAACAGCTTAGATGCAAGATTGTAAAACATCAGTAGCGAACTTCTGCCCTCCGGGGTTCTCTCATTGTGCTGTAAGCCTGTATTTAAGACCTCCTCCCTCCTTCAATAAACGGCATTCGGCATTAAAAAAAAAAAGTGGCTGGTGTTTCTCCCTCCTTTCTGGAAGGTAATTCTACAAATTTCTGGAACTTTCCAAATGATGGGAGTGTCTTTTTTATTCATGGTGTACTCAGGACTCATCTAAATTTATGCTAGCAAGGTGACTGAAGGTGGGCTCATAGGTCAGTTACGTTTGAGTCACATGCTTTGCTCTACTTCCGAGGAGGCCACAGAGGGGGGATTGAGTTCAATTACACGGGCAGTGATTTGATCACCTGTGCCTTTTGTACAGGCACCCCAATAAAATCTCAGGACACTGGAGCTCGGGTACACTTCTGGTCTGGCAATCATACATCCATGTGCCAAGAGGAAGATGCTTTTCTGAGGATGCCTCAGTTACATGTTTGGGACTCTTCCAAGTCTCCTTGTGTCTCTTCATTTGGGTGTTACTCCGGTGCAACTTTATAATAAACTAGTGTACACAGAGCATGTTACTGAGCTATATGGTTCTTTTGATGAATTATCAAGTCCATGGGTGCCTTTGGAACCCTGGAGCTGTGGCTCCAGTCTAAAATATAAGGGATTTGTGGGTGACTCTGCTCTCCACCTCTGAAGCCTGTGCTAATTCTGAATAGTCAGTATCAGAATTGCATCGCCCCTGAGCAAATATTCACACAGTATATGCTACCTGCCAGGTATCGAGGTAAGTACCCTAAAAATATGAATTCGCTTCATCCTCTGGCACGCCCTTGAAATAGGTATCCGTTTTCTCACTTTACAAAGAGGCTAAATGACTATGTGACTTGTGTGTGGCAGAAAAAACTACTTTAGCGATTGTCTCTGTATGTATTTGTGGGTTAAGAGTGGGTGGATGATGGGGAAGGGAGACTGTGGAAGAAGGAAGAGGAAAAAACACATTAACAGGCTGTATGGAGCCAGCTGGGAGACTGGCTCTCACATTTTACCCCAGGGTAATCTTGAGAAGTGAGGGATGAGATTTAGATAGAAGGACAAAGGGGAGAGAAACAGATAGAAACACAGGATAGCCTCAGGAGGGCCTGGATCCTTATCCACCAGCCCCTTTTGTCTCTTCTAAAAGGCTATTTATAGGAATGCCAAGGGGTGAAGCAAAAGACCTCCTCCAGCACAGGGAAGTGCAGACCCTTCCTGCAGACCCTGGTAACCACACATGTGGTTAAGCAATCCTCTAATGCAGCCCTCCTGAGTAAAGCAAGCTCAGATCTCAGAAGGAAACCTTTGTGGGCCTCCACAACAGGCCATATAAACTCTTCATGTTTCTATTAAAAAACACATAATAAATATGTATTGAACACATGCTGTGTACTCAATACAGTGTTAAGAGCTGAAAGGAGTGGTGACCGTGGTGACCAAGGCTGACTCCGCCTCTTTCTTCCCTCACGGAGCACTCAGTCTACCAGTGGAGACAACACTCTGAGAACATAGCACTTTCGCAATTCTGATGGTCTGAGCCTTGTGATCAGACCTGTGAGCATCAGGTCAGACTTTATTATGTCGTGGAGTTGTACTGTTCTCTGGAATGGTCCAAGTCAGAATATGCCTCTGTACCTTCTACTTTGCAGAATTTTTTAATTTGAGGCTACAGTGGGGCAGCTCATGTCATGACAGACAGGAGATAGGAAGGGAGTGGGGCCACATATACTCTTTCTTCAAAGGCACACCTCTGTGACCCAGGTCTCTCAGCCAGACCCCACTTGCTAAAGTTTCCACCACCTCCCCCAAATAGCAGCACTGTCTGGGGACCACTTGTTCAATACAGGAGCATGGGGGACACATTTCAAATCCAAACCACAACAAAGGAATTCTATATCATTCCTCTGAAGGGATTTTTACTGTCTTTCTTGTGTCTGGATTAATGGAGCTTTCTATACATACTTTTGAAAATGTCAAAACTACATTTTATTTAGTTAGATTTCATGTGTGCACACACAAGAGAAGAGGTGAGAGGATCTTTGGTCTTGGAGGTAAAAGCCTATACATTTGTTTGCATTCACTTCCTGGTTTAGGAAACACATATGGCATGCTCAGTGTGAACGTCGGCATGGTGTGAAGCAGTGCTCATTGGTGGCAGCAATCCCATAGACCTCATACTGAACCCTCTTGTCCTGAATCCTGCTATATGGTGATACTTTAATTGTGCTAAAATGTGATTTTATTTGTATGTTAATAAATAAAGTTGCCTGTGGGTCAGAGCTAATAGCAAGCCATAGCAGAAACTGGGCGGTGGTGGTGCACACCTTTAATCCCAGCACCTGGGAGGCAGAGCTAGGCCGATCTCTGTGTGTTCAAGGATACAGCCAGCATGGAGACACACGCCTTTAATCTCAATACCAACCATAGAAGACCTGGAGGTCTGTACAGACAGGCAGTGACGAGGAGGTCATGTGGTTTGGTTTACAACCAATGAGAAGGCAGAATAGAAAGTCTATAAAAAAGACAAACAGACAGGAAGTAGGTCTCTTGGTGAAGAGGACAACGGCAGCAGTGAAGGGTAAGGTTTTTAGCTCTGACCTCTTGGGCTTTTATCTCTGCATTGGCTCTGTGTTTCTTATTTAACAAGACTGTTCATCTACATTGCTAGTTCCCCTGAGATATACTTCTGGTGACACTGCATTCAGAGGATGCTCCATGAGTTGTTAGGAAGCTCCCGTGACAGCTGCTCCATGGGAACAAAGCCACCAAGTCATCCCAATCATGCTGGAAAAAATAAAACTTGGCTCAGCCACACAAGAAGAAAAAGGCTTAAGCTCTCTTGTCAACCTTGAAGGCTGACAATTCTCTGGGCTGGAATAGGTATAACAGAGGTTCTCACAGGACTGCTGTGGAATAATCCTTCTGTACACTGTGAAGATGTTTTGCTCTCATTGGTTTAATAAAGAGCCAACTGGCCAATAGCTAGGCAGAAAGAGGTTAGGCTACAGAGCCAGACTGAGAGTTCACAGGGAAGGAGGTGGGTGGAGTTGCCAGCCAGATGCAGAAGAAGCAGGAGATGAACGTGCTATGCTCAAAAAAGGTACCACCACATGGTAGAGCATAGATAAGAAATTGGCCAAGCATTTATAATTAATAATAAGTCTTTGTGTGGTTATTTGGGGAGCCAGTGGTCCTAATGAAAAACTCTGCCTACACAGGACAGTTATCACACCAGTATCATTTATATACACAAATTCTCAGGCCCATCTCTAGGTCTTGTAAATTGAAAACCAGAATGAGTCTAGAAATCCATTTAAAGAAGCCTCAGGTGGTTTCTGTACATGCCAAAGATAGAGAATCACCACAGAGTGCCAAGTGTTCTCCTTCCCTAGGCATCTTGTAATGATGGTTGAGGAGTGTTTTCTTTATCTGTGGCTATCCCACTGTCAGTTAGTTACCTGAGGTCAGCTGCAGTGAAGATATTAAATTGAAAGTCCCATAGACAAATAACTCATGATTTAAACTAATTACAGCACACTTATAATCATTTTAGTTATTATTAATTTCTTACCTGTGCCTGTGATGATTTGGGTGCCCCTATAGGCTTGTGTATTTGAACACTTGTCCCCAGTTGGTGATGTCGTTTGGGAAGGTTATGCAGTCTTTAGGGAGTGTAGCCTTGTTGAAGAAGTATGTCACTGATTTGGGTAAGCACTGGCACGAGGTATGCGTGTGTGTATTTATAGACGCATCTCACTTCCTGCTCTCTTTCTGCTTCCTGCATGCAGATAAAATGTGATCAGCCAGTTTCCTGTTCCTGCTTTCCTGCCATGCCTTTCCCACTATGAGGACTCTATCCCTCTGAAACCATAAGCTAAAATAAAGTCTAGGTCATGGCATTTCATCACAGCAACAGAAAAGTAACTCATAGTGTCTAATTTGTAATTTGGATTTTAATGAAGGTGTGTATATAAAGAATCCCTGCTCTTCATGATACTGCTATAGTTTGGGTTTTGGAATGCTCCTCCAATGCTTGTATGTCAATAACAGCTTGGTGCTACTGGGAGGTGGTGGAGCCTTTAAAAGATGGGGCCTTAGGGAGGGTCATTAGGTCATTGGTGGTATGTCCTTGAAGGAAGTTTTGGGATGCCACCCTCTCCTTTCTTCTCTTCCTCTTCACCACCACATCCCACACCCCTCTGGCCATGAGGTGAGCAGCTTGACTCACATGCTCGCAGTCTTGATATGCTGCCTTACTGCCGGTGCTAAAGCAACAGGAGCACACAGTAAATCTATCTTCTGAGTTAATGATACATGGGATTTTGTTATCTGGATGGAAAGCTGATGCAGGTATTACCTAGGGTTCCAGGCATCCACTTGAGGTGTCAGAACGTATCCTCAATGGATAAGGGGCACTGCTATGCTGAGTTGTTTAATCCAACAGATGGGGTTCAAATGCTGAAAACAGGACAGGAGAGGCCAGTCAGCAAGTTAAAAGTCTCTAAGACCTTTAAGACATGTAAATGCTGCAGAAGGGCAGGAGAAATGGGGCTGTGCAGAGAGCTTATATCACAGGAATGGTCTAGTTCAGAGACTGCACCAAAGGAGCTTTGGAATTTGTAATTTGGGGGTTGGAAGTTTCTCGTCTTGGTCAAAGCAAGCCTGGGGCCTTCTTATTTAAAGCTATGCCTTGTCAAATTAGTTGTACAGCTGCTGTAGTTCAGACTTAACGTGGGCAGACAGGCCTGCCAGGCACAGATTTCTCAAGCAGATGATGTGAGGGAGAATCAATTTTATCCATGGCAAGACCGCAGGGACAGATGACACTCAGCGGGAACGGCAGGCCAAATCTGCAGGATCTATAATCCAACCGGCAAGCCCTAGGGACCTGGCCTTGTGGAAGTGGGAGCGCCAGCGCGAAGGAACGATCAAATTAACTCACTGAGCTGGAAAAGATTCAGGCTTCTATTCCCTCCCAAGGAACCAAAAAATCTTAAAAATCACAATACTCCTAAAGGAAGTATGATCATGGAAGTGGAGACACTTGAGACACAACAGCAAAAAACGGTCAACCTCTTAGATTCCCCTGACTTCCCACCTACCTTCTTTTGGCCTCCCTCTGCTCAGTGAAAGATGAGTTTTACTAAATTGGGAAGCAGTAGGAATTAGTTTTATTCCCGGGCAGTTTTGGGAATAGAGGCAGAGCCTGCAGGAATCTGGGCTCCACAACAAGTAATCATTATTGCAAAAATCAAATTCCCCATCTCATCTGTGATACGCTTGTGTGTAACCCTAGAGCTGGGCTTCACAGTGTTATAAATCCACCATACAAGACATGGAACAGCGGGACGTGGAGCCCCTTGTGTGTCTAAAAGTCTGCCCGGCAAGAGAGATATATGATGGTAACTTTTCTCTCCATTGCTTTTGCAATAAAATTCACCCTGAGCTCCAGGAAGGGTTAGGAATGTAATTCAGCTTCCATAAATCAAGACTAAAATTAAGATGGCCAGATATGTAGCAGCCTGTTCAGGTGTACAGAGAATTTGAAATTTAGTGCCCTTGGTAATGGGTAGCACCAGATTATCTAATTATGGAGAGAAAGAAGAAATATTGCTCTCTGGGGTAAAAAAGCTAAATGCTCTAATCCATTAAGTCACCACATCTCTGCCAAAGCTAGATTAATATTAAAGTTCATGTAACATTTTTCTTTTCTTTTCCTTTTTTTTTAAGGAATGAAGTCAAATGTTAAGGAAAAAATGTAACTGAAAAGGCTACAGTTCACAGTGATTCTAATTTGACTACTTGTCAAACAGTTGTGTATTCTGTCTTTTGGAGTGATGTACGTGTAGCTGATTACAAGACAGTTCTATACTCTCTTAATCGTAGATCTGTTTAAATTTTTATCATATCTTGAAGCTATTCTGGACAGACTTCAAGCAAGGATCTCATAAATTAGATATGCTTTTAAGGGGTAGTGAACAGGGTGTGCTGGTGGTGGGCGGTCCTTTCTACTCATTCTGCTGTCACCTTCTTGCCTTTGTCCTGGTAGGAAACCTATGGTGCCTGTTTCTGACCCTAACTACAGGTATAAAGAGGTGAACTCAGTTTTTAACAGGGTGTAAAACATGAAAATTCCCATATACAGCAGTTCCATTTCATGAAAGGTTTCACTATGGTTTTAGTTATCCACTAACAAGGGTAGACCAAAAATATTAAGTGGAAATTCCAAGAAATAAACAATTCATGTCACATTGTGACTATTTTGGAGCAGCAAGATGAAATTCTGCCCTAATGCCAATTACCTTTGTCCAATGTATTCATATTGTATAGTCTACCCACCCATTATTTACTTAGTAACTAGTCTAGTTGCCAGATTGTGGCAGAAATGTATTGTTACAACTGTTCAAAGTTACTCTATCATGTCTTTTACTGTGCTTAATTTATAATTTTCATCAAATACATGCATATATAGGAAAAAACATAGCATATGTAGAGTTTGGTACTAGCTGTAGCTTCGGTCACCAGCTGGGGTTTCTTATACCACTTATCTGCAGATAGATGGTGGGGGACAACTATAACTGTAAAAACCTTAATTCATTACCTGGAGGAGGTGTTCAGAGGGGAAGTTGGCTCAAAATACATGAATTTCATGTAACTTTTGTCTATGAACAAATGGCTTTTCTGGATATTGCTTTCTTATTTTAAACTAGTATTTATTCTAATGAATGAATAAACCCATGGACTCTTGACTCAAGAGCAATGCTTTCCTATTTGGAGTTCTTTATCTGTTTCTGAAATTTGTGTGAGGAATAGACATATAGCTCATCAGGGCAGGAGCATCAGTAAACAACATGGACAGGCTGTCACCAACTCTGAAAGGTCATGTAATTCTCATTTATCCTACCATGGTCCGAGGTACTACCATGCAGCAGGGTCTGCCCTCTTTGCTTTGTAAGCTAGCATGAGTTACCATGGAGTTTCCAGTACAGGGCCCAGAACACAGGAGACAGTTATTCAACACTTAGTATTTATTTCCAGAGAATGGTGGGGTCAGGCAGCTCCAAAAAGAATCTTTGTGTGCCCTGCCTCAGGAGCCTGTTCACAGGTGGTCGGGTATAGATTCTCTAAGAGCAAGAATGTGTTGTAAGTTTACCCCCGAGTCTTGAAGCCTATCTATGGCAAGTGCTTAACACACACTAGGGCAATCACTGAATGGTCAGCAAAGCAGGTTTTGGGCATTATAGATAGGAATGGTGGGAAAGAGGCACCCACTTTTCAGAAAGAACAGCACACTTTTAAGTGATCACATTTTAGATGCATCTTACGGATGTCTCAGAAGCATAAGGTAAAAAATATGAAATCTTTTACAACATCTTGAAGGAAACAAGGACCAGATTTTACAAGTGGTAATGTGAGTTTGTTTTTTCCACAATTAGAAGATGTGCTACCAGCTTGTGTCTTATCTCAGATGGATTCACATGCTGAGCAGGCTGGCATCTCAGGGATGGTAGGGTGGGAAGAGACTGACATGGAGTTTTTATGATTACCATCAAAAGTGAAACAAGACCGGGGACCTTTCCCTCTACTTCAGAAGAGGAATTTCATCAGATGCATTGATTTAACCAGTGTCTCATCACTAATCAGGGTGAGAGTGGTCTAATTCTGACTTATTATACTACTTTATTGAGCTATAATTCTTGTAAAGTAATTGCTAAAGTGTGCAACTGTAGTAGGACAGGCCCATAGGGTCAAGGAAATAGGCTCAAAGCATGCACATAACCTAATCCTTATGAGCCAACCTGGAGTCGGCCTGAGGGCCTAGCAACAGGCACTGTCAGAGTTCCTGGTCACTATCAGAGGTCCTGGTCGCTGTCAGAGTTCCTGATTATGCCCAGCTAATGAGGGACAACCACAGAGACTGGATGCTGGGAGGAGGGTATAGGAGGCCTTCCCTGTTATTGAGTAAATAAGTTCGTTATTTGCCTTCAAGGGACTCCCAGTGTCTGTGCCGTGGACGCTCCCCCTCCCCCCAGGGAGCCATTAGAATCCAAGCAACATGCAACCACTTCATTTGTTCTTTGAAATTTTAAATACATTTATTTTATTGAACACTGATGGTTCAGAGCTAAGATTTCCCCAAAAGAACAAGTGTTGAAAGACTGGCTTCCATTGTAGTAATATTTAGACTGGGGCTTCTGCTTTGCTTATAATCATATGCTTAGGAATAACAAGACTCAACCAAAGTGCTGAATATTTCCAAATTTCTTACTCTTTCACCACAATTCTGAATCATACTATCTAGGATTCCCTCCCTTCTCTGTCTCTCCTGGCTCTAGGGACTGAACACACACCTTGTGCATTCTAGGCAAGCACTCTTCTACTGAGTTACACCCTAGCCCTTCATTGTTTTCTTTAAGACAAAGTTTCCCTGTGTAGTCTAGGCTGGCCTTGAATCCCCAATCCTTAGTGACTCAGCCATCCTGTGGCTGGTTGATGAACATGCAAGGCCATGATATGCCTGACTCTAGCTCTCTTATTTGGACAGACAAGCTCTTGAACTCTCAACAACCTATTACTATTACACTAGTGAGGGTTCCAGGATGTCCAGAGCTGTGGTTAACAGGGTCCCAGTGTCCCTGCTCATCACAGGGCTGCAATGGCAGACTTCGAGAGTGCTGGCTGGCTTTCTGTCAAGCGATGAGATGTGAAGCCCAGTTTCCTAAGTCGCTGTCTTTCAATACGCCCACAAGAGAAAGAAGTCATTAGCTTAGGAGGAATGCATTTAACTAACTCCCTCTCGGTGGGGGCTCAGTAGTTAGTTTCGCCTCAGTAAATACTGACTACAGGAAGGAAAGAAACAAACAAAAGTTGATTTTTAAAATCACATTTACTAGCTCACATAAATAATTTGAGAACAAATATCTATCTTCCCTTCTGAATCCTCAGCATAATTTATCATAGCTTTTAATAAACTACTATAAATATCTAAGAGGAAAATGAATTTTAAAAACATGAAGAAGCAGATGTGAAACACTGACAGGTTGACTTTTTAAAGATTGACCCACTGATTTGCAATTTTTATTAAAATGAATTTCACCTATAAATATGAGATAATTTGTAATCCAATCGTGATTTGTTTGGATAACAGTTGAATTTTTACATTAAAAAACTGCAAAGCTTCAACTAAGGGACAAATAAAACATTCAGACTTGAGCTTACACTTTAAAAATTCTACCAACATTAACAAAGAAACAATGACGTGATAGTAATTGACATTAGTACCATGGTCCAAAATACATCTTCCATTACTTTTCTACTGCTGCTGCTGCATGCAGAGGCTTCTAGTGGGAGTTAGCATAGAGTTTGTTCTTGATGAAGACAACACTAGACAGATGTTGCCTGATGTCTGGGTAATGCTGAATGTGACAAAACCAGCGAGACACATTAAGGTATTTCTCCTTTTCTTGAACTGTCAGGTCAACCTAAGCAGAGATTAAAAACACAACATATAATGTTCACTGTGCACAGGCAGAGCTGTCAGCACTAGGAGGTAACTGACAGCAACTGAAAAACACCTAATCCCCCCGCCCCGTTTTCAAAGCCAAAACCAGATGTGCTTTCCAGGAAAGTATCAAGCTTTCCATAAATATAAAAATTGACATTAATATAGAATTTAGAGGCCCAAAGGGTTTCTCCCTTTATTAGAAAAAGAAAATTAGAGATAAGAACTTTCAAAAGGCTAAGATATAGTTCTTTCTCTGATTTCTAAGCAAGCCTCAAAAATGAAGAGTTTCTGATGTCTAACATACTTAACAAGAGAACATCATTTAATAAAAAAGAAAGAAGTATGAATACATACATTATACATATGTACATATTTTACACACACACACACACGCACACGCACACGCACGCACACACACACACACACACACAGACTATTATTGTCATCTTCCTTCTCAACTTCAGAGGGAGAACCCCACTGAGACAGTGAGCGGCTTAATTTCAAGTGCTCACAGTTAATACAAGGAAAGGCTGTGCCTAGTGGCACATGACTTAGAAAGGGGCTGATAAAACACCCATGACAACACACCTCAGTCTGTGGCAGTAAAGACCTGTTTTAGTGGACGCAGCAGTGATTCACATCAGTTACTCTCCTGGATGCAGACAGAGGTGCTTATCATTCCTGTGGGATCACACCCCAAAGTAGGTGGTAACTCAAGATTTTTCTCTAAGACAAATTTTGGAATTAGGTTGTTCAGTAAGAGGAAGTCAAGTAGGGCTGTAAGTGGCAGCTGTGATCCCATGTGTGGGTGGTACAGCCCTTCTCCTGTGGTTAATTCAACGTTTATAAAGGATATCTAAGTCTCTAATACACAGAAACAACTTGGGCCCCACAGGTCCACCTCCAAGCAGAGGTCTGCATGTCTGCAGGCTCTTTGTGAGATGATGTCCCAAGGCCGCTGTATGGAGGTGTGCCTATAGACCAATACCTGTCAAGTCACAGGACCCAGCAACATGAAGGACAAGCGAGTGTGCAATAACTATTATAAAACACAAAACAGCTTCAGTGTAAAGGCTCATTTTTTAATAAGAGAATTTATGGTTTCAAATATTCCTGATTTTTACATTTGAAATAACAGAAGCATGTGATACATTAATATAGAAACATGAGGTAATCACTTGTGGGCCTTAGTTTGTACTCAGAAAATACTTTGTAAATGAATTATTTTTTTTCTAACTCTTTACGAATATATTATAAATTTCACCATGGACTTCAAGAGAAAATTGGGTTTTTGTTTGCTCTTTGGTTGGTTGGTGTTAAGGGCTGAATATGGAGCCTTGACATGTCAGGCAAGTGTTTTACCACTGAGTTGCCTCGAAGGCCCCGAAAGGCAAGGTTTTTAAAAAGTTTAGGGGTGAGGGTGTAACTCCGTGGCATAATGCATTCCTGTCCAGCTTGTGCTAGGTTCCATTCCTAGTACTGACCGCAAAATGAAAGAATGAAAGAATTAACGGCAACTCCTTAATTTAAGAGCTATTTCATTCCACCAAAACTATTAGCCATTTCATGGGGTGTTATTTTTCAGGGTGAACTAAAATACAGAGTAAGGCATTACTAAACACTATGGTAGCAATAATTATTTGTCTTTAGCTTGTGCACTGATATTTTGAACCACGTTGAAAAGGAATATGCATATGTCGTATTTTATATTGTGAAACATTTGCTAACATACAGAACTAGTTAGTATTTGTTTCCACCATGCCCATTATTTAAAACAATACCAACTGATGATATAATCAAAATAAATATGCCCCATCCTACAAACAATTGGAGTCTCTAGTATAAGGACTATAGTCCAACCTAAGTATAAAATCACTTTTATTCTAATAGCTTCTAAATCTCCCAATATTTTCAAATTAAATCCAACAATTTTTGGATAGATTATCTACTACCCAGTAGTCTCAGTTGGTTTAAGCTAACTTACTCTTCTTCTAGAAACACACAGGCTTCCTAAATGGACCAGAGCATCCTTTTAACATCCGTCCACTGCTTAGGCCTTGGAATTCGTCTGAGTCTCAGAAAATGACAACTGAACTGGTATGTCACCTCTGCTACTTTTTAAAAAACATTTTTCACATAAAGTTACCGACTGTCAATAAACCAAGCAAGAGATTTTTCTCTTCACTGAACTGATACTATTTTAAAAAATGGTTCTGATGTGATCCCTGGGCTGTTTCATTTATAACACTGGCTTCCTAGCACTTTCACCTAGTTATTATTATTATTATTGTTTTAACCAGGGGAACCCAAGGCAAATGCTGCTTCCTGCCTCTCACTGGTCTAGACAGCAGTGTCTCTGGTGGTGCCGGCTCTTCTCCTACTTACTCACTTTTGTTTATACTGGAACTCAGTAATGACTTTGAACCTTAAAGCCAAACAGATAACATTCTGACTGACTTATTTTCCACTAGGAAATGTGGGAAATATTCACACCAACCCTTTGCAGCCTGGCCTCAGTGTTGGCTTTATCCTTCCATCGGCACTAGGCTGGCTCTGGACAGTCAGTATTCTTGGGACTGTTTCCTACTGCTTTCTTTCTCTTCTCTTTTCCTTTTCCAAGAACCAAATTCCACTGGTGCTCAGAACAAATGCATTTCCGCTCAGAACAATCTCACGGGCCAGCCACAGCATCCCAAAGGAGTCTAACAATCTAGAGGCACAGTCTGATTATAAGGGACCGTCTCTCAGTGGAATCACTGAAGAAGGCAGTTGGTGATAGAGTTGGCATCAACAGGCACATTATGGGCATTGTTGACATACTATAACATGCCAAGATGCGTTAAGTTAAACCCAATTTCAGAACTTCTCAGCCAGAGCTGTAACTCTGGGCTTCCAACAGAAACAATCTAAGAGGGTGATTTGATTACCCCAAGGTTCCCGGACTGTTGAAGGTTTTGTTTCGGACACTGTGCCGATTACAGAGTAAGGATTTAACAACATAAAACACTAAGTGAAGGAATGCAAGGTTGGGCAAGTATCAGTATACTGCTAAAGGGAGCAAAGCTGGAGAGGCTGACGAACACAAGCAGGTGACCAGGCCAAACTTAATACCGAGCATTCACTCTCCTCACACCTGTGTACACGCCACAGATCCAGTTAACAAAATGTCACTTAACACCACGGTGTCACCCTATCACCATGAGGGCTTTAGTTTATGAGGCCTATTCCTTAAGAAGGTCTTCCTTCCTGTGAATACCTTGCCTGCTCTCCAACTGGGAAAGGGCACACACCCAAGGTAATGGTCAACAAAAAGATTTAGGAATTATTCTATTCAATGTTGCTTTGAAAACGATAACCCTAATACCTTTAATCACAACAGTCACCACAGGTGTAGGAGATACATATTCCAGAATAGGAAATGTAAGCAGGTTTAAGTGGCTAAAGATTAGGATAACCCTGATTTTAATATTCAGAACCGAGGGAAACAGTTGAAAGTCTCCTGAAAACCAAAGGCCTTTCAAGATGCTAAGTGGCTAAAGATTAGGATAACCCTGATTTTAATATTCAGAACTGAGGAAACAGTTGAAAGTCTCCTGAAAACCAAAGGCCTTTCAAGATTCCAGACTCATAATTAGTAACCGTGCAGCTGGAGCTAGGAGTATTTTGTACTATAAAATTATGTTTTTGTTCACTGCTAGGCTGAGCAACGTTGCACAGGTTCCTGCCCACGATCTGCATGAGCCCAGCGGAGGAAAACTCAAATACGCACTTAGTCTGCGTGAGTTCCATACACTTTACCATCATCTTCATTTTGAATCAGATGGCAGGAATCGTCCTTCTTAATGACAGCTTTATGCTACAGGAAGCCAGACCTTAGAGCTCTGCAGACAATCACTAGCTTGCTGGCAGTCACTGAACATTTCTCCCAGGATTAAATAACACCAAAATATGTGCCATGACTAAATGTGTAGAAGCGACCAACTCTGTTGAGATGTAACTGCCCCTGCCTGTGGGTAAGGCAGCCACGGTCTTGCTCAGGTCAAGGCAGGGGCTCCCCGAAGCTGAAAGACTGTATGTTTGCCACCAGGAGAGATGGTTAGATACCTTAGCAGCAAATCCTCTTTCCCTTGGAGGCTTTTTTCATTTTGAAATGAGGTAAGTTGTACCACGTCATCATTCTACGTTCAAGAAGCTACTAAGACACACTGAAGCTAGAACGGAACCAAAAGAGGCTGCCGTGACTGCGATGTTTCAGCTCCAATGAAGCTTTCTTCACATGTAAATAAATTACTCTAAATACACTGAAGAACATAACTGAACACTACATTTCACTGTAGACGCACAACGTAAAACAGGAACACATATAGGTACAGAATACAGGATACTGCTAATTTCACAAGCTTGCACCAGGATAAGTCACTATGCTGAGTCAGGAGGGTGACAGAGAAATAAGACACTGACTTCACACTCCTGGCTTTGTGTAAATGAGTCATATTTCTTCTGAGTTCAGGGACCATTCACCTACTACATTTCCCTGTAGCAGCAGAGTCATGAAAGCTGCCTTTCATAGCTAAACACGCTGCTTTTTGATGAGAAATTATATGGCCATTCTACCTGTTAGAAACTTTAGATACGACAACTCCTTTTCTAGCCAAGGACAATCATATTCTGTACATATTTGTCATGTGTCTTTTTCCTGCGTTACCTGACTCTTTAAATGATCCAATCACAGTCTGAGCAGAAATCAGTACTTGGTTCCATTTTTTCTAATTTTTTATTTTTATGTAAAACAATCTATCTTTTCAACAAGATTAGTAGTTCCTTAAAAAAATAAAGGTCTATGCTCCTTTTATGTCCCTCTGAAATACAGCACAGAGGGCAACACAGGAGGCGCTTGATAATTTAAAGTGTAGAACACGGAGTGCTATGCTAAGCTAATCAACTAGGCCATTACAATGTTCCAGAACCTAATGTACCCACTTGAGAAAAAAAAGCTTCCTTTGTCCTGTATCTCACTACGTAGTTCTGGCTAGCCTTGAACTTGTACAACCCTCCTACCTCAGTCTTCCAAGTGCTGGGATTATAGGTGTGTGTCACCATACCCAACTTGGGGAATAACTGCAAATGATGTCAAGTAAATCAAATTGAGAAGGGATGGCTTAGGTGGTGGACTAACACTAAGACAATTCATTAGTGTCTGCAGGAGGCTGGTGCTATCGAATTCAACCTAAGTGCTGGACAGCACATGTTACACTGTAGTGGTGAGGTAAAGACAAGGGAGGCCTGTGGATGTCCAGTGCAGACGGGATTCTTTCTGTATTTCTGCTCTGTGCTTGGCTCAGTCTGGTCATTTGGAATCTGCTACTGCAGAAGGCAGAATCTAACTGTATCACTTCTTACTATGGTGGCTTACAGTTTAGAAATGGCTTTTTATACACTAAGATCTGCCTTGGTCCTTTAAAATATATCTACACAAGTATATATGTATCCTATTCCTTGGACAGCACACAATATCCTTCATATTTACTTGGTATTACGGAAGCCTGACTGTACGAGTGTGCCAGGAATTATGCCAGACAAAAAAGAAATCTCTACGACTATGACATAAGCAGTCTGTGACAGAGATTTCCAAACAGTAATTACAGTACAAGCAAAATAAAGTCCAGCTTTAGGAAGTCCTTCACAGGGTCCAACAGAAACAACAGAGAGGAGCACTTCAGGATGCTTTGGGAGTCTGAGACAGCCCTACGCAAGGAGGCAGAGCTGGAGCACAGACAGACGTCTGAGGACATACAAACAACCGCAGAGGAAGGTACCAAGGACCAGGGTGCAAAAGAGAAGAGCAACGCAAAGACACGGGTAGGAAGAGCCCAGCAGCCAGCAGACGTCAGGGGTGTCACAGCTCAGGCAGAGACAGGGTCAAAGCCAGAGGGTGGCAGGAGCCAGAAGGAAGTCCTTCCGCGCTGACAAACTGTACTTGCTGGAATTAGGGAACTACTGAATTACTGAGAAGGAAAAAGCCTGGTCTTAAGAAAGATTGGCCTAGTGGCCACTCAGAGCCTACCTTATTTGTATCTTCTTTATATGGACCAGAGATAATAAAACTGACTGCTACTCAGGGAAAAGTCACTCCAGACCCCAGGAAGGGATAGGGGTGTGAGGACCCAGCAAGTGGAAACACCAGGCCCTGACTGGATACTGAAGTGGAGAACATAGAAAATGTTATGAGGTCTTTTCCCACAATGGAAGAAGGGTGTTGGAGGTATGGGGAGTTGAGAGATTTTTTTTTTTTTTAAGGCAGAAAAAAAGATCTAAAAAGGCATGAACTCAAGATAAACTGCCTGAGTTTGGGACCTGGGTCTGCCAATTTGTTAGATGATGCCTGACTGACCTCGCTGTGTCTCAGTAATATTGCAGGAAGTAATGGGCTGACACTTACACAGAGTAAAGAAGAGTGAAAAGAAAATAGGGAGTGTTTGTAATTGTAAGTAAGTTTTGGATGATGACACATGATTTAAACTGTAGAGACTAACGAAGTGCTTAGAGGGTACATGTGAAGGAATGAGAGAAAAAAGAAAACAGTTTGGGAGATGACCCAGAGGACTGGCAAGGAAGGGAAGCTGATGTGTGAGGCTATGGGGAGTTCCCTTCTGAGGCCAGCAACGGGAGAATAGGCGGTTGACGGTTGATAAGCAGGCGGGCTGAAGATGAAAGAATTCATTGAAGGAAGAGGAAGAGTGTGAAGGAGAAAGGCTCTACGGCAAGGAAGCCAGAGAGAAAAAGACCTATGGACACCGGGAAGGAAGGAGAGCTGACAATGGCATACACCTAGCTGCAATCGGAATGAGGAACTTTCTAGGGCCAGCAACCTAGACTTATGTAATTTCTAAAACAACCCTTTGTACACAGGAAACGAAGACTCTAACATGGCGGTAACTGTACAGCACGGTAGAGCAGCTGGAGGCGGCAGACGTCATATAGTAAAGAAGACTCATCAGATTATGTTAGGATAGCAACCGAGACACTTGATTCAAGAGCCTGGGCAGGAGGTGCACAGAAGGTGGGTACGGTGGAGTGTGTGTGGGGGGCTGATGATGACAGAGCCAGAGGCAGAGGCTGCGGAGGAAGAACAGGAGCAGAAACTGAAAATACAGGAGCAGAAGAGGGAGCGCAGCTCTGCAAACGGACTATGTGGCAAGTTCTGCCTACAGTGCCTTCTTTAAAAATAACCTTTTATTGATAAGCGGAAATGCAGATCTGATTAAAAGTCACAACATTTAAAAAAAGTGATTCTGAATACTACAGAATAAGCTAAACACCACCTGCATACTCACTATGAAGCGGTGGAGCCCGTAGTACAGAAGGATATCTGCCAAGGTAAAGTGATATCCTGCGAGGTAGACTTTATCTTCAAGATAGGAATTAAGATCCTAAAAAAAGAAAAAGTGTTTTCATTCAAAAACAGCACTGATGAAGCTGTTGTGGCATATGACTTAAAACATTTAGAAGGCCTCCCAAAAGAAAAGTACTGAGACTTAATTTCCTAAACTTCATCTTTAAGTTGGGTGTGGTGGCTCACATCAGCACTTAGGAGAATGAGGCAGGCAGACTGGGGTGAAAACAGTGTGAGGAGACCCTTTTGGAAACAAACAAAAAACTGACAATAAAAATCACAAACTGGATGCCAATCACCTAAAAGAAAAAACAAAATTCTAACAGAAACAACATTCTAAACACCAACTATGATCTCGTCAGAGTGCAATGTTTGTTCTTAGAGTATAAAAAATGCTCACTCTGGCTGGGGTGATGGCTCAGTGTAAGTGCCCGCACATGAACATCCACATAAAAGCTGGGCACAGCAGTGTGTGCCTGTAACCCTAGTGCTGAGGAGGCCTCAGAGACAGTTGGATCCCAGAGCTCGCTGGCCAACCTCTCTAGCCATCGGTAAGCTCTGGGTTTAGTGTGAGAATTTGTCTCAACCAAACAAGGTGGAGAAAATCGGAGATACCTAAGGCTGGCCCCTGGCTTCCAGCTGCACATGCATACACATGCACATACAACGTTCACATGCACACAAACTACAGATGCAAAATTTAAAAATCATGCTCTTGTTAAATTTTCCCAACATAAAAAACTTCTCAGATGATTCGCTCCAGAAAATTGTTATTGGTGTTTGGTATACATACATACATGTATATATACAAAATATATAGACATACCTATAAATACATATAAATATGCATGTCACACTTTGCTATATATATTAATACTTTAATTAGGATTATATACATAACATAAAATTTACCACCTAACTATTTTAAGAATGCACCTGGAAGGCTGAGCCTGTATAGTTAAGCATGTTCACAGTTTCGAACCAATTTCCAGAGCTTTTCTATCATGCAAAACTAAAGCACTGTCATTAAATGGCTCCTCCTCTCCCTCCGTTCCCTCGAGGCACTGGTAACCACTGTCCTGCTAGGTCTCTGTGCAGATGCCTCATGGCAAAGGGGAATGGGAAAAAAGGTCACAGACTAAAGACCGCGAGGGGTAGGACTTGTGCTTCCTGGCTCCTGCAGCACAGTCTACAGAAATGTCCAGATACCTTCAGCAGGCTGTGGGTATCTTCTTTCCTGGAGTGTCCATCCACTCGAGTGATCCTGTACTCTAACCACTGCTGAACGACTGCCTTTTCTTCTGCGGTGCTCCCTAGCAAGTGCTCTTTATTGGCTTGCTTGACTAGATGGGTTGCGATGGTAGCCAATCCCATTAGACTTGGGCCATTGTTTGTTTGTAGAACTGGAACCTAAAAAAGAAAAATTCTTCAGAAAAAAAATTAAAAGCAGACCATCATGATTGTAAACTGGAGGTAAGTACTAAAATCTCCAATTTTCAGAAATACTCTATAACACCAAATTATGTATAACTGAAAGTTAAGACACCAGCAGCCACAGGATTTGTAATTTAATGGCATGCTGGATGATGTAACTGGTCATAACACTACAGAAACTGGTTAAATGTTACCAAAATTCAGAACCAGGAGTATACAACATGGAAAAACAGAAACCACAACACTTTATTAATTTCACTCAGGATTTCCCGCACTTGGCCACATGTAGTGGGCCATGCCTGTAATCCCAGCAACTTGAGAGGCTGAGGCAAGAGGATTACACATTTCAGGTCAGCCTGGGCTACATGGGGAGACCCTGCTGCCAAAACAAAAAACAAGAAAAACAGATTGCCCCTACCCATAAACCAAATAATACCTGTTTAGACAAGATTGTATAGCTTTACCACATCTAACATCTTATTGGTTGAGTAGGTCTATATATTTATTTTCTGCAGTGTTGGGGATAGAACCCAGGGCCTTGCACTGACACATCCCCTGCCCCATGAAAGTTTATTTCTTACTTAAGTAAAGCCTACGGAAGTTTGAGGAGACTGTTTGAAACAGTGCTCCAGCAATCCTGGCTTCTGCCTTGTAGTAATTCTCTTGAAGCATCTCCAAAACCACAACAGGGGAGTAGCCAGCCTGAGATACTTGTACTAGCAATCAGAAGTTTCCATCCAGAAGTAATGTTCATCACCTCTTCATGTAACCACTCAGGTCACTCAAAACTACAAGGACTAATACTGTGGGAAATGTAACCCTCCCATGCATCAATTGGGCATGCTCTGAGAATTCTCATAGACATCACCTACAACCAATTTTGGAACCCTTACAAGACAAAGGAAACAGATTTCTTTCCCCCTTTAGAGCCTATAAATTCCACAAGAAAGAGGACAATTTCTTTGCTTGGTTTTCTTTCAAACTTAAATTTTTTATTTTATGTATATGAGTATTTTGCTTTCATGTACATCTGTGCACCACATGCATGCCTTGGAGACCAGAATTTGACCTTGGATTCTTTGGAAAATTAAAAACCGCACCTGGTGAAAGTATTAACTAGGAGCTGGGCGTGGTGGTGGTGGTGGTGGTGGTGGTGGTGGTGGTGGTGGTGGTGCACACCTTTAATCCCAGCACTCCCAGAGGCAGAGGCAGGTGGATCTCTGTGAGTTCAAGGCTTACAGAGTGAGTTCCAGGACAGTCTGGGCTACACAAAGAAACCCTGTCTTAAAACCCAAACAAACAAACAAACAAACGCCCAATTCCTCACTGTATTCCTCCCCAGAGCTTGTTCTGTTGGGCTCTTAATTGCTGGTGACTGTCCCTCATACTAAATAATCCTTGAGAGCAATATTCATATCTTGGCCAGTTTCCAAAGCCAAACGTGGTAGTGGCTGATGCAAAGGAAACCGGATAGAGTCAGAGAACATCACCTCTGGGAAGGCTGGCCTTTGCAGCCTATCACAGGCAAGTCATGGAACCTTCCAGGGTGTCACTTTATATTTTTGGTTGTGAGCCTAGCCTTTAACCGCTGAGCCATCTCTCCAGCCCGAGGGGTGTCACTTTAAACTAGTGTAAACCCCACAAGACTGCTACGTTTTGGACAAAAAAAAAAAAACAAAAAAAACCAAAAAAACCCTGCACCTAATGAAAAAAACATCAGGGCCCAAATAAGAACAAGTTATCTGGACCCACTTCCCCAAATACACATTCAAATTGGGTTTCCCACTACCATTCTTCCTCTAGTACAATCTTTCCAAGGCAAATAACATGTTAAAAACAACTCATTTTCAACACCCTAAGAAATCGGAATCCTTACACCTCACCAGGAACCCCACAGTCCCACACCAGGTAACTTTCTCAATTCTCTGCACAATGCACATCTAAGCCAATGTGTTCCCGGAATGAGCAGGGCCCCACTCCTTGTTCTTTCCGCCAAGCGGCTACCAGGAATCACTCTGTACTGTTCGCCGGGCCTCGGAGCCAGCCAGCCGCCTGCAGGGCGAATCTCCGGCCGCATACCCGCCCCACCCCCGTGACTGCACATAAGGTGGTCGCTGAATAAAAAGAGCACTCACGGCCGCCTAGAGGGATCTCAACCCACAGCTCTGCCCAGGCCTCCCCTAACTGACTTTCCGCTCCCAGAGGGGATGATGACATTTGCCTGGAGGTCCAGACCAAGTCACGCGGCCCGTCCCGTACGCACGTGGGGCGCAGCGTCCACTCTCGAGACCCGGCGGGATCCACTCTCGAGTCCCGGTAAGCTCCGGGTCAACTCGCCGCTCTCCCGCCGCCCCGCCTCACCTGTCGCTCGCCCTGAGCGCTGTACTTATTCCCCGGCCTCAGCCCCAAAGACTTCTCCAGCAGCTTCAGCTCAGCGGCCGCCGCCATCTTCTGGCCCAGCTCCCGGCGGAGGCGGAACCGGGACTGCTAAGGCATTGATAGAGCAGGAAGTCCGGCCTCCACAGATCTGTCCCACGATTGGCTGGACGGACGGCAAGCGCGCCTGCGCAAAGGGGCGGGTCTTAATAGAGGGCGGGGCCTAGCAACGTTCTGAGACAGGCCCATGGCTTTGCAGGGAGAAGTGAAAACCTTCCCCAAGAAAAGCACGGAGTCGAGATAGTTTCACTGAACAGTGTATCCGAATTTTAAAGATTGAAGTTTCACTGAACAGTGTATCAGAATTTTAAAGATTGAATCATTGCAATGCTTATAACACTATTGTAGAACATAGAAGAAAAATTTAGCCTGTTTGTTTTATAAATATAAAACATTGATTCCCAAACCCATCACAGAGTTCTCCAAATAAGAAAACTATAGACCATTCTTGGTTAAAAATAGGTGAGGGCCAGTGATGAAGCAAGGTGACTTGAGTTCTGTGGTGGTTTGAATGAAAATGCCCCCCCATAGGCTTATAGGGAGTGGCACTATTAGGGGGTGTGGCATTGTTGGAGGAAATGTATCACTGAGCGTGACTTTGAGGTTTCAGATAATCAAAGCAGACCCAGTGTCACTCTCTCTTCCTGCTTCATGCCGATCCAGCTGTTGAATTCTCTGGCTCCTTCTCTGGCACCATGTCTGCCTGCATGCTGCCATACTTCTCACCAAGATGGTAATGGACTAAATTTTAACTGAGGTTGGCTTACAGTTCGGGCATTTGGTCCATTATTGTCTTGATGGGAAGCATGGTGGCATGCAGGCAGACATAGTGTGGGAGAAGGAGCTGAGAGTTCTACATCTTGATATGTAGGCAGCCGAAGGAGACCATGTGCCACACTTGGTGTAGCTTGAACAAATGAGACCTCAAAGCCTATCGCCAGTGACACACTTCCTCCAACAAGGCCACACCTACTCCAACAAGTCCACACTTCCTAATAGTGCCATTCCCTATGGGCCAAACATTCAAACACATGAATCTATGGGACCATACCTATTCAGACCATCACACAGGGGATTACAGTAAAGAGATTGCCATGAGTCTCAGAGGCTTTGAACTGTGGACTTATAAACAATGTTGAGACTTATGATAGACTATGAGGACTTTTGAAATTGGACGTAAAAGCATTTTGCACTATGATATGGCTATAAGCCTATAGAGGCCAGGGAGTAGAATGTGGTGGTATGAATAAGAATGGCCCCCATAGGCTCATATATTTAAATATTTCGTCACCAGGGAGTGAGACTATTTGAATGCATTTAAAGGATTAGGAAGTGTGGCCTTGTTGGAGGAAGTGTGTCACTGGGGGTGGACTTTGAGGTTTTAATAGCCTATGTCAAACCTACAGTCTCTCTCTCTCTCTCTCTCTCTCTCTCTCTCTCTCTCTCTCTCTCCCTGCAGATCAGGATATAGCTGTCAGCTACTGCTCCAGTGTTTACCTGTATGCTTCCATGCTCCCAGCAGATTATAATAGTGTAAATTTTTGAAACTGTAAGCAAGCCCCCCATTAAATGCTTTCTTTCATAGGAGTTGCTATGGTCATGGTGTCTCTTCACATAGAACAGTGACTAGGACACCCAAGAACTCACATAGTAGAAGGAAATGTCTCCACAAATTATTCTCTGATCTCCATATATGTGCTAGCTTTGAGTGTACTTGGACACACACATACACACACACACACACACACACACACACACCCCTAAAAATATGGATAAAAATCATAATAAAATATTAAGAGAATCAAATAACATATTTAATCAAATAACACATCATGACTAAGTGGAATTTAGTCCAAGTGTTCAAGGGAGTTCAATACTATAAATATAACATAGTTCATCATATAAACAGAAACAAAGAGAAAATGATAGTCATTTTTATAGATGTAGTAGAGCCATTAACATTATTTATGACTCATTCATATTTAAAAATAAAATACTCAGTTAAAAAGCAAAGATGGGGGCTAGATGGCTGAGAGGTGAAGGGCTCTTGTTGCCAAGCCTGATGGTCTAAGTTTGATCCCTGAAACTCACATGGTGGAAGAAGAGAGCTGACATCCACAAACTGTTCTCTGACCTTCTCATAGATAGTGTAGTACACCTCCTCACACCATTTGTAAACATGAATGCATACAGAAAAGACAATAAATGCAAATTTAAAACCTAAAAGGTAAAGATAGTCATTTATTTTTTAAATGGTATGGTGTTTGAAATAAAATGGTGCCCACAGGGAGTGGCACTATTAAGAGGTATGGTTTTGTTGGAGGAAGTGTATCACTGTGGAGGTGGGGTTTGAGGTCTCATATATGCTCAAGCCATGCCTAGTGTCTCAGACCACTTCCTGTTGCCTGTAAGGTCAAGATGTAGCTCCTTCTCCACTCTTAGCTTCTTTTCCAGCATTATGTCTGCCTGTGTACTGCCATGTTGATAATGGACTAAACCTCTGAACTGTAAGCCAGCCCCAATTAAATGTTTTCTTTTATAAGAGTTACCATGGTTGAGCTGGAACAAACATAACTTCCATAAAGAGTGGCATCCCAATCCACCAGATTTTGGCTTTGAATGCCATTTCCCACAAGTAGTTATGGTGCCTCTTTGGAGACTGGATGCTTCTAGATGTTGGCAGGAAATGCATGAGATGGGAAAGACACCTGGTCTCTCCCTCTGGCCTCTGCATGTGCACCCATGGGCGTGAACACACCCCCTATATGCATGTGCATGGATACCTTCTTCCAACACCGGTAAGTATAATGATTAATTTTGGTTATCAACTTGATTGGATCTGCAATCAACTAAAGAGTCTGTGAAAGAGCTTTGTAGAAGGGTCACTGGAGGGGGAAGACTCTCCCATAGAGTGGGCTGCACTCTCTAGGTAGCCCAGACATAAGATCTAAGGGAGGGAAGGGTACTACTTTGCCTGCCCACTGTAACCCTCTGCAGGCAAGTGCATCTGCTTTGTTGTCGCTGCTGCCATACTTTGCTAACACTGGGAATCAATTTCCTTCAGCTTTCCCATGTGGACTAAAAGCCAGTGGCTTTCGGGGAAGCCATGAGGCTGTCAGCACCATACTGGGACTGCTGAGGCATCCAGCCACGTGTACTAAACAGCAACTGGGGTTTCAGCCTCTCTAACTTGCAGATAGCAGTACTGTCTACGCCAATTTAATAAATACCCCCTGTAATATATATTCATCTTAATGCTATGTTTCTTATTACATTTATTTATTTATTTACTTATTATTTTTTTTGTATGTGTGTGTGTGTATGTGCACTTATGGATGCCATGGTACATGTGTGGAGGTCAGAGAACAACTTTCAAGAATCAGTTCTTTCTTTCTACCGTGTGGAACCTGGGAATGGAACTCAGGCTCTGTTCTAGGATGTGTTCATTCCACTAGCTGTGTTCCTCAGAGAGCCCTGACTAATACAGTGTTCTCTTGAGAGTGGTCTCAGCATTGTCTGGTGCTTGTGTAGCAATCTTGCTGACTGAATCTAAATTTGACCAGGACTTAACATTTTTTATTTAATTTATATCTTAATTAAAACATTTTCATACAATATATTTTGATTACGTTTTCTCCCCTCCCTCAACAACTCTCAGATCCTTTTCGCCTCCCTATCCACCCAGTTTTATGTACTTTCTCCCTTAAAAAAATTAAACAAACCCCAAAAACCCCAAAATAACAAACCCCCCCACAAAATGAAAATAAAAACAATCAAAAGATCAGTAATAAAAAAAAAAGCCGAATACATCCCTCTTAAATTACTCCCCCCTAAAACTATGTAGTTAGTTCACTTTGTGTTGGCCACCTTCCCCGGAGCATGGGGCATGCCCTGGGGTGCGATGGATATGTCCAGGGACATTCCATTGGAGAAAGCTGATTTCCCTCTTGCCAGCAGGAATCAGCTGCAGATGGCTTCTTGGTCGGGGGATGAGGGAGAATGTATCCCCTTTCCCATCTTAATGCTCAGTCCCATTCTGGCTGGGATGTGTGCAGGACTTGTGCATGTTGCCACAGTCTCTGTGGACTCACAAGTACCTCAGTCCTCTTGTGTCTGGAAGACACTGTCCTTGGAGTCATCACCATGTGTGGTTCTTAAGATCTTCCCTCCTCCTTGTCAGCACAGATCCCTAAGCCCTGAGGGGAGGGGCTTGATAAGGACACCCCATTTGGGGACAAGTGCTCCAAAGCCTTTGCATGTCATCCAGTTGTGTTGACCAGCTAGGCCTTTCGACCTAACAAATTTGCAGCAAATGATACAAAAGAAGGAATGTGTTCAATGATTCTATGGAGATACAAACAGCAAATTCTAAGTCATAGAAAACAACCAGACTATCTGTTTCACCCAATAAATTCAAAGAAAAAAAAGTACGAAAACATACTATATATTTAGAGTCATAAGGGACACAACTAATTGCAATGTATGCACCCTTTTCACTTGGGTTTGATTTATTTTCAATCCTGAGTCCAATAAACGAGTAAAATTAAAAAAAAATTAGTACCCATATATTAGTTTACCCATCATGACAGCGAAGTGCCTGACACAATAAAAAAGTGTGTGTGTGTGTGTGTGTGTGTGAGAGAGAGAGAGAGAGAGAGAGAGAGAGAGAGAGAGAGAGAGAGAGAGAGAGAGAGGGAGAGAGAGAGAGAGAGAGAGAGAGAGAGAGAGAGCACTATAGATCTGAGTTACCGTACCATGACATGAAATACTGACTATACTCATTTATATAAAATGATGTTAAATTATTTACTCAGTCTCACATAGATAACAGATCTGTGCATAAGGCACTCGGAGGTTTTACGAGCTGTAGCTGCCATACCAGGCTGGGGAGTTGACCTTACTTTATGTAGTGAGGGGCCAGGCTCTGACACTAAGAAAAAAAAAAGTGGGCTAGCCAATTCTAACATACAGTCAGACTTGGGACCCGCTACAAAAGGTCTCAAACTTTCCTCTCATTTCCTAGTTCTCATGCCCACAGAGACACGGTTTCCTACCACTTTCCTCCTCTGTTGTAATGGAGAACTGATGAGCATTCTACCTCACTCGATATTAAGCATAAGCAAGCAGGCTTATATTTTATTTAAAAAGAACCAACAAGAGTATTTTTACCTGCTCTGTCTATTTCATTTGGGGCTATCAGAATAGCCTTACTCATAGTAACGACCATTTGAGAGACTGATTTTGCCAAATGGAACACCGCTCTAATGTGCTGCTGTCATCGTCAAGTTTGAAACCCACGATACCTTAGGATACAAAGGGAACGTCAGATGAAATTAATGTGGCGAGTAGAACATGAACTGGATGGTTTGCTCTTTGGAGCAGACGTGACAGCTCTCTGCATGTCATCTCGGTGCCTGTTAAAATGAGCTGTGTGTGCCAGAAACTGTTCCCTTATCTGACTGCTCTTAGCGATGCCGCATCTGACAACACTCCATCTTAGGAGATTATTTTCCTGTCTTGGACTGTGCTGGGCTTTAAAATTGGAGTCTAGATGACATCAGATGTGGGGCAGATAGAAGGAGGATGATACAGGTGCTGTGCATGCTGTTATTTCTCTTATGTCTTGGATTTATTCCACTTGTTTATGGAGCCATCTCTACACACCAGGCACTGTTCTAGGAACTAGGGGCACAGGAATGAGCAACCATCTGTCAAGCTTAGGTGTCTTGAGGGAAGCTAGATTTGCATGTGGACCCACAATGCTTTCTGGTTACTATTGGCCTCCGTAGTTTAGATCTGGAAAATTCCTTAAATGTCTCTGGGTTTAAAGACTAATTCTCAGCTTGGTGCTATTGGGAGGTGGTAGACCCTTTAAGAGTTGGGACCTATGGGTCCTAGACCATGGGAAACTTGGGGTAATGCCCTTAAAAATGGTAAGAAGCTCCCTCACACTCAGTTTGTCTCCCTCAGGCAAGTCTCAGTAGGAGCCAGGCTGGTCTCAAATTTGCAGTCTTCTTGCATCAGTCTCTTGAGAGCTGGGATATTGCTTCATACCAGCAGGCATCCATCCGTCTGTCCATCTCTATCTATCTATCTATCTATCTATCTATCTATCTATCTATCTATCTATGGGGGGCCCCTGCAGGTGTTAGGCAGGGAAGTGAACCGTGAAGAGGTGAGAAAAAACTCATTTCAGATTGACTTTGTCAACCTGGATGAAGACTTCTAAAGAGTCTGATGCCAGGTGGTTCATTGTCAGCTTATTTCAAACAGTACAATTTGGAAAAAAGTCTCCTCATGTAATACAATGCCCGTTGCACAAGGAGGCATACTTATATTGAAACTCGACTCAGGGTACACGTTAATTCTCCCAAGAAGATGGGTTCTAGAGACAGGATACCTGTACTAGCTTAAGGACCTAAGGAAGGGTCGGGCCTGGTCTGTTGTACAGATAAACTGGGGGTCATTTGGGCTAAAAGCCACTTCTAGTCTTGGTTGTTGGAGTTTGGTGCAGCCTCTGGCTGTACAGATAATGTAAGGGTTATTTAGTCTATTGGGTGTCTCTGGTACTGGTTGTAACAGCCCCCGGCTGTTATGGTCATTTATATTACTAAGCCACCTGTGGTCCTGTTTGTAGGAGCTTGATGTGGCCTAGTCCAACAGATAATGCAGATCACCAGACTATTAATCACTCACAATTCCCAGCTTCTGGAAAAAACATATGTCCTTCCCTTTGAAAGGACATTCCTAGTTGCTTAATATTCCGGGGTTCACTGGAGATCTGTGCTTTTGTGCTCCCAACATCTGTCTATCTGTCTGTCTATCTGTCTATCTATCTATCTATCTATCTATCTATCTATCTATCTATCTATCTATCTTTTGCCACCGTAAGGTAGCCAAGCCTCTTCTACCATGCAGTCCCAACACAATGTGCTACCTTACCACAGACCCAAAGCAACAGGGCCAAGAAGCCACATACTGGAATCTTCAAAACTGTGAGCCCAATCAGCCTCCTCCCTTTAGAAGTTGGTCATCCCAGGAGTTTGTTACAGTAATAGAAATACAACAACATACTCCTTTTATACCTATCTTTATAGTCACCTCTTCATCACCTGCTGCTTATGCCTTAGCACATCCACCCTCACAGGATATGTCAAATTCTTCTGTGGTTTCTCAGGGTCCCAGTAGCCACCATGCTCCCTTTCCATCTGCTCTCCACCCAGAAGCCCCAAGCCACCAACCAACTATTCAATTTTAATGCAGGAAAAGATATCTGAACTTCCCATAGGACTTTAGTTGAGAGACTTTTGCCTGATGTCTCAGTTCAGTTATACTATTACTTCTTTTGACTTTATCTCCTGACTGGCATGGTCTGCCCCAGTACTTACTTGTGTTTTGCAGTTCTGGAAGCCTTAGGTGCTCTCAGGCCTCCGGGCCTCTGTGTCTGTCATTTTCTGCATCAGGATCAGCTTCCTTCATTCCTTTCTTAGAGCTGAGTTTGAGTTTCTGTGTTGTCATGGCAGCCTTTGGCAATACTCCCACACCAGACACACTCATCCCTCCTGGACTGAGTACTTGGGATTGAACCCACAGTAAAAATGATAAGCCCAAATCAACCCTCTTCATTTATAAGTGTTTTTTATAGTAATGGAAAGTTGACCAACACACCTTGTTTACACACATGGAGATACATCTCTTTCCTTAAATACATTGAGACCACATATTTATGACCTCTCTGCCTCTGGACTGTAAACTTCTAAAGACACAGACTACATCTTGTTTGTCATTCAGTCACCACTCCTGGCATCTGGTTTGGAACAGAGTGGGCATTTGTTGAATGAGCACATTGTTGAATGAACACATACACATGCAAAGACACAGAATGATGATGAGTGGATAAAGAGATGAACTGTGAAGATATTATTAAGTCTTGCCTTTGAGTAAATATTATAAACCAAAACCACAAAATCTTTTTTTGGGGAATAGGGCAGGGCAAACAAAAGTGTCTCAGAAGACTATAAGCCAGGAGTGGGAACCAATTTACCAAAAGAAAACTCATTCCTTCCACCAATCCCCAAATCAGTCATTCAAGGATCACCCAAACTACTTTGAACAAGGAAGTGGCCTTGTGCCATCTTGTCACAATCATCATGGTCCTCTTCCCCATCCTCTTCTTCCTCTTCCTCACTATCATTATCCTGAGGTTACCAAACATTTGCTGATTATTGCTGTCTGTTGGCTTCTGGTCTAAACTCTTCATTGGCATCAACACATCAAATCTCAGGACAGCCCTTGAAGCAAATAGTATTATTATCTCTGTTTACAGAAGAGGAGCCTGACACTCAGAGGAGGGTGAAGAAACTGATTTTCGGGTTGTTACACGCAAAGCAGTTCCTTAGAAGAAGGAAAGACTCTCTAGGTTATGAGGCCCACAAGATGGTGGATAAAGGGCTTGCCTAACGAGCCTGGGGGCCTGAGTTTGATACCTACTACCCGTGTCAAGGTGGGTGGAAAGAACAAACCGACTCCTCCCCTAAATGCTGAGATTACAGATGTGTGACAGCAGACCTAATTCAGGCTCCACCTCTTAAAAACTATACTGCCTCCAAGCAGTACCACTCTTTAATACATGACCATTTTTTTGGAGGCACTATCCCTGTTTAAACAATAGCAGGACCTAAAGTGGTCCTTAATCCCATGGAAACCAGTTTGCCACCCAATGGATTCATTTTTGTTCTCCACTTGTCCAGCTCGGTTGCACCTGGATGTCTGTGTCTTAGAACCAGCTAGTTCTGGGACTGGGACTTTTAATTAAAGGTGGGCAATGCTAATAGGAGTTGAAAAGACAGGTCTGTGTACCCGTGTTGCTGCTCAGAATTCCACAGACGACCTGCCTGCTCATGTCTTAAAGCTGTTTCTGCTTTGAAATTCGGCAACTGAAACTTGTGTTTCCAACCTTTATTTGATTTCCCATCAAGCATCCTGCAAATTGAGGAGCATTTTTCAAATTCCCATAAAGTTTGTGAACAAGAATCTCCGAGGAGGTTTCGCCACCTCCGCTCCTGATTTGTGTGCTCTCGCTAGCTTGCAGCTCTCGCCAGGCTCTCTGGTGTTAAATTAATAACAACTGATGTGGAGCTGACAGGTAGGTGAAGATGGAGAGTGTCATGATATTAAAAAATTCTCAATCTATTATGTAGCTCAGTGTGCAACGCTTTGTCAGGTTTTGCCTGTAGGTATCTTAATTTTGCTTAAACAGTTTGCTCACGTCTTTTAAACCCAGAGGATGGAAACATTGCCCTTAGCACCCGTCTAGCAGACTCTGCAGCGAATGTCGGTGTGATACAGAAGACCAGAAAGTTATTTGGAATTATTGGAAAAGGTACTAGATAAAATTAAAAGGCTAAAAATACTTTTATGGAATTAGAGATCGTCTCATTTTCCCTTGTAGTTACAAGAGGGTATATTTGGGATCCAGATAAACATCATTTTCTTGAAAACAGCTATGACTCCCTCAAAACTCATGTGCTTCTTTGTATTGGGAGTGTTTAGGCAGCTGCAAATCACCAAAGATCCCTTGGAAATGATCCCAAACATCCAAGGATATTTGACAGATTTTTAAACTCTGAACATGATCTGTTTTGTACATTAAATGTCAATGTAATAGTTCTTTGAAAATATGAAATAGTTCTTTGAAAATACTATGGTTGGGGCTGGAGAGATAGCTCAGTGGTTAAAAGCCTGCAAGTCCAATTCCCAGCACCCACACGGCAGTTCACAACTGTCTGTAACTCCAGTTTTGGGGGATCTGGCATCCTCACACAGACATGCACGTAGGCAAAACACCAGTGCACATAAAATAAAAATCAATGAATGATTTAAAAAACATTTACTATGAAAATTTTCTTAAATACACACAGAGAGAAGTAGAGGAAACAACATGATAAAGTCCCATGAGTAATTTGTCTGTTGCAGCTCTTATATATTTTAGTTTTTAAAAATCAAACAGTTTCTCTTTATCAAAAGGCCTGAGCACACAGGCAAGCTGCTGTATCAGGTACAAGAAGGAAGAACCCTTCCTCAGATTTGATTCTTATTCCTAGAGCATAAGGGAAGAAACAGAAATTCAGACAGGGCTGCAGCTAAAATGTGATTTAGAAACTTCGGGTTTGGATAATGTGAGAATACTTTACAATTCAATTTTATAAGCAACATGATAGTTTTCCCATCTTGGATGATCATTGATTTTTCTTTTTTAACCAATACATAATAGTATCTCTGTATGGAGTACAGTGTGACTATTCCAGTACATACTTACATACTTATAAAGTATAGTGATCAAATCAGAGTGCTAAGCAATTCTGTTTCCTTGCACTTCCAGCAGTTTTCAGTGTCTACAGCCTTCAAGCTCTTCTTGGTTGGCTCTTCAAAGGATTATACTAGGTCATTATGAACTACACTCACCCTACTGTACTGAAGCCAGACTAGAAGTAATTCCTCTGTTTCACCATGTGTGTGTGTGTGTGTGTGTGTGTGTGTGTGTGTGTGTGTGTGTGTATGTGTAGTTAGGCTGGTTGTCTGGAACTTGTTATGTAATCCAGACCAGCCTTGAATTTACAATTCTCCTGCTTCAGACTGGTATTGTAGCTCAGTAATAGAGCTCTTGCCTAGCATGAGGTCCTAGGTTCAGTCCCAAATACTGCTGAAAAGCAAAAAACAAAACCCTATATATCAACAAACCCTATCTTATCTCGAATTGTATTTTGATTCTTATTATCCTAACTTTAGTCCTTGTCTACCCCAGTGCCTAGTAACCACCTATCCTTTACTTTTGTGATTTTTTAGATTTTGTCCATCAGTGACATAATTCAGGATTTGGTTTTCTGTGCATGGAATATTTCAATAAGTGTGGTGATCAAATGCTGTGCTATTCCTTTACATTTTTAACTGATTAATGTATTTTGTTTTTATGTGTATAGGTGTAGATGTAACCAACCTTCTTATTAAATAAGAAACACAGAACCAATGCAAAGAAGAAAGCCAAGAGGTCAGAGGTAAGAGCTAAAACCTTACCCTTCCTCCTGCAGTGGTCCTACCTCTCCGAACCAGAGCTACCCCTGTGTTAAAGTCTTTATATAGAGTTCTTGTTCTGCCTTCTCATTGGTTGTAAACCCAACCACATGACCTCCTCGTCACGGCCTGTCTATATAGGCCTCCAGGTTTTCCATGATTGGTATTGAGATTAAAGGCATGTATATCCAATAATGGCTGTATTCCTGAACACACAGAGACTTACCCAGCTCTGCCTACCAAGTGCTGGGATTACAAGCGTACACTACCATTGCCCTGCTTTCCTATGGCTTGCTAATAGCTCTGACCCCCGGGCAACTTTATTTATTAACATACAAATAACATTTTAATACAAATAAAATATCACCATATATAGGTGTTTTGCCCACATGTATGTCATGTACTGAGTGTATGCCTGGTGCCCACAGAGGCCAGATGAGAGCATTGGATGCCCTGGAATGAAGTTAAAGATGATTGTGAGCTGCTATGTGGGTGTTGGGAATCAAACCCAGGTCCTCTGACAGGGCAGCCAGTGCTCTAACCACTGAGCAATTCCTCCAGTCCTAGCACAGTATTCTTCAGGTTCAGTCATTTCAGTACAAATGGCAGGATCTTATTCTTCTTCGTGGCTGAGCAATAGTCCACAGTGTATATATTCCATATTTTCTCTCTATTTATCTGCCAATGGATGCTAAAGGCCAAGTTTCTTAATAGAAGCCATAAAATGTTTTGATTTATTTCTTACTAAACTGTCCTCTTGGTCACAGAGAGGAAAGTGATGGAAGATGAATACAGAGTAATTTGCAAAGACCAGGATATCCTAGACCATGGAAGGGCCCTTGGATTTTATTCCCAGCTCACGAAAGAGCCCTCGGAAGCTTTAAGCAGGTCTATGAGTAGTTGGACATTTACTCTAAAAGAACACTCTGGCAGCCACATGATATGAGGAAGAGTCAGCAAGCAGAGTGAGTGGAAGTAGGGAAATGAGTTTGGAGTGATCCATGTGGTTAGGAAGTGGGATTATGAAAGCTTGTTCAATCATGCAAGATCATATCTGGTTGATTATATCAGAAACCCAAGTATACTGGTTTCAGCAAGGGAGTTTCTTACATAGTAAGAAACCTATTGGTGGGCTGTCCATAGGAACTCATGGCCATTCTAACCATGAACTTCAGAGCTCAGACTACTTCTGTCTTCCTGATGCATTATTACAGCAGGATCCTCTTATCTTCGTGGTCAGAAGATGGCTGCCATGTCTCCACTGCCTCTGCATTGAGATGAAGGCCAAAGAGAATGACACTTGCCAGTGGAAGCTGTCTCTCTTAACAGGAATATGTATTTGTTAGCACTCTTGTAGAAAACAAAACTGGGAAAAAGCATGGAAATACTAATTGGCTCCTGTGATGCTCAGGACCAGGTGCCAAAGCTCTACTGCCTCTGCCCCTGGAGTGTCCTGCCCAGGCAGATTCCCAGCATTGCCACTTTCTCATGCTTCCTCTTCCTCCTTAGTTACAGAACCATTGGTTCTTATGTGGACTCATGAACTGAAAACAAAGGGCACTTGTTTAGGGAGCTAAGCTGCAGTTAATAAGAATTAAGCTCAAGTGTTATGTAAGCAAAGTGACACCACCTTCTCTGACTTCCTTTTCTTCTGCTAACTAAAATGTAGACCAGACCAACAACTGTGGAACACAAGGAGAAAGCTAGACAGGATCAGAGCAGGAAAACAGGAAAAGGGCACCTAATTCACTGGTGATCACAGGCTGCAGTGTCTGTTTTAGATGCCGCTATGTGACAGAAGAACACATTTTATCTTGTTTTGGCTATTTATTATTGTTTGATTGGTTATATGTTTCTCCATCACCTAGATAGCCAGACCTAACCATTATTTATTTAAATGTCCCTTGCCTACTGGGCAAATTCTTATTTATTTTTCAACAGTTAACTCAAATATATTGTTTCCCCTTTGTATAGTTGTTACTGTTTTCTCAACAATAGGATTGCTCTCTTATTTCTTGACTAACACGTTACATGAAAGCATCTTTCTATTTTTTACATTATATCCTATCAGGGAGCTCGATTATATCCCTGATGTCTGATCTGATGAAGGTTGGGATTATTTGTCATTACCAGTCTGATCACAGTTCCACACAAATGGTGAGTATCCAAATCTGGCTTCAACATGGTCTTTCCTTTCCTTTCTGTTTCATTTCAAGCAATGTTCATGGTTATGTCTTACATTTCTTCTTTTTCCTGGTGGGATTATTGGAGGAATCTTAAAGCTTTATGCATGAGAAGAGAGTTGCAGCTTTTACACAGTCCAAGTGACACTTTGAAAAATGTACTTCTAAAATGGCCCAGACTGGAAAGTCTCACAGTGACATTTCTATCATATCCTATTTATCAAGACCACTCAGCATCAAGGAGAAGAGAGATAGAAGGCCCTAGAAGGGCACATGGGGCTGAAATAGTTGCCACAGCCATTTTTACAAAATGCAGTATGCTGCAGTATATACCTTGTGGCCATAGCAACGCCTATGGGGCTGAGATGCAGAATGAATTTGCCCTGAAGCTGCATCCTGCTTTGATTTCAGGCTCTTCCTCAATATCCAGGGATCCATCATTTAAATCGGGTCCAGGTGTAGATGGGCCTCTCTCAGGGTCATTCCTTTCAAACTCTTCTCTGAAAGCTGTGTCTTGTGGTTGGATGACCTACAGTGACAGTGACAAGCTGTCTGGACTTCATTCTCCCTACATGCAATGGTGAAGTGGGTCTGGGGGCAGGACACCACGGACCTGACTGTTCCAATGGGGAAAAGACTTTAAAAGAAATGTATGCACTCTGAGGCTCTACCTCTGAAGCATCCTTAGCAACCTTTGCTTGATTTTAAAGGAAAAATTTGTAATGGCTTGTTGTCCAGTCTCGGTTGGAACCTAAAATTCTATTGCCAGGGAAATCTGTGTTTGGGGAAATGGTAGAAAATAACAAAATCCGATTCTTCCCTTGCAATCTGCTCTGGAAACAAACACTGGGTCAGCTTGGGTGAAATCATGAGACAAAGCATAGACATTGTAAATCAGAGGTCTTTGATGGCAAGAAACATCTTTTGCAGTATGCAATAGTGTTGGTCCACTTGAAAACAGCTGTCCACTTTGAAGATAGAGATTGTGTTAGTTCTCTGATGGTTGTAACCAAATACCCAGCAAAAGCAACTTAAGGAAAGGAGGGTTTAATTTGGCTCCTGGTTTGAAGGTCCAGTCCATCACGCTGTGGAAGGCATTGTGGCAGTGCAAGGCTTCTGGAACCCTAAGTCCAATTAAGTTCTTTCTTATATAAGTTGCCTTGATGATGATGATGATGATGATGATGATGATGATGATGTTTTATCACAGCAATAGATAAGTCACTAATACACCTACATTATTTTATCTTAGTTTCTGTCTCTACTGCAGTTTAGATAAGCAGCTGCTTGACCAGAACTCAATGTCTAGTTCTTGTGTCTTTTTCTCATTTCTTTTTATTCTTTGAGAAGTGCATACATGGATACAGCGAATCTTAATCATATCTGCCCCTACTCTCTCCCTCTATCTCTATTGCCTTATCCAACACATCTTCCACTTCATGTCCTCTCCCTCTCTTTAAAAAAAAAGTACTGTGGTGGTTTGAATGAGAATAGCCCCCATTGGTTCATACATTCATTTGGATACTTGGTCCTCATTTGATAAAACTGGTTGGGAAAGACTAGTAGGCTTGGTCTTGTTGGAAATGTGTTACCAGTGGTAAACTTTGAGGTTTCAAAAGCCAACACCATTCCCAATTAGTACCTTGTGGTTGTGGATCAGATGCAAGCTCTCAGCTACTGCTCTAGTACCATGCCTGCCTGCTTGTTGCCGTGTTTCTGCCATGACAGTCGTGGACTCACTCTCTGTAAGCATTAAATGCTTTCTTTTATAAGTTGCTTTGGTCATGATGTTTTGTCACAGAAATAGAAAAGTAAAGCAATTACATACTGAGCTCAACTAGTCTGCCCATATTTGCATGAATGTGGAGTCATTCACTGGAACACGGGGAAACCTACTTCCTCCAGTGGTCATCAACTCCTCAGTCAGAAGTGAGACCTTGAGGGCCCTTCTCCTCTCCAGCCTGGAATTTTTGTCTGGCTTGATCTTGTACAAGTAACCACAGATGCTGTGAGTGTGTGTGTGCAACCATCATGTTCAGAGGACAGTATTTCATAGAACTCCTTCCCATCTTCTGACTCTTACATTCTTTCTGCACCTTCTTCCTTGATGTTCCCTGAGCCCTGGGGTGGGTGCAGTGGGTGGGTTATATACTCAGATATCCTGTCCACAGCTGAGTCCTCAAGGTGGTTTATTTTCAGCACTTTGAGTTTCCATATTAATCACTATCTATAGCAATAAGAAGCTTCTCTAACCAGAGTCAAAAACAGAACAAATCTATCGATATAAACATAAGTAGTTAAAAGGTATTTTGACAACATAACTATTTAGCAAAACAACATCAGTAAGTTCGCCCCTTGAGCCTCTGACTCCCCTCGCCTTGGGTTTTGGCCATGTTTTCAGTATTGAGCATGAATTCCCTGAAATCTTTATTGGATTTGAGCAGGCCTCAGTTGGTTGGTTACCCCTATAACCAGTCTTGCTGCTACTGCACTAGTGGGCACATCTTGCCTGGCAGATTGGTATTGTAGTGTCAGAGACCAAACATGGACCATGGAAAAGTACTAGCTAGGCCAGAGAACAAGCCCTTACCCTAAACCAGATGCCCCCAAAGATAAAGAACAGGTCAGGCATGTCAGGTAGCATAGCAACAGAACAATGGGCCCTGACCAGTGACCTTACCACCTAGCAGCCTCACGACTTACACGACTTGCACGTAGCCCTTCACCTGCACGTGCGGCACGTCGTGTACCCCTTCCCTCCTTCCCTCCCTCTCCCATGCTATATAAGCCCTGCTGAGGAGAATAAAATTTGCAGCTTGATCAGAACACACTGTCTTGCTGTCTTCTCTCGTGTCTCCCCCATCCCTCTCATTCTCTCCCGCAGGTGGGTCGCCCCCGTTGACACCCCACTGGCCGGGGCATTGTAGCATGCAGGGTCCAGTGCTGGCTAAGACCATTGATATTTCTTTCTCAGCAGCCTGTATGACACCTTTGAGCAACTTGAAAGCTAGTCATCAAGGAGAGAGTTGCCTGGTCACTTTAATACAATTTTCTTTGAATCTAGCAACCAAAATGTGGGGTGACTTTAGTAATAAGGTCTTACTCTCTAGTTAGAGTAGGTAGTCAAGAGCAAAGACAGTAGCATGCAATGTCTTGGGTATTTAGGGGACCTTCCTAAACAAGGAGAGCTCACAAGGAGATACTGAGATTTTCATTTAATAACCCATGTCTTCTGGGCAGTATTGTGCACCCATGTATGTTGGGGTACCTCTGTTCAAACTCCTCCTTTCCTTTTAATTATATTTTTATTCTATTTTTTTATTAATTTTTTCATTTACTTTATATACCAACCATCGGTTCTCCTCCCTCCTCTCCTCTTGTTCCTCTCCCACCTCCTTCCCACCCCCAACCCATCCACTCTTCAGAAAGGGTAGGGCCTCCCATGAGAGTCAACGAAGCATGGCATATCAAGTTGAGGCAGACCAGGCTCCTCCCCCCTGCATCAAGGCTGAGCAAAGCATCCCACCATAGGGAATAGGTGCCAAAAAGCCAGGTCATGCACCAGGGACAGATCCTGGTCCCACTGCTGGGGCCCCACAAACAGACCAAGCTACACAACTGCCAACCACATGCAGAGGGCCTAGGTCGGTCCCATGCAGGCTCCCTAGCTGTCACTCTAGAGTCTGAGAGCTCCCATCAGCTTGGGTCAGTTGTCTCTGTGCGTTTCCTGTCATGATCAATCGTGACCCTCCTGGCACATATAATCCCTCCTCCTTCTTTTCAACTGGACTTCCAGAGCTCTGTCAAGTGCTTGTCTGTCTGTGTATCTCTGCATCTGCTTCCATCAGCTCCTAGATAAAGATTCTATAATGACAATTAGGGTAGTCACCAAACTGATTACAGGAGAAGGCCAGTTCAGGCACCCTCTCCACTATTGTTAGGAGTCTTAGCTGGGGTCATCCTTGTGGATTCCTGGGAGTTTCCCTGGGACCAGGTTTCACTCTAACTCCATAATGGCCCCCTCTATCAAGATACCCCATTCATTGCTCTCCTTCTCCATCCTTCCTCCAACTCAAGCATCTTCATCCCTCATGTTTCCACTCCCCATCCCCTCTCCTCTATCCCCGCCCCCACCCCCAGTTTACCCAAGATATCTCATCTATTTCCTCTTCCCAGGGCAATCCATGAATCCCTCTTGGGGTCCTCCTTGTTACCTAGTTTCTCTGAGGCTGTGGATTGTAGTCTGGTTATCCTTTGCTTTACATCTAGTATCCACTTATGAGTGAGTACATACCATGTTTGTCTTTCTTGGTCTGGGTTCCCTCACTCAGGATGATTTTTTTTCTGGTTCCACCATTTACCTGCAAATTTCATGATGTCATTGTTTTTTACTGCTGAGCAATACTCCATTGTGTAAATGCACCACATTTTCTTTATCCATTCTTCAGTTGAGGGGCATCTAGATTGTTTTCAGGTTCTGGCTATTATAAATAATTCTGCTATGAACATAGTTGAGCAAGTGTCCTTGTGGTATGATTGAGTATCCTTTGGGTATATGCCCAAGAGTGGTATCTCTGGGTCTTGAGGTGGATTGATTCCCAATTTTCTGAGAAACCACCATACTGATTTCCAAAGTGGCTGTACCAGTTTGCATTCAACATTAGCTGTCATCAGTGTTTGTGATCTTAGCCATTCTGACAGATGTAAGATGGTATCTCAGAGCTGTTTTGATTTACATTTCCCTGATGACTAAGGATGTTGAGCAATTCCTTAAATGTCTTTCAGCTATTTGAGATTCTTCTGTTGACAATTCTCTGTTTAGATCTGTGCCCAATTTTTTAATTGGATTATTTGGTGTTTTGGTTTCTAGTTTCTTGAGTTCTTTACATATTTTGGAGATCAGCTCTCTGTCAGATATGGGGTTGGTGAAGATCTTTTCCATTCTCTAGGCTGCCATTTTATCTTATTGACCGTGTCCTTTGCCTTACAGAAGCTTCTCAGTTTCAGGAGGTCCCATTTACTAATTGTTCATCTCAGTGTCTGTGCTACTGGTGTTATATTCAAGAAGTAGTCTCTTGTGCCAATGCATTAAAGGCTACTTCCTACTTTCCCTTCTATCAGGTTCAGTGTAACTGGATTTATGTTGAGGTCTTTGATCTACTTGGACTTGAGTTTTGTACAAGGTGATAGATATGAATCTATTTGCAGTCTTCTACATGTTGACATCCAGTTATGCCAGCACCATTTGTTGAAGATGCTTTCTTTTTTCCATTGTACAATTTTGACTTCTTTTCAAAAACCAAGTGTTCATAGGTGTGTAGATTTATGTTCGATTCAATCTGATTCCATTAATCCATGTATCTGTTTTTATGCCAATACCAAGTTGTTTTTATTACTATAGCTCTAAGGTAGAGCTTGAAATCAGGGATGGTGATGAAGTTTCTTTACTGTACAGGATTATTTTAGCTATCCTGGGTTTTTTGTATTTCCATATGAAGTTGAGTATTGTTCTTTCCAGGTCTGTGAAGAATTGTTTTGGGATTTTGATGGGGATTGCATTGAATCTGTAGATTGATTTTGGTAAGATTGCCATTTTTACTATGTTAACCCTACCTATCCAAAAGCATGGGAGAGCTTTCCATTTTCTGTTATCTTCTTCAATTTCTTTTTTCAAAGACTTAAGGTTCTTGTTATACAGGTCCTTCACTTGTTTAGATAGAGTTACCCCAAGATTTTTATATTATCTGTGGCTATTGTAAAGGGTGATGTTTCTCTCATTTCTTTCTCAGCCTGTTTATCATTTGTATATAGAACTACTGACTTTTTTTTTTTTAGTTAATCTTGTATTCTGTCACATTACTGAATATGTTTATCAGCTGTAGGAGTTCCCTGGTGGAATTTTGGGGGTCATTTATGCATACTATCCTATCATCTGCAAATAGCAAAAGTTTGACTTCTTTCTTTCAAATTTGTACCCCCTTGATCTCCATTTGTTGTCTTGTTGCTCTAGCTAGAACTTCAAGTACTATATTGAATAGATATGGGGAGAGTGAATAGCCTTGTCTTGTTCCTGATTTTAGTGGAATTGCTTTGAGTTTCTCTCCATTTAATTTGATGTTGGCTATCAGCTTGCTGTATATTGCTTTTATTATGTTTAGGCATGTTCCTTGTATCCCTGATCTCTCCAAGACCTTTATCATGAAAGGGTGTTGGATTTTGTCAAAGGATCTTTCAGCATCTATCAGATGATCATGTGTTTTTTTCTTTCAGTTTGCTTTATGGTGGATTACATTGACAGATTTTCATATGTTGAACCATCCCTGCATCTCTTGGATGAAGCTTACTTGATAATGGTGGATGATTTTTTTGATGTGTTCTTGGATTTGGTTTGCCAGTATCTTATTGAATATTTTTGCATCAATGTTAATGAGGGAGATTGGTCTGCAATTCTCTTTCTTTAGTGCATCTTTGTGTTGTTTGGGTATCAGTATAACTGTGGCTTTATAAAAAGAGTTTGGCAATGTTCCTTCTGTTTCTATTGTGTGGAACAATTTGAGGAGTATAGGTATAAGCTCTTCTTTGAAATTCTGGTAGAATTCTGTGCTGAAACCATCTTGCTCTGGGCTTTTTTTGGTTGGGAGACTTTTAATGACTGCTTCTATTTCCTTAGAAGTTATAGGTCTATTTAAATTGTTTTTCTGGTCTTGATTTAATTTTGGCATGTGGTACTTATCCAGAAAATTGTCCATTTCTTTTAGATTTTCCAATTTTGTGGAGTACAGGTTTTTTTCTCATAATTTTTTTCTTTTTATTAAGAGATTTTCTATTCGTTTTACATATCAACCACTGATTCCCCTGTCCTCCCTCCTCCCAACCCCCAGCTTTTCCCCTAACCCACCCCCCATTCCCACCTCCTCCAAGGCAAGGTCTCCCCTGGAGAGTCAGCACAGCCTGGTACATTCAGTTGAGGCAGATCCAATCCCCCTCCTCCCTGCACCAATGCTGAGCAAAGTGTCTCAGCATAGGCACTAGGTTCCAAAAAGCCGACTCATGCACTAAGGACAGGTCCCGGTCTCACTGCCTGGGGGCCCCCTAAACAGTTCAAGCTAAACAACTATCTCACTTATCCAGAGGGCCTAGTCTGAGTACAGGTTTTTGAAGTATGACCTAATGATTCTCTGGATTTCCTCAGTGTCTGTTGTTATGTCCCCCTTTTCATTTTTGATTTTGTTAATTTGGATATTCTCTCTCTCTGCCTTTTGGTTAGTTTGGGTAAGGGTTTGTCTATCTTGTTGATTTTCCTCAAAGAACCAACTCTTTGTTTCATTGATTATTTGTATTATTTTAATTGCTTCTATTTTATTGATTTCAGCCCTCAGTTTGATTATTTCTTGTTGCGAAAAGAAAAAAGAGAGGATATAGATAAAAGGATGGATTATTAAATCTACTTTTAAAAGGCAAATACTAGTTTTAAATATTTTACATTGGATTGGATTTTTGTATATTATGTACAAATTATATATATTGATACAAATTTGAGATTGATTTTGCTAGAAAATGCTGTATGTATATTTCTAATCTTGTTCAAGATATTGTATCTTTACAGTTCATTTAACAATATAATGCAATTTGCTAATCCTTGAATGCTATTATTACCAGCTATTAGGATATAAAGAAATGAAAGTTAGTAGTTAGACATTACTATCAGACTTGTGGTCATATTAGGTATGTTTTCAAGGCTAAGAAGAGATATATTTTAGATAGGCAGGTCATCTTCAAATCCTTCAGAGTTCTACAGAAAATGGCATTTAAAATGTTTTAATAACATAGATTTTTTTTCTTTTTTTATGACTATGAGGCATGTTTGCTCCTGGCAGCACCAATCTACTTCAGAGAAGATATGGGTATTGAAGAAAATGCATATAGAATTAACTTTCATTGTGCAAAAGTTAGCCACTGAGAAACAAAGTGCCCTTGCATCAACTGCTGACAGTGTGCTATCCAAAATGGACTAACAGGACATAAAACAAAGGACTACTGATCCTTGCCAAGACAAGTGTGGTTGCAGCTTTGGCAACAGGTGTCCTCTGAGGCCAGGGCAATGTGGCACCATTGCTGAAGTGGCTTTGCAATCTGGAAAAGGTACAGTGCCCCTTTCTTCGAAGGCAGCTGAACAGGCAGTGGACCAATGGCTTCTGGTGTGCAGTGGAACAGTAGCTGAAACAGTTATTCTTGAAGGAGTAACTAGGCTAATGGAGTCTGGCCTCGCAATGGTAGACTGGCATTTAATAAAGGAGATGAAGCCATCCACAAGCCGAGAAGGATGGGCATCTGAATCCCAAAAACACCAACAATTTCCAGAATTTAAAATCCTGAATCATGGCAGGACACTGGCAGAATTCAAGTTTATCTGGTCCATGGAATACTCACATCAAATGTGGTAACGAGCTGTAGGCCTTGCGTACATCCTGCTTCACAAATGAGTTTGTCAGATATGCTAAGCCTGTAGGCTGAAGATGATGCCCCAACGTTGCAGAGAAAACTTGGGTGACTGTCCAGGCAGCTGGCTGTTTCTGTCATAACTCATCTTTTTTGGAAGTCACTTGTTCGCACTTCCTGTTTTACTAGGTAATATTATTTACTTCTAGGTCTCTGAGGGAGTTGAAGATTAGATAGTTATAGTTACAGTTTTCCTTGTTAAGAAATTCAGAAAAGAAACTCACTAAGAGGTGTTAAGTGTATAAGTGTGAAAGACATCATAAGATAGTTTTCTGTTGGTAATATAAGATAGGATAGAAAGTGAATTAGGTACATTTTGGACTCACCAAAATAGGATAGATAATGGAATATTATCTCTGAATTTGTCAAATGCAAATGGAATAGACATTGTTGATATATTTATTGCTTGTATACATTGTATATAGTTGTACTTATTGTATATAGTTTTTCTTATATTAGTTATAACTTTTTTATTTTTATTAGACAAAAAAGGGGAAATGTGGTGATATTTTATTTGTGCTTTAATAAATCAAGTTTGCCTGGAGATCAGAGGAAATAGCAAGCCATTTTAAGTAAACAAAGAAGTCAGGCAGCGGTAGCACACACCCTTAATCCTATCCCTTAGCAGGCAGGATCTCTGTGTATTCAAGACTACACTAGGGAACAGAGCCAAGTGTGGTGACACACGCCTTTAATCTCAGTACCAATTATAGAGGCCTGGAGGTCTGTACAGACAGACAGAAAGTGATAGAGCTGTGTCAGAAGAGGAATGGAAGTAGCTGGGCTAAGATAGCCAATGAGAGGGAAGAACAGCAAGGTAATAAAGGCATGGGTAGACAGGAAGCAATTTGCATTTGGAAGCTGCAGTGTTGGTGAGGTAAGGTTGGCTGGTGGCTTTCCCTATTTCCTTGCTCTCTCTAAGGCTTTCACCCCTATGTTTGGTTCCGTGTTTTTTTATTTAATAAGACCATTTAGAAATTTGTCTACATTGTCCTCTACTCCTCCTGGGTGAGTCTGCTTATTTTTGTTCTAGAGCTTTCGGGTGTGCTGTTAAGTTGTTAGTGTGAGATTTCTCCAAATACTTTAAATAGGCACTTAGTGCTATGAACTTTCCTCTTAGCACTGCTTTCATAGTGTCTCATAAGTTTGGGTATGTTGTGCATTCATTTTCATTGCATTCTAGGAAGTCTTTAATTTCTTTCTTTATTTCTTCCTTGGCCCAGTGGTGATTCAGTTGAGTGTTGTTCAGTTTCCATGAGTTTCTAGACTTTCTGTAATTTGTGTTGTTGTTGAATTCTAACTTTAAGCCATGATGATCTGATAAGATACAGGGGGTTATTCCAAATTTTTGTATCTGTTGAGATTTGCTTTGTGATCGAGTCTGTGGTCAATTTTAAAGAAGGTTCCACGAGGTGCTGAGAAGGTATATTCTTTTTGTTTGGGTGAAACGTTCTATAGATATTTGTTAAGTTCATTTGAGTCATAGCATCTGTTAGTTCCATTATTTCTCTGTTAAGTTTCTGTCTGGCAGACCTGTCCATTGGTGAGAGTTGGGTGTTAAAGTCTCCCACTATTAGTGTGTGGGATTTGACGTGTGATTTAAGCTTTAGTAGTGTTTCTTTTACAAATGTGGGTGCCCTTGTATTTGGGGCATAAATGTTCAGAATTGAGACTTCATCTTGATGGATTTTTCCTATGATGAATATGAAATGTCCTTCTCTATCTCTTTTGATTAATTTTTAGTTTGAAGTCTATTTTGTTAGGTATTAGGATAGCTACACCAGCTTGCTTCTTAGGTCCATTTGATTGGAAAGTCTTTTCCCAACTCTTTACTCTGAGGTAATGTCTATCTTTGAAACTGAGGTGTGTTTCTTGTATGCAGCAGAAGGATGGATCCTGTTTTCATATCCATCCTGTGTCTTTTTGTAGGCAAATTGTGTCCATTGATATTAAGAGATATTAATGACCAGTGATTGTTAATTCCTGTTATTTTTTGGTTTTGTTGTTTTTGGTGGTAATGTGTGTGTGTGTGTGTGTGTGTGTGTGTGTGTGTGTGTGTGTGTGTGTTTCCCTTCTTTAGAATTTGCTGGTGTGAGATTAGCTATTGCCTGTGTTTTCACGGGTGCAGCTAACTTCCTTGGGTTGGGATTTTCCTTCTAGTACTTTCTGTAGGGCTGTATTTGTGGATAGGTATTGTTTAAATCTTGTTTTGTCATGGAATATCTTGTTTTCTCTGTCTATGGTGATTGAAAGTTTTGTTGGGTATGGTAGTATGGACTGGCATCCATAGTCTCTTAGTGTCAGCAAAATGTCTGTCCAGGACCTGCTTTCTTTCAGAGTTTCTATTGAGAAGTCTGTTGTAATTCTCGTAGGTCTGTCTTTATATGTTACTTGGCCTTTTTCCTTTGCAGCTCTTAATATTCTTTCTTTATTCTGTATGGTTAGTGTTTTGATTACTATGTGGCGAAGGGACTTTTTTTTTTTGGTCAAGTCTATGTGGTGTTCTGTATCTTTATTGTAAGGTTCTTGTGTCTTTATTTGCATGTCCTTTAGATTGGGAAAGTTTTCCTCTATGATTTTGTTGTATATTTTTTCTGTGCCTTTGAGCTGGAATTCTCCTTCTTCTCTCCCTGTTATTTGTAGGTTTGGTCTTTTCATTGTCCCAGATTTCCTGGACATTTTGTGTTAAGAATTTGTTGGATTTAACATTTTCTTTGACCGATGAATCGATTTCCTCTATCGTATATCTTCAATGCACAAGGTTCTCTTCCATCTTTTCTCTTCTGTTGGTTATGTTTGCATCTGTAGTTCCTATTCATTTACCCAGATTTTCCACTTCCAGAATTCCCTCAGTTTGTGTTTTCTTTATTGCTTCTATTTCAATTTTCAAGTCTTGAACTGTTTCCTTCTCCTGTTCGATTTTTTTCTCTTGGTTTTTTTTGGCTTTCTTTAAAGGATTTATTGATTTCTTCCAATTTTTTTTTGTCTTTTCCTCGATTTCTTTAAGGGAATTTTTCATTTACTCTTTGAGGGCCTCTATAATCTTCATAAAGTTATTCTTAAGGTCATTTTCTTCTACTTCATCTGTGTTGGATGTTTAGGTCTTGCTGTTGTAGAACCATTAGGTTCTGGTGGTATCATATTGCTCTTTATGTTGTTGAATGTATTCTTACACTGCCGTTTACCCATCTGGGTTTGGGATAATTATAGGTACAGGTGTTGATTCTTGTGATGTCTTTGTTAGATGAGTCTTTTGTTCCTTTATTGTTTGTTTCCTTTATTGTCTTTTGGCCTTAATGGCCGAGGTTTCTGGTGATTGGCTGGTTGTCAGGTAGAGTAGGGTTGTCTCAGCTGAGGTTTATGGGGATTTAGGTGCCTAGATCCAGTGTATGGTCCAATTCTTCTGACTGGTGTGGGCTTTACTTGTGTCTATGGGGTCTATTTTTCCAACTGGTGTGAGTTGTGCCTGTGCCTATGGAGTCTGTTTTTCCAACTGGTAAAGATTTTGCCTGTGCCTGTTCTTCTAACTGGTACGGGTGGTGCTTGTGTCTATAGAGTCTGCTGATGTTGCCAGAGAGGTATGTTCACCGGTGAGGGGTGTGTGCTGCTCTTCTTTCAGTTAGTGCAGGTGGTGCTTGTATCTCTAGGGGATGCTGATGTTGCCAGAGGTGGGGTGGGGTGGTGGTTGGCCAGGGGGAAGATGATGGGTTTGGTGGGTTTGGGCAGCAGAGCAGGTCTTGTAGGTTATAGAGTCCAGTGAGTGGCAGCGGAGGTGGAGTAGCCTACCTGCAGGAGTTTTACCTGCTGTCTGGCTGCTGGGGCTGATTAATTATATTTTTAATTAGCTTACAAACTATTGGAGTTTTATAAGATTTCTTTGTACATTTTTAGTTTTGGTTATTCTCCCTCTTATCCTTCCTTTCCCAGCTCTCCATCCCCCTTTCTTCTTGAACCTTTAGTTCCTAGTATTCCCCCTTACTTATTTTTTCCATATCACATATGTTCTGCTATCCCCTCATATTGCTCACTTGGGTTGCAATCTTACTTACATAGATCCCCATGTAGCTTCTTCATGAGTACTTCATTTGGTTGACCCTTTCCCTGACCCTCTCACTTCTCCATCCCCATCACTCTACTGCCTGCTTGGACATTCCTGCTCCTGTATTCCCCCACTCTGTTTTTATTTCACTTCCATTCTACTAATCCTCCTCGCTTCATCCATCTCTTCCCCACCCAGGCTCATTTCTAGATTCCTGGCTTCCACACATACTCCAGCATAAACACAACAGATAGCATTTTCAAAGCTAGGACCTACATATGAGAGAGAATTTGGATCATTTTTTTTGGGAGGGGACCTGAATGACCCCAGTTAGCATAGTATTTTCCAGTTCTGCCTATGGACAATTAGCTGCTCAACCCAGAATGCAGAGGCCTGGGGGCTCCTTGGAGAATCATTAGTTTTCAGTCCACATTGAAGGGTGCTGAGTTTACTATCAACAGTGACTGTGGTGATAGATGCACTCACTTGCTTAGGAAGAAACAAAGGCAGGTGGGTAGCAATGTTTTGTTCTCAGAACTCTTTATGTGTGGGCCACTTATTGGAAGGTACTGCCGACTTTGAAGGTGGGTCATCTCCCCTGCCCTCACCATGTCCGGTTAGTCCTCTCTGGAAATGTCCTCATAGCTGCAATCGATCGGAGGTGTGTATTCTAGAGGATTCCAAATCCTATTAAGCTGGCAGTCAAAGTTAACCACACCTTCCAGAAGCTCCACCCCTGAAAATTGTTGCACTGAGGATCAAGCCTTCAACACATAAGCTTTGGGCATTTCAGATCTAAACCAGAGCAGATCTTTATTCCAGAGTTCTCTGAGCATACCATTAGAGACACTGTAATTGGTTTTTGTGTACGGGCCTATTCATGGAGACTAAGAAACAGATTATACAACAAACAAAAATCAAAGTCATTTGAGATATAGACTGATTTTCTATCTTTGGAGGAAAAGGGGAAGTTCTTGTAAAAGATAAACTTTCAAAATCATTTTATTCAAAACTATTCTTGCCATTCAGGGATACTTAATCCATTCCAACTACCAAATCATTGGCTTCACATTTATTTATTAACATAATCAGTCATAGAGGGAAATGGCTCAGCAGATAAGAACACTTGCTCTTCAGGCATGAGCACCTGAGTTCAAATCCCCAGCACCCCTGTAAACAGCTGTCATGCTTTAGTTCCAGTACTGTAGGGGACAGAGCAGGACTCTTACTGGGGCTTACTGGCTGTCAGCCTTACTCCAAGTTCAGTGAGAGACCCTGTCTATAGAACAAGGTGGAAAGTTACAGAACAGGCTACTCCAACCCCTAAAGTGGGCATACAACACCACACACACACACACACACACACACACACACACACACACACATGCACGCACAATGCTCACAAGTAATCAATCAATGATTTTCTTTTAAAAATAACTAAATTGTAAAAATGGTGGTTTTTAAAAACTGTCTAGGAATTTCCATTTCTTGTTGCTGTTTTTTTTTTAATTCCCTTTATTTTTGTTTTATAGCTATGGGTGTTCTGTCTGTATGTCTGTCTGTCCACCATGTGTGTACTTGGTACCTCAGGAGGCCAAAATGGATTCCCTGGGACTGGAGTTACAAAACGGTTGTGAGCCACCATGTGGGTGCTAAGAACTAAACCCTGGTCCTATGTAAGAACTTCAAGTGCTCTGAAGTTCTGAGCCATCTCTCCAGCTCTTAAAATCTGTTTATTGCTGGCTAGCATGTGCATGGAAAACTGTATTAATTATAAACATTCAACTCAATGCACTTCCACAAACAGGCCATCCCATCTAGGCAGCGGCACCTGGATGGGGGAGGGAACAATTGCATACCTTTGGAGATCTCTCCAGCTACTCACTCCAAGAAGAACCAACCACTGCCTGGACTCCAAAGCCCATTTATTAATTGTTTTTGCTACTGAAACTTTCAAAAACACCATTATATGCTAAGGAAACTTTAAAACATTTCTAACATTTTGTTAAGGCCCAATGACACCCACTACATTTCATATATTTAAAGGGTGCAATCTGATGTGTTTTGACATATGAATATGCCCATGAAGCCATCACCACAATCAAGATAATGAACATGCCCATCACTCCTAAACTCTCCTTATCTACCCTCTACCCCACCCTCCACTTTTCTCTCCAGGCTATCAGTGATCTGCTTTCTGTCAGTGTATATTAACATTTTCTAGAATCTGATCTAACAAGAATAATATGAAATCTATGTTTTTTCTTTCTATCTCCATAATTTCTTTGAAATTCACCTATGCTGTCCTCCTATGTATCATTACTTTATTCCTTTTTATTGCTGAGTAGTGTTCCTTTGTATATATGTATATATATACATACATACACACACATATATATGTACACACAAAGGATATATACTTTACACACACACACACACACACACACAAACAAACAAATGGATAAAATGTGGTATAAAGTGTAATACCTGTCTATATATCTATGTATATATCACATTTTTTATTCATTTGCCTGTTAGGAAATATTTTTTGGCATGTGGCTTATTTTGCTTCACATTTTTTCTACTACTTATTAGGAGTGGAGCCCAGAGCAAGTTACTTCCCATCTGTGTGCTTGGTTTTCTTCACCTGTTCAGTGAGATAGTGTTAATCACTTAATAGGATAGTCACAAGGACTAAAGGACTTAATATAGTTGTCTCCTGACATCCAAGAGGGGTTGGTTCCTGGCATTTTGCCTGCCTAGAACCAAAATCCAGAGAAACTCAAGCCTCTTAGGGTTTAGTGTTTGCACATAACCTCTGTGTCCTCCTGTGCATTTTAGATCACCTCTAGACTGTTTGGAATACTCAATACAAGGCAAGCACCTTGTGAGTAGTTGCTATACCATATTCTCAGAAAATTATGACAAGAAAAGAGCTTGCTCAGTACGGATTCAGTTGTTTTCTTTTGAATATATTCAGTCTGAAGTTGCTTGAATCTGTGGGTGTGAAATTATTGAATATAGAAGCTTGATTGTATGTACAGAGCACTGAGAACAGAGTCTGGTGGGTCAAGACTTAATGGGATGGATCAGTCCATACTGATCCACTGTGTGCTGAGTACTGGGCGTGGATCGACTAATGCATTTACCACTGCATTGTGAGCCTGAGGGGTGTTCTGATGATGCTGTGGCTTCCTTTATCCAAGGCCTTGGTTGTTGTTAGGACTGGCACCTAAGCCAATCAGAGAAGGGAAGTTTGTCTTTGGCAAGTCTCCCCTTGTAGCGTTTGGTCTTCTCTGCCAGCATTTGCTGGTCATCTTCTCCTCTTGGTCCCATTTGCTCAATATCTTTGTGACCTTGATCCTGACTATGGATGGGTCCACTTCTATCAGCACCACCCCATGGAGATTTCCAGCTTCTCATATGTGTGAACTAGTCTAGACCCATCTATCCATACAGCAACATCTACCTCATGTGTGGGCAATGGCTGTGCACTAGGTGTACTAGTTTGCTTCTTTGGTGCTGTGATACAGCACTGACCCAAACCATCTTGGAGTGGAAAGGGTTTATTTGACTTACACTTTTAGGTAATAGAACATTACTGAGGGAAGTCAGGACAGGAACTCAAGGCAGGAACCTAGAGGCAGGAACTGAAGCCGAGAACACTAATAAACACTGCTTACTGGCTTGCTGCCCATGGCTTACTCAGCCTACTTTTTGTACACAACCCAGGACCACCTGCCCAGGAGTGGCCTCTCCTATTGTGGGCTCAGCCTTCCTGCATTTATAAAGAAATTGCCTCACAGACATGCCTGTGGTTGAATGTTCCCTATTGGCTCATATATTTTCATTTTTAGTCCCCAGTTGATGAACAATTTGGAAGGATTAGGGGGTGTGTTGGAGTAGGCATGGCTTTGTTGGAAGAAGTATGTCTCTAGGGGTGGGCTTTGAGGTTTCAAGACACCAAACCAGGCCTAGTCCCCCCTCCCTTTGTCTACCTGCTACCTACAGATGTAAAGCTCTTAACTCCTGCTCCAGCACTATGGCTGTCTGCTTCCCATCATGATGACTATGGGGGACTTACTCTCTGAAACTGTAAGCAAGCTCCCAATTAAATGCTTTATTTTATAAGAGTTGCCTTGGTCATGGTGTCTCTTCACAGTAATAGAACAGGGACTAAGACAATGCCCACAGGCCAATCTGAGGGAGACAATACTTCAGTTGATGCTGGTGACTATAGTCTTTGTCAAGTTGACAAAAACTGACCAGCACTCTAGGGTATACTAGAACACTAGTTACCGCTTCTAACTTTAGAAGCTTGCATATGGCAATGTGGTATTGGATTCATTCACAGGAACTATGGTATGCCCTGACAATTCTAGCCATTCAATAGGCTATCAAAGGAGGCAGTTATATTTTTTAGGGAATATTTAACTTCTTGATATACTGACCTCTAAGGCCTTATCTACTTACCTGTGAGGCATGGTGTTATAAATATTAGAGGCTGGAGATGGAGAGATGGCATAGTGGTTACGAGTATGTATGTACTCCTCTCACAGAGGACCCAGGTTTGGCTCCCAGGGCCCATGTTGGGTAGCTCACAACAGCTCTTGGGGATCTGACAGTCTTCTGGACTCTGTGGGCACCTGCATGCTTGCGTGCACGCACGCGTGCATGCACACACACACACACACACACACACACACACACACACACAGAGTCTTGAAACAATAAAAATAAAAATAAATCTTATAAAAAATCCAGCACATGTTACAGGTATTTAAAGACTGGGAATGTGTACTTTTCCAAGATCCAAGCAGTTAGAAAAGCAGTGTAAGGGGAGTGGGCATTGTGAAAGAGTTAGAATGATGCTTCACAGACCCTGCAGACAGGACCTGGAGGCTGAAAGCTCCTGAAAGCTGCTGGTCACTGCGCATGGCGACTCTGCTGCACAGCAGGAGCAGTTAATGATCTGGTGCTTTAGTCCTGGTCACTAGACACCCGGAGCTATTGCTAAAGCTGAAGAGAATGACCACAGCACTATCCAACTCTCCTCACTGGATCAGTCTCCCCAGCACTGCCCTGCTGATGTTGCTACTGGCCAGTTGTTAGGAAAATGTCGGGATTGTGTACAACACAACTGGTCATCCTTGAGGTCATCCTTTGATTCAGTAAGAGATTTCTGACTCAAATCTAAATCCTCAAGAATCTGAGCTATATCTCTTTTAGCCCAGTGGCGTCTGTGACTTCCTAACATGCAGCTTGGCTTCCACTAGTTTGCTCTGTACTTGTTTACGGTCTCTTCCCCAGCATTCTGTGACTCCCACTCATGTTTTCTCCTTGATTAGATACTTCTTTCAACTTATTGCTCATAATTTCATAGCTGAATTTTATTTTATATATATTTAAGGCAATTTCTCATAGCCCAGGTTAGCCTCTTAACTTCACTGGTAGTGAAGATGACCCTGAACTCCTGATCCTCCCATGCCACTCCCCAGTGCTGGGACTGCAGGTGTGCACCACCATGCCTGGCTTTCCAGTTCCTTAATGACCTCTGTTACCTTTGCCTCTTGAGTTTCCAGGTTACTATAATCTTAACCATTCAATTTGGCCATTAATTAAATCCTACTTGTTTCATGTACTGCTGTGGCTCCTTTGAAACAGGACATTTCTGGAAGCTTGTTTTCTCCATGTATTCCACAGTACCCAGTACAGTCCTGATCAGAGTAGCCATCTAAGAGCTTACATCAACCCGCACAGTGTTACAGGTAAGGATCCCAGTTTTTTTTTTTTAAATCTAAAGCTTATACAATCCGAGGAACCCTCTTCAGGGGAAAGCTGTAAGATTATGGGTACAAAATCAGAAGCAAAAGTGAGTAAGATAATTCCTAGGACCCTTTTGCGGGGGAAGAGGCTTGTGTAAGAAAGGAGCTCTGGAGATCAAGTAGCCCCCGAACTAAAGGTAGAGTCTAGACATGTTTTAGCCTTCTTACTTTCTTTTCTTCACCTATTGTGCACAGACTAAACCCCCAGGTCTCGCTGTCTCTCTCACGATTGCATCTCCTGGCTATGCCAGGGAGCACCCCCTGACTTAACTCCAGGAGACAGATCTGGTCTGGGTGTGCAATTGTCCTGGACAAAGAGGTGGTCTGACAAGCATCAGCAACATCACTGAATTTTGATGACTGAAGTGGCCACTGAAAGACAAAGATCTGTGCATGTGTGCATCTGCTGTGTTCTTGTACCAGACATGGAAATATCTGCGCCTTTTGCAGCACATATTTCAATCAGAAAAGGCTGAGTCCAGAGAGCACACACGGTATGTTGCTCTGAGCCATTTCCTCTTCACAGAGGCTGCTATTGGGGATGTGGCCAGCTGATGTCGCTATGGGACTGTGAATACAGCCACATTTAGGTTAAAAAAAAAAAAAAAGAAGGCCCCAACAACTTAGGCTTGGTGTTGTAGCCCTGGGAAGAATAACCTCCTCTCTGCCCACAGCTGCCTGACCTCATCTCTTCCCCTGCCTGCTTAGTTTATAAAATTGAGGACCGGCTGACGGATTTAATTTTGATGGAGAATTACCTGTAGGCAAGAGGACAATCAAACCCATACTGCTAAGGAGAAGGGGCTGAGGCAATGGATCTATTATTTATGTTTAGCGAACGGAGAGTATCAGGCTAATGGTTTGCCAGTCTCCTTTCCCTCTGCTATACACTTTAGTTTCCCTCTTGTTAGGTACCACCAGCTTGGAACCAGTTAGAAAGGACCGATTAATAAAGTGCCATCTTTCCCAGGCATCTGATTTCCTTTCCTGTTGCCCGCCCTTCATCCATTTGGACCATCAGAAGAGTCTTGGCTGAACTTCGAATTTCCAGCCAGTCACTGGGTGCAGAGTTCTCGCACTGTGGGGGCTTGGGTAGGCGAGGACCTTGAAAGCATTAGCTAAGGCTTAGGAAACTGATGTTTGATAGAAAAATTTACTGCCTCCCTATTTGGTCTCTGCTGTAAGCCATGTCTGTTGCAGATCACAGAGGGACCAGACAAACCTTTGGGTGTTTAAAGTCTGTGGAAAGAAGGATCCTGTTGGCTGGGCTCACTAATGGGGACTCATAGAGAGCCTATGTTCTCCCTAGTTATGTGGTTTGCAGAGAGCTCGCTTTGATCTCGTGTTAACCCTCTAATAGTCAGCTTGAGTGGCATAGCAAAGTACCACATTCAGGGATGGTGGCTTTTAAACGGTGCTATGATTTACTCATAGCTCTGGAGGCTGAGAGTCTGAGATCAGGGTGCTGGCAGTGTTATTTCCCCTGGGCTTACAGGTGGCCATCTCCTCCCCAGGTTCTCACATGTCTTCCTTCTTGGTGTGTCTGTATCTTAATCCTTTACACAGATACTATCAGTTCTGATTAAGGTCCACACTAGTGCCTCCTCCCCTTAGTTTAATATCCATCTTAAAACCTCTTCTGTGAATACAGCCTCCTTCTGACATGCTAGGTATTTTACCTCAGCATATGGATTTTAGAGAACAAAAAAACTCCACCTGTTAGGGTTTGAATCTAAAATGTTCCCTACAGGTTCCTCTTCTGACTGGCCCCTAACCTGTGGCTGTGAAGGCTCTGGAGACTTTTGCAGGTGACACTTGGTTGGCAGAAGTGGGCCATTAGTGGCGGATCCCATGTAGGTGTATCCCTTCCTGGCCCACCAGGATGTGATGAGCTGCTCGCTCAGCACCTCAGCCACCACAGAGGGTGTTGCTTCTGCTGCCGTGGCTGCCTCACATGATGGACTGAAAGCTGTGTGGAGCCGTGAGCCCAACGCCTCCTTCTTCCTTTAAGTTGTTTCTATCAAATATTTGGACACAGTGCCAGGAGAAGTAACCAGTGAAGCCCCCTCCCTAGCCTAGGTTGAAGGTGACCCATCTGAGATGCTGACTAGCTGAGCTCCATTTCTCTTAGCTTGGCTGTGCTCTTTTGAGTTTGATAAAATAGAGGCATCACAAGCTCATAGTGCTTCCTAATCATAGTCACGAGACCAAAGAGAGTCTCTGCTCATGCCTGGGAGGCGCTCTGCAGACCACAGAACTTGGGAGAGCACAGCCTAAGCCAGCTGTTGGTGAGGAGCCTTTGTTCGAGCCCAGTGCATGCAAACTTGGTCTCCTTTCATTTATCTAAGGGCCTTTGAAAATTTTAAAGACTCTCTCATATCAATCTGCTCAAAGATGAACTAGCTGAAGAGTCAATGCAAAAAACAATTGACAAGATGCTTTTGCTTGCAATATGGAGTTTTGACCTTTTTATACATAAAAAGTAAGGCAGATGGATTTAAATAACATGCAGATAATATGGTTTTGTTATAAATAAACAATAAAACCTATGTTAGAAAGTACAGGTAAAGGGCTGGAGAGATGGCTCAGCAGTTAAGAGCACTGGCTGCTCTTCTAGAGGACCCAGGTTCAATTCCCAGCACCCACATGGCAGCTCACCAGTGTCTGTAACTCCAGTTCCAGGGGACCTGAAACCTTTACATAGATGCATACACAGGCAAAACATCAATGCACAGAAAATTAAATAAAAAAAGAAAGTACAGGTAAATAAAAAAAAGAAAATCCAACTATGAATAACTCCTACTATAGTGCTGTTTTTCTTTATTTCTTTCTAGTTATCAACATACTTTACAAAAGATTATATTATGGTATTTAAAAAAACATACTTCTTAGGTTACTTTTTGTATGTGTTTGTGTGTGTACATATGTATGCAGGTGCACATAATTGTGCATGTGTGTGCATGAGTGCATATGTGTGTATGTGTGTAGGTGTATGTGTGTGTGTGCGCGCGCGCGCACATGCACGTGCGCGCACATATGGAAGCTGGAGGTTGACATCAGATGTCTTCCTCAATCACTTTACACCTGATTTATTGAGACAGGGTTTCTTATTAGACCTGGTGCTCACTGATTTAGACCGACTGGGCACTGAGCCCCAGGGAGCATCCTTGTCTCTGCCTCCCCAGTGCTGAGATTGTAGGAATTTGTTACTAAGCCCGGATTTTTACATGAGTTCTTGGGGACTAAACTCAGGTGTGCATAGAAAACACTTTATTATCGAAGCCATCTTCTCAACCCCATTTTTGGTTTTCTCTCTGTCTCTGCCTTTGCTATCATTCTCTTTCTCCCCGTCTCTTTCTCTTTCATAGAGCTAAGCACATACTCTTCCACTGAGATATACCCCAAACTTTTAAATACTGGATTTTTAACAAAGACAACAAGACTTTATTTTGTGCTTTTATTTTCAGTGCTGGGGATTTTGAATCCAGGGCCCTGTGAGTGCTAGGTGAGCACTCTACAGTGTATCCCTAGCTTGGAGAAGAAAATTTTAAGCATAAACAAAGGCTCTCAAATTAGAAACTTAATGGTCTTTATGAATTAATTTAATCATATTTTTGGGAAGCATGAATTGATTGCCTAGCCATTTAGCTCTGTCTGGAGCTGGAGACAAAGTAGTGAATACACAAGACAGCATCCCTGTCTTTGCATTCTTGTGGGAAGACAGAGCACAGGTAGCAGATTGACGCATGCTGCCTTTTGTCAATTCCAAATGCATACACATTTAAAACTCTCTGATGGTTGGACACATTTTATATCACTGTTGATCTGTAGTGATCACTGCCAAAGCCATGAGATATAAACAATCTTAGGATGGTCACTGAGGGCTTGAAAGAAAATTCCAGTGACAGTATGAAGCACGCCTTTGATCGCTATGAGCAAATGGCTACGGGACAGAAGTGGCAGCAGTGACATTCCCGAGGGGTGTGGCATCTTTCTGCAATCTGGAGTCCGTCAGGCCCGCTCTGTCCCTCGCCCGCCCATGGGGTTGTGGTCTCTAGCAGCTTTAAGAAGTGCTACAAGATTGACGACCTTAATGACGTGTTCAAAGTGTAATCATAAGCCAGTTGTGATCGGATCAAAAACGGATTCAGACAGGTGGAACCCAATGCAAACGTTTTTGGTTATCTTAATTAATTTCATGCCTTTAAAAGGCACACACGAGGGTGTCTGTGATACATGATAAAAACCTGTGCCTTCTAGATCAAAAGAAGCTCCTTTAGTGAAGACAAGAGTGTGGTCTGTAAGAAGGAAGCATCGTGCCTATCTGAGTCAGCAATGGCTTTCTTTTCAGTGTCCATAAGACAGTGGCAGCTGTCCCAGCTGACAGTTTCTGAGGTGGTAAAGGGTGGTGGTGCATCATGTAGAGAGAAGTGACCAAGCTACTCCATCTTTGAAGGTGACCTGGAAGCCCCTGAGGATTTGCAGGGCACTGGAGAACAATGTGTTGGGCCCCTTGACAGAATGGAGACACAGTTACTTTGTCTTGTCTCGCCCATCAAGTTCCTGTGGGAATTTTGGGACTGAGTTTTTCTCAGCCTCAGTTTGTTTGTTGGCTAAATTATATTTGTCCTGGATGTTTGGTTCAAGTATAAATGATTGTCTTCTGATATTTGTTCATGTAGCCAGACAAGGATCATACAAGTGTCCATGAGGTCTGTGCTTGGTGCCTAAGGTGTAACACTGAGGAAGGCAGAGGACATTCCATTCCTTCAGGGATGACTGTGGATAACATACTAATCCAGATGTTTTTTCCTGGTTCCTTCTGGTTTTCTTGCCCAAATCATAAAAGGGGATATTTAGTGTGAGAGAACCACATGAACTCTTTAATAACTTGTCTAAGGAGAAGTAGACAGAAATAGACACCAGTGAATGCATTGTATGTGCCTCTCAACAAGGTTACCTAGGAACTGTTTAATTCATTCAACAGGAGGATAGGGTCTTTGAGGTAAGAAAAGTTGGCATTTAGGAGGCAAGACATCACGTTGAGGAAATTCCTTCTCGGTGCTGTAGATATCACCTAAGGATGAGCACCTTCTCCTCCAATCTCTGTCAGCTTTACCTCCCTACATATTCATGGTTTCAACATTTTTCTTTTAGGACATATTATTTTTTTGAGACAGGGTTTCTCTGTATAACAGCCCTGGCTGTTCTGGAACTTGCTCTGTAGACCAGGCTGGCCTCAAACTCACAGAGATCTGCCTTCCTCTGCCTCCCAAGTGTTAGGATTAACACCAATGCCTGGCTTTTTTTTTTCCAACTTTAGTTTTATTTTTTTGATTATGCATACAAGCAGGTGAGTGCAGATGTACCTTCATCCAAGTCTTGGATCTCCAGCCTGACTCCTAACAAGACTTAAGCAACACTGGTGTGCCAGGCACTTTTGCTGAATCTCCAAGAGCTGGAGTTATAGATGGTTTAGCTGGCTATGTGAGTGCTGGGACTTGAAACCCAGTCCTCTGGAGGAGCATCCAGTGCTCTTAACTGCTGAGCCATCTCTTCAGCCCCGAGATAATTTATCCTGAGGGGTAAATGATTGACATAAGCTTAAATCAGAATATAGTCCTTCCTAAATGCTTTCCACTTTAGTGGCAACAGTACTTTGGGAAAATAACTGATTTTTTTTTTTTAAATACAGGTTTCAGGTAATAAGCAGTAAATAAGTAATGTGAACCCGCCAAACTCACCTACTTCCAGGGACAGTGTAGGATAATTAAAACCATCACAATCATGGCCATTTACTTTGCTTTCTAGCAATGCTAGATGTACTTACCAGGAGTTTTTTCCCCCTTTGTGTGTGTATGCATGGTACTATAGATGGAACCTAGATCTTTGCATAAGCTGGACCAATGCTCCACCACTGAGCTATATCCCTAGCCCTTATTAGTAACTTCTGTTACAGTGGCCTTATTTCATATTGTAATTTTCTTATTGCAAAGCTTCTCGATTCAGATCCATCTATCTTCTAAGAAAATCTGCCTCTTGAAAGAGCAAAAGTTGTAACTTTAACCTCAGACAACTATATTTATATTTAATTTCTCAGAAGGGCTCTTCCATTTTAATTTTAAAAATATGCATTAGATGGCAAGGTGTTATGTATGTGCTGGAGGAAGGCATATGTTAGAGAACCTGAAAAGTAATATAGCTAAGAAAGACAAATGAAGTGTACCCCGTGGTCTCGTGTTTGATGATTCATTTTCTTTAAAGAAAAATGATTTCTTGATTTAACCTCAAGTGTGCCTTCCTAAAAAGTATAGAAAGAAGTCTTCTTGTTCTTTTTTGCTGTTAACACTGGCTGACAGCACTCTAGCCAACAGGCAGTGTCTGACAGCCTGAAGAATAGTGACAAATATTCATGATGGTCCAGGCTTAGTTCACATTATCCGTGCAACCGTTTTTTTTTTTTTTAATCACCATCAGCTTAATTCAATGTGAAGTGTAGGGAAAGGATGTTTTTTCACAGTGAACCATGATCAAATAAAGTCACGTTTCTGTTGGCCGAGGTTTCATCAACAAGAACACCGGCATTTATATACCGTGCTCGTCCTGCTGTGAAATGAGTATGTTCTTGCCCTGGTCCCATTTCCGGTTGCTTAAGGAATAGGGCGTTGTTGTGCACAGTCATTGTTGTGCACAGTCATTCATGTGCCCAGAAGACTCAGCAGGAGCCAGGAAAGGACTGTCTGTAGGTCTAGTTCTAGCTGGGAGCTGGTCTGGTGCTTTGGGCTTCACTCGAGTAGCCACTAGGGAAGAAACCGTCCACTGTTGCTCATGTCACCCCTGAACAGAAGAGAGCAGAAGGGAATGAAGGACGGTTCGTTGAGTGGAAACAACCATGTCAACAGCCTGAGCAAATGCAGTGCAATTGGGACAGAGCAGCCATTGTGTCCACAGACAGCAATCTACTTCTGTTCTTTTTAATTCCTTTTACCTCTAGACTTCCACGTGGGAACAGAAGGGCGACTTCAGAGTCATATCATATGTACTATGCTTGAGGTATTTCTTTTGATGTCAGAATTATTTCTCTTACTTTACAGTTGAGGAAACACTGAACTCAGATGGCTAAATTACATGCCCAAGGTCACAGAGATGTTGTTGTCGTTTGAATGTGGAGCATCTTTCCAAAACCCCGTGTTAAAGTCTGTGCTCAGGGTCTGAGAGGTAGTGGGCTCTTTATGAGGCGGAGTCTGGTGAAAGGGAATCAGGTCATGGGAGGTGTGCCCTTGAAAGGAATATTGAGATTTCGGTCCTTTCTTCTTTCTGTCTTGACTTCCTGGTCCTGGGGAAAAAGTAGCACTGTGCAGTCATGTGAGGTTTTGCTTTGCCGCAGGCCCTAAATCACCAGAACAAGTAATGGAGAACTGAAATCTCTGAAACAATGAGCCTTTCCTGCCATTTCTCTCTGACAGTTTGTCATAGCTGATGTGTGGATAATGAATAAGAGAACTGAAGTTTTGATTCATAAAATCCCAGCACGCGTGTGTTCGTTTTCACACATGAAAACAGAGTATCTGACGTGAACAGCTTGGAAGAGAGGGCTGGTTTTGGCTCACAGTTCTTGTTCTTGCTGGGTTGGCTCCATTCCTGTGGGCTTAAGGAGATGCACACCATCATGGCCTTAGGAACATGTGGAAGAGAAGACTGTTCATCCCATGGTGGTCAGGAGGCGGAGTACAGTGACATAAGGGGCTGGTACCAAGATGTATCCTTCAAACTCACGCTCCCAATGACATGCTTCTCAGAGCCGCCCACCTTCCAATAGTCAATTCAACTCTGAATCCATCAATGGAATCAATTTATAAGATCAGAGCTCTCATGATGCATCACTTCCCCAAAGGCCCCCTCTAGGCACTGCTTGCAAGGGATCATGTCTTCGATATACCAGCCTTTTGGAGGAATGTTTTACCTACATGCCATAACAATAACTTTTAAAGGAAATTAGGTTGTGAATTTATAGATGATATTCTATATTTTTTAAACTACAGTGACTTAAAGGTTCTTGTCACAAATATTTTGAGACATGAACTATTCACAGGCTTGATAATTGTGCATAGTGGGATTTAAAGCCACTGCTAGGGATATGACCACGTGTAATGTTCTTCACTTACACACGAAAATGCTTCTACTCCATGAATATTGTCCTTTGGTACTTTGTTCTAAATATAACTTATGGATTGATCACAATGAAGGGATTTAGCTGTTGTTTGGGGAGATTCTAAGTGTTTCTTTTTTGTTCTTTTCTCTCTTCTTTAAAATCTTTGTCTCTGTCTCTCTTTGTGCCTCTCTCTCTCTCTCTGTCTCTCTGTCTTTCTGTCCTTGTCTCTCTCTGTCATATGTGTGGCATGTTCGTATGTGTATGTGTGTGGAGGGCTAAGGTTGATGTTGAGTGTCTTCTTCAATCACTCTCCACCTTATTTTTTTGAGACAGGGTCTCACTCTGAACCAGAAGCTCACTGATTCAGCATGGCTGGCTGGCCAGTGAGTGCCAGGAATCTGTCTGTTTCTATACCTCCTTTCTCTCCAGCCCTACTGCAGAGCAGTCCACTTTTACATCAATACCTGAAATTGATCTTCAGTCCTCACACTTATGCAGCAAATCCCTCAAAGACTGAACCATTTCCCAGGCCCTTTTCATTTAAATTCTTCTATGTGAAAGGGTCTTACTATGTGACCTAGCTGGCCTCAAACTTTCAATCCTTGTACCTTATCCTCCTGGGTGGTTAGATTACAGGCATGAGTCAACATAACCTAAGCTAAGAATGCTAAATATTTCTTATGGGTTTTATTTACTGGCTCCTCAAATATCTATCATGTTCATACATAATGATTTTGGCAGAGGTGTTGAGTTGGCAATTTGTCTCATTGATAAAACCAGGCCAATTTAATATATTATAATGAAGATGTGCAAAAAAAATTGAAGTTTTCCTTATTTCTTTTAACTAGGACATGCACTACTCTAGAAATTCCATTTTCATTGATTTCTGAAAGACTTACATTTGACATCTAAAGATAATGGTCTCTTTTTCTTTAAAAATGGTCCCTTTTGGACAAATTGGGTCAATTAAAAAATTTTAAATTCACTCTCCTCCTCCCACTTCCTTCCCCCAAGACACACTGGAAAGAGATGCTAGGAAATCTCTTGGGAACTCAGACATTCTGGTCTTCCTGGTCACTTTGTACCCTGCACAGAAGTGCCATACTGTGTTGTGTCCTGTATGGTTTCTGGGCATTCTTCCAGTGCCAGCTGGGGAATAACACCCTCCTGGAATGCCAAGATCCTTCTGGATCTTTCTAGATGCTTTCCCTGGGCCATTCCCTCCCTCCCCCCCTCCCCAGTGCTTTCAAGGAAGAGTCTGCTGAAAAAGCTAGATGATGGAAGAGGTATTGAGGAGGAAGTGTAAGACAGAGGGAGTACTGAGAATAAGCACCATGCCTATGACAACAGGAGTTCAAAAATTATAGATAATTTGCTGTTTCTAGCAGTTAGGTGATTCTGGGTGAAAATTGATGCTTTCTAAGAATCAGTGTGTAAATCAAGGCTGCTGAGCCCAAACTCTGGTCCCCAAGTAAGGTTTTCTGTGAGGTTTTTCTCAAGTTTCAACCTGAGAGATGCACTGGAGATAGCTGGTCGTCAAGAACAGTGAGTTTCCTGAGAACTGGTGATGGACTGAAGGTATATATGTAGCAGGCAATGAATGGAGTAGATACTTCTTACTCATGGGAGACACATTACAAGATGCCCCTTTGGAGCATGAAGCTGTGCTTAGAATCGAACCATATGCATGTATATAAATATATATTTTTATATACATATGCATGTCACTATATAATGTACATTATGTAATCTTCACATATGATATATAGTGTATATATTATACACATAACATTGGTTTTCTACATAAAATACCTATGGTAAAGTTTAATATATGAATTAAACTACTAAGAGTATCAATAATAACTAATTGCAAAATAGAACAATTGTGACAATGTCCTGTAATAAAATTTGTGGGAATGTGCCCCCAGTCTTTCAGAGTCTCCCATGTACTGTAGATCTCAGCAACCTCAGTACGGGGTTCTTTTTGCCTCTTCTTAATCCGCAAGCTTCTGTCTTTTTGTCTAAAGGAAGCATTTCCCAGCTTTCCTTGGCACCTCTGAATTGCCAGCACCATTACTTGGTACTCTGGGACCATTATTGGTAAAACAGGATAACTTGGACAGAGGCACTGTAATTCCATGAGTTGATCTGGTATCAGACATGGCTACTCGGAGAGGAAAAGGTAGGTGCTGGTGCAGTTTGGATAAACTAGACCAAGGGATGACTCAGGTCCCCGGCTGGATGGAGTGGAAATGTGCAAGAGTTCATTATGCTGACCGTGGGTAAGTAAAACCGTGTAAGATGAGACCACACATGGTGGGGCTTACATACATCACGGGAGAGGGCCCGATGGTAGGTTTTTTTCTTTTTGAGAGATTGGTAGATAGAGTAAAATATGTATGGGAAATAGAGACATTAAGAGATGAGGCTTGACAGTGGAACTGGGACCAAGTCAAGAAAGGTTATAGTACCCATGCTAACTGTGATCACCATAGTTGATCATGGCTAAGGGCAGTGGGACAAGTATTAGTCAGTACAGATACAGGTACAGAACCAAGAGTATTAGTATTAGTACAGGTACAGAACCAAAATAATGTACTTATGTATTTTTTGTGACAGGGTTTCTAACTATATATCCAAGGATGACCTTGAATTTCTGATCTTCCTGCCTCAACCCCTATATACTAAGACTACAGATGGTAACTACTGTACCCTTTATGTGGTACTTGGATCAAACCCAGGGCCTTTTACTTGATAGGCAAGCACTATCTCTACTAACTGGGTTGCATCCTTACCTTTACATTTCTAATTAGAAGAAGGGATTTATTATCTTGGTTCTCATAATTAGAGGCTGGACAGTCCCACAATTGAAGTGTACAGAATGCTGCAGAAACCCAAATCTGGAAACTTCAGAAACAAGAGGAACCAAGACCATGGCTCCAGTGAGAAGGTGGGAGCCTGGAAGCTTCCTGGAGGGTTTCTGGTGTGACCACATTCAAAGGCTGAAGACTGTGGAGTCTGATGTCCACAAGCATCAGGAGTAAAAAAGGCACCTGCTCAGGATGAACTGTGTGTGCATGTGCACAAGCTTCCTCCTTCTAGATGTTCTTTGGGATGGTACCATTGAGAGAAGTTCCCACTTTCTCAGTTTGTTGACCTACGTGTCCATCATCTCTGGAAATACAGACACACCTAGAAATGTGCTTGACCAGTTTTCTGGGTGTTTCTCAATCCAGTCAAATTGACAACAAAGGTTAATCTTTATAGGAGACTGCAGGAAGTTTGGAGGCAGAGGTTGGCCCTGTAGACAGGAGAATGGCTAAACTCAGAGAAGGGGTCAGGGCATTTTTTGTTCTAGGATAGACATTTATCAGAAGAAAGATGTAGATCCTATTCCTTCCTTAATCACTTGTCCTTCCCTCTACAGAAGCATCTAGAATCTACGTGTACCCTAGAGAAAAAGGCAGAGGCTCTGTGTGGGTGTGCATGGTTTTCTGTAACAGGGTTCCTGAAAATTTCCCAACATGACCTCTTTCTACCTGGGAATTTTTTTATTATTAAGGAATTTTCTATTCATTTTACATACCAACCACAAATCCCCTCTCCTACCTCCTCCCACTCCCTATCCTTCCCTCCATCCTCCCCTCCATTCCCACCTCCTCCAGGGCAAGGCCTCCTATGGTGAGTCAGCAGAGCCTGATACAGTCAGTTGAGGCAGGCCCAAGCACCTCCCCTTGCACCAAGGCTGTGTAAGGTGTCCCACCACAGGCAGTGGGCTCCAAAATCCAGCTCATGCCCTAGGGGTGGGTCCTGATCCCACTGCCAGGGGCCCCTTAAGCAGATCAAGCTACATAACTGTCTTGCCTATGCAGAGGGCCTAGTACAGTCCCATGGAGCTATTGGTCCATAGTTCATGAGTTACCACTAGTTTGGTTTGGTTGTCTCTGTAGGTTTCCCCACCGTGATCTTGATGCCCCTTGCTCATAGAATCCCTCTTCTCTCTCTTCGATTGGGCTCCTGGGGCTCGGCCTCGTGCTTGGCTGTTGATCTCTGCATCTGCTTCCATCAGTTACTGGATGAAGGCTCTATGATGACAGAGTACTCACTGATCTAATTACCAGGGTAGGTTAGTTCAGGCACTCTCTCCACTATTGATAGTAGTCTAAGCTGGGGTCATCCTTGTGGATTCCTGGGAACTTCCCTAGCACCCAGTGTCTCCCTATCCCCATGATGTCTCCCTTCATAATGGTATCTCTTTCATTGCCCTTCCACTTCATCCCTGTTCCAGCTTGATCATCCTTTATGTTCTCATCCCCCATCCCCTACCCTCCATTGTCCCCCCTCACCCCTAGGCTACTTATGGAGATCTCATCCATTTCCCCTTCTACCTGGGAATTTTTAAGTGACCCTAGATAGGTAGGTACATAAAATGAAAATTAGTTCAGAAAAACATCTTTAGTTAAAATGACTATTAACAATTAATTCAGAGTTTTGAGAAAAGTTCATTTACAACATTTGTTGTTCAGTATTAGCTAAGTGACAGTTACTAGGTTAGACTTAAAAGAGTAAAAGGGTGGGCTATTTTTAGCCTTCCAGCATCTCAGCTTTACATGGAGAAATAGACACAAAACAAGTACCTTTAATACGATCTGCTACATTCTATGTTGGTGGAGAGATGCCCAATGTTATTATATGAAAGGACTGGCTTGAATTTAGCTCTATCTGGTTCATTATTAGTCTAGCACATTACAGAGATTTTCCCATAACACTTTTTTTTCCCTGTAAAAATTCCTTGTCACTGAATGCACTGTTTAGATAATTTCTTGTTTAGATTCAGAATAGCTTCTTTGGGTTTTATCAATATTATCTGAGCAAGAAGACAAAATATGTATATGTTAAGAGAAGCTATAGTTAATTTCCTCAAGAATTAAAAAGTTTCATTAAAACAAGCATATATATATATATATGCATCCAAATAAAGCACCTCTTTGCTTAGCCTTCTAAAATAAGTTGGCATTTCTAGCGAGAAGGTGCAGGTTGGAAAGCAGGCCCTAACTCTTTTGGCTTTAACAGGACCTGACAGTTTCTTATTTAGGCAGACCGTGCTTCTTTGTTGACATGAAAAGTTCTGATGACACAAAGCCCTAATTATCCTCTACTCCCTGCAAGAGCTGAATCCTTAACACAATCCTGGGTGACATGTTTTCCCCTTTCTTGCTGTTATCAGTCTCCACCCCACTGGTCATCATCTCAGCTCAACCTGCAAAGACAAATTCCCAGATCATTTAAGGAGACCCTTATCTACAGGCAGCTTTGAAGCCATCATAGACGCGAGCCACTTCAGGGAATGCTGCCCTTAGAATAGAGGTGTCTTCCTCAGAGATGTCAAGTTTGGGGTGCCTGGCCTCTGAAGCTGGCTAATGCATTGCTTCCTTGCTAGGACAAGGTAAGGGACTCCCTGGAATGATTAGAGCAATTATTTGGAGCTAGCTGTCGTGGGTAATCAGCCCCAGGTCAGCTGATGGGAAGAGGTGACCTAGACCTGCCTTTTCAGGACGAACGTTGTTATCGGATGACATCTTTGCCTTTAGCATCTCCTTAGACGTGCTCAAGTTTCAAACATCTTTCAGCCACGTTTAACTTTCTTGGATTTATATTTCTTCTGCATTTTAATAGTTCTTCGACTCAGAGGAGGTTGTCTGAGGCTTACTATGATCTGTTTTTCTTCTGCAATTTCTCTTTTATCCCACTTGACATATTTTCTTGCTAAGTTCCCTTGTGAGACAGCAAGAGTTCTTCAGCTATAGAAAACTTATTTTCTTTCATCCTGTCAAATCATCCCAAAGAGTAGATAAAAGCCTTTCAGTGAAACTTGATATGTATTACAAGCAAGGAAAGAAATTTGAAAGTCATAGGGAATGGCTCCTCTCTGATGCAGACATTATAGATGAGGAAGGGTTTGTCGTCACTGAGAGCCCTGTCAACCTCGTCATCATCCTAATCAACAGCATCTTCACTAGTGTTATTCTTGCTTCAGTACCACTGGGTACTCTGTGTAGGCCATGTAGTGCTCAAAATGCCATAAAAATGGGACTTGTCCTGCCTCACTGAAAGATGCAATTTAAGGCAAAGGAGCTCGAACCATACATAAATAAAAACAAGACATATTTTTGAGGAAAGACCAAATGAGCTCAGATTACAGAAAATAGTTGAAACATTCTCTTTAAATATGGTACGATTTAAAAATTTAATGCGAGAAGTGTGCCAGGTCTAGTGGTCCATACTTGTGATGGTTAGTTTTATGTCAACTTGACACAGGCTAGGGTCATTTGGGAGGAGGGAAATTGAGAAAATGCACCCAACCAGACTGGCCTGTGGGCAAGGCTGTGCTGCATTTTAATGATTGGTGATTGATGTGGGCTGGTTTTCCTGGGTGCTATAAGAAGACTAGTATACTAAGCAAGCAATGAGGATTTTAGCTCAAGCAATGAATAAGCAGAACTCTTGTAAGGTCTTTGTATAACCTCTGCCTCCAGGTTCCTGCCCTGACTTCCCTCAGTGATGGAGTGTGATGTGGAACTGCAAGTTGAAATAAAGCCTTTTCTCTCCAAGTTGCCTTTGATCCTGGTGTTTATCACAGCATTGTAAACCTCACTAAGACACCTGTAATGTTAGAATTTATGAGGCTAAGGCAGGAAGATCATGAGTTCAAGGCTTGCCTGGGCTACATAACAAGTTTGAGACTAGTGAGGGATGGATAGAGAGATTCTGACTCAAAACAATAAAATACAAGCATGCAGAGGAACTTTGGGTGACTGTCCAGGCAGCCAGCTGTTCGTTGTTTCTCATAGTTTTGGAAGTTGCTTGCTCTGCATTTCCTGTTTATTCAGGTAATATTATATCTTTCTTTGGTCTTTGATGGAGTTGGAGACTAGATAGTTATAGTTACAGTTTTCCATATAGTTACAGTTATGATAGAAAGTAAATTAGGTACAAAACTCTGGACTCATCAAGAGAGAATAGATAATGGAGTATTTTCTCTGAATTTGCCAAATTCAAATGGACTGGACATTGTGAATGTAATTCTTATTTGATAATATTTCTTATTGTATATAGTTTCATTTGTTAATAACTTTTCTTTCTATTTAGACAATACCTGATAATTGCTCTTATTGTATGTAGTTTTACTATGTTGGAGTTAAAACCTTTCTTTTTCATTTAGACAAAATGGAAAAATGTTGTGGAATTATCTTTTTGTATTGTGAAGATGTGTCTTTGCTAAGATGTCTTCTGATTGTTTTAATAAAGAGCTGACTGTCTAATAGCTAGGCAGGAAGAGGTTAGGTGGGACTTCCAGGAAGAGAAAGAAAAGTAAAGATGAATCTAGGTGTGGAGGAGATGCCAGAGGACATGGAGAGGAAACAGGAGGTGCAAGATGAAAGAGAGGTAAAAAGCCATGAGGCAAAATGTAGATTAATAGAAATGGGTTAATTTAAGTTATAAGAGCTAGTGGGACAAGCCCAAGCTATAGGCCAGTCTTTCATAATTAATAAGTCTCCATATCATTTTTTTGTGAACTGGCAGCCCAAAGAAAAATTCACCTGCAGTGATCCTTTAATACAGTTCCTCATGTTGTGGTGATCCCCAACCATGAAATTATTTTTGTTGCTACTTCATAACTGTAATTTTGCTACTTTTATAAATTGTAAATAACTGTTTTCTGATGGTCTTAGGCAACCCCCATGAAAGAGTCATTCAACCCCAAAGGGGTCATTACCCACAGGTTGAGAACCACTGCTATAGAGGGAGAGAAGAGACAGGTATTTTGGAACTCTGGGGAGGTGGCTATGCTAATCATCAAGCTTAGAGAGAGGGATGGGATCAGGGAGGCCACAGACCAATGGGTGAAGAACTGTGGCAGGTAAGATATGGACTAGAATGTAACTGGGTAGATGTGGGACTCTGCACAAAGGGCAGGGAAATGTAAGCAGTTCTTTAATGTGAGGTTTGTTTCTTGCTGTCCTGGGATTGCTAGGGGGTCAAGTTGGCATTCCACATGCCTTAGGGTATTTGATATTGCTATACAAATTTTTTGATGTTGGCTACTTTACATAGAAATGAGATTTATTTGGCTGGTGATTCTGGTAGCCAGGGGGTCCAAACAGCTTGGTGTCCTGGCTACATCACATGGTTTGGAAATACAAAGGTGTGGTGGGGCTAGTCTTTTGAATCCCAGCTTGAGTAACTTCATCTTGCAGCAAGGTGCCATTGAGCTGGTGTATGTGCTAAAAGGCAACCAAATAAGTTGTCTTTCTCGTGGTTGGATGGTGTTTTCTGAGATCAGCAGAATTCCTGTAATGAGCAAGGATATTGTGTGGAGAAGCACAGAACTTTTCTAGGATTAGGTTTTGTCTGTCTCATACTGTGTGAGCCTGTGGCCATTTCTAATACTTCAGTGCTAGGTAGTGCTCTGAAGCCAGGTTTGTGTTGATTGCCCTCTAGTCTCAGAGCCAAATGAAAAGGAGTTTGGTGGACAGTGGTTGGGACTTCTGGGTGCAGTATCTGTCTGTCCGTGAGTCATCTATGCTCCTGTAAGTAACCCTAATATACTCAGTTATTCGACTAAGTTATTTGAGTCCAAGTAACCCGAATAAACTCGGTTATTTGAGTCCAAGGAAGACTCATTGGAGTATTATTTTTGTCTGCTAATGCTGTCCTTATTTGGGGTGAATAGATGTTCCTTTTATCCTTTACATTTCCACAGACAGGTCTGCCATGCAAAAAAGGTACAGGCTGTCTATACAGAACCAAGGTGTGAGTTCCCTTTTATAACCACCCCCACTTGAGATGACGAACTATGCAAGCCAATATTAATACTTTCCATGAACAGTGACCTAATTATCTGCCAGCAGACCCTTTCTCTTAAAGGCATCATTTCCTAATACTGTCATACCAACTGTGACCAGGTTTCCAGCATATGAACCTTTGTGCAAATCATATCCAAACTGTACAACACATATAGCTTAACTGAGCATTCAGAAACCCCTGGAGGAGACAGTGGAAATGCACCCAAGGTGAGCTCACCAGTATTCCCCTGGGAATCGCTGTGGGTGAATAAGGTCATATTTCATTTCAGGTGAGTGTATTTGAATTCCACCTTGCTCAGAACACAGCTACTGCTTCTTTTGTCATTCATAATAAAAAGGAAAATATTTAAACAACTGGGACTTACTGTCCTTTGGGATTCTAGAAGCAACTGAAAAAAAATGTTACTGTTCTTAAGTAAGAAGAAGGAAGACTGCTCCCCACCTCCTTGAATTAAAGGTACAGTGCACACCTCATCATATGTGTTGGAATGCATACTTGTGTACCAGAAGTATTCAAAAACAAACTATTACCATAGAAGAGTCATTCAATCCTCTCCTTAGTCTAGCTGTTTTCTAGGTCTTGAAGACATAGAATGGAATCTCAATGTTTTGACACATTGCATTCGAAAGCTATTTGATTTAGCGGATTATGGGTTCTGCTTTTGAAAAATGACATGTTTGCTGCTGTGGTTAAAAGAAAAATCTTTGTAAAGATAATCTCATTTCAACCCAGTGGCTTTGGGACGGTGCGTTCCCCCTCACTGCCGCTGATCAGCCACATCCCTCCCGGGCACACTGCCTCACTCAGTGCCATCGCTTGTAACAGGACTAACATCATAACATTTGTAAGTGGCAGCATCGTGTGAGCCTGCAGCACACAAATTAAAGCTCTTCCTGGCTGGCCTAAGTGCTTCGTCAAGTCGCAGAGATGCTGTGGTTTAGATGTGGTTTGTCCCCCAAAGGCTCACAGGCAGAACTGGTGCTCAATGTAGTGATGTGGAGGAGAGAGAATCATTAAGAAATGAGGTCTAGTGGGTGGTGATCAGGTGACTGAATCATGACTACCCTCATTAAGGGATCAATGCAGGTCTCAGTAAATTAGTTCTTGAGAGATGTGTTTGTTATGAACATAAGGCTGGTCTCTCATCTGACTCCTATTTCTTCTCTGACCATGTGAACCTTCTTGCGTATACTTTCACCATATGGAGCAATCAGGGACCTTGGAAATTTCAACCATCAGAACCACGAGCCAAATTAATTTCTTTTATTTTACCCATTCTTGGGGATTTTTTTTTTTATAGAAACACACAATGAACTAAAATAAAGGAGAATCTTTGCCACCAGACAGAAGTATTTGGGAACTTGGGGGCAACGATTTCTCACCAATTCTACTTTACCAACAGTCCCCGGAGCCATCCCTCCCCTTATCTTGGTAAAGGAAAGAGGGAAGGCAGTTTGTCTATTAGGAGACAGAAAGGACCTACGTCAGACCTAATCCAGATTATCTCAAAGGTCCCTTCTAAACTTAAAATCTTAAACTTATTACATGACTTAGAAAGTACACAGATAAGTGGGGTGGAATCATTCCCACTGACTCTAAATCTAAACATGGACCTAAAGCATGTCTAAGAACAGGCTGAGAAGAAAGCTTACTTCTCATTACCATTCACTTTTAATTTTTATTTCACTGCTATCACCCATTTTTGATTGATTTTTTCTTAGCTTTTGAATATATTGAAGTTTTGGACCTCCTATTTTCCCAGAATGGATTTTCTCCTAAATAAGTATTTCACAGCTCTATTATTTTGCTTCTCTAAAATACACTGCAAAGATGTTTGCAGACAAGTTTGCTTCTTTTTACGGCAGTGAAAGCACGTTCTGTGGAAGTACCTGATGCCATAGGAGGTAATAATCGCTGGTTTGCAGGGTGTAAGTTCTTGATTTCAAAGCCTAAGGCCAAAAACGAGCCCATTCTTCCCTCACTTGTTCTAAATCCGATGCACTGAGAATGTGGGCTTGCATTTTAGCACTTTCCTATTAAAGCTGTAGCCTGAGCCACAGTTGGATTTCTCGTACACAGAACCAAAGATACATTTTCTATTGCTCTTTTGTTTCATAGAGAAGACCAGTAACCAATTGTTTAGCATACTACCAATTGTTTAGTATGCTACCTTCCTAACTGCCCACTGGAAACTCAGTCCCCATTGCCTTTAATACCACAGCATGTCCACGGGAGATGTGAGTGCTATTGATCAAGATCCCTATGGAATCACCCACACATTCTTCACAGAATCACGGACGACAAACTGACATGCTATGTTTCCACAATGACACAGAGATTGGAAATGCAAAAGTTAAATATAAATCTTCATAGAAGTTTCAGTAATTTTTAATAATTTGTTCTTTTGTGGCATGCATATGTGAATGATATATATTTCCTACAGCAACAGGAATTCATTTCCCCACATCTGTAATATCTGCAGTAAGCTAAATTAAAAATGCATTTGTACTTGTACAGTTAAATGATCATATTTAATGAAATGTCAGAGATGAATCTTAGCAAGTAGCTAGGAAATTATTTTAGAGGGTACAGCATTTTATTACTTGTAGTCAGGGAAAACAGAGTGATTAAACAAATGGTTTAGTGCTCTTACGTGGTGGCTACACAAAAATAGGAAAAGAGTGTGGGTAGTGGGTAGACCAGGGCGGAGTTTTCATTGCTTTGACTGCTGTCTTCAGTGGCTCCCTCCACTCCCATGGAATCTTTTAAAAAAGATTTATATCTTTTTAATTTTTGTGTATGTGTTTGAGCCTGCATGAATGTACGTGCACCACATGCATGCCAGTGCCCACAGGTGACAGAAGAATGTGTCACATACCCTAGATCTGCAGTTATAGGCAGTAGTGAGCTGCCATGTCAGTGGTGGGAACTGAACTTTAGCCCTCTGCAAGAGCAGTAAGTACTCTTAGCCAGTGAGCCCTCTCACTAGCCCCTCCTCTGGAATCTTGAATCAGTAGCTCACATTAAGAGGGAAATGAACCATTATGAACTGGTCATGATGCAGGTGTATCATCTTTATTAGGTCCACAATCAAGTTTGTATTGGTCAGTTTTCCATTTATTATAGCGACATGCCTAAGGATGGGTGAATGATAAAGAAAAGTCATTTATTTACCTTGGGTTTTGGAGGCTGAAAGTCCAAGTTAGGCAACTCCATTTATTTGCTTCAATTTTGGCCAAAGCTTTAAAGCATTTAAGGCTCCTCACTGGAGCACCAGTGAGTGAGGCTGAGAAAGATTTGAGGAGTCAGACCTGCTCTTTTATTTTCCAAAGTAAATATCTATGTAAAAGATTCAGTGTGTGTGTGTGTGTGTGTGTGTGTGTGTGTGTGTGTGCACGTGTGTGCATGTGAATGTATGTCACATGTGTGTATATATCCTTGGAGACTAGAAGAGGGTGTTGCATCCTTGGAATTGGAGTTATAGGTGTGGTGTATCACCTGACGGGCATGCTGGACACTTAACCCAGATCCTCTGAAGAGCAGTAGGCCTTCTTAACTGCTGAGCCATCTTTCCAGCCCCGACCTGGTCTTTCATAACAACTTGCTCTTGTAGTTTCTTTCAATGCCAGTGCCTCCTGTACCCTCACTACTCTATACTAAGACCTACCTCATAAAGGTTCTTCCACTCTTCAGTATTCCATATAGAGGGAAAGACTTATGACACATGAGTCCACTCTAGTCATATCTAATCCACGGCTTTCCAAAGCATAGACAGATGGACTGAGAAGAGACTCGGGGCAATTAGATAAGAATAATGTCTCAGTTACTTTTCCATTGCTGAGATGAGACACCATGACCAAAGCAACTTATAGCAAAGAGAGTTGATTTGGGGCTCTCAGTTTCAGAGGGTACGTCTGTAACCATCACATCATGGCTGGGAGCATGGCAGCAGACTGGCAGGCATGGCACTGGAGCAGTAGCTGCGAGCTTAGGTAGTGATCCGTAAGTATGAGGCAGAGAGTTAACTGGAAACGGTGTGGGCTTCTGAAACCTAACGACCCATCCAAGTGACACACCTCCTCCAACAAGGCCATGTCTCCTAATCTTCCCTAAACATTTCCACTTACTAGGGACCAAGCTTTCAAATATATGAACCTGTAGGGGGCATTCTTATTCACATCGATACAAACAGGAAATAGTTTGTCAAAGAAGGACAGACTATCTAGGTCAGCCACAGTTCTTCACCCATCACAAGCGTTTGGGGTTGGTTTCAAATAAACTAATGCTAGAAAAAGATAGGGAATTTATAACTGTGTTATAGACAAGCACAGGGTGAATGAAGACAAGCAGTAGTAGTCAAAGACAGAGCAGAGAAAGAGAAGAGGATCAAGAGAACCAGAGAGAGTCTGGAGGGAGAGAACTGGTCAGCTGAAAGGACACTGTGACCGTCAGGTGAACAGTGTGACCTTAATTTGTCATCAGGATGGAACCACATCCCACACAAATACCACACATGCAATTTGATGGTAGAGCCATCCAAAAATAAGACTAAGAATGATCAACTGAGTTAGTTAGTGTTGTGACTTGAACTGTGGTCTCTATACAGGCACTTGGAAGTCCCAGCCCTTTGTACCTTGCACTATGCCCTTATTTGGAAATGGGATCATTACAGATATAATTAGCTAAGAAGAGGTCACACATGAGTCAGGTGGGATCTTCATGCAGTGTGCCCAGTGTCTTCGTACAATAGTGTTTGATCTGCAGGGAGAGGGCCATATGACAGCAGAGGTGGGGCTTGAAGGGACAAGGAAGGATTCTTTCTGGTCCACCTTCAAAGACCATATATCCCTGAGGACATCATGAGCTCAGACTCCCCCAGAACTGTGAATCAGGAAGTTTCTATTGCTTTAAGTAATCTGGTTTGTGGAGTTCTTTTATTGTAGCCCTAGGAATTCAATATGGCTGCTCAAGTATGATTAGAAGTGGCAGAACTAGTGAGTCATCTCTCAGTGTATTGACTCAAACGTCTTACTGCTACCTAGAGTTAGAATGGGACTAATGGTGCATGATTAAAGGGGGCTATTGGAACACAGTAAAAAAAAAAGGATAAATATTTGAAAATATGCAAAAGTCAATGATGAAGAAATTAAGAATTGGTCTTTTACAATTTTTGATTTATTTCTACTGTTTAAAATTATGTGGTGTTTGTGGGAAGGTATATGTGCACATGCATATAAATGCTGCTGGAGTTATAAGATGTTGTGGACCGGGTGCTGGAAATCAAAGTTGGAAGAGCAGTATGCCCTTTTAACTGGTGAGCCATCTCTCTACTCCTGAAATTTTTTTTAATGAGATGGTATCTTTTTATATTGCTCAGGCTGGGTGATCCTCCTGCCTCAGCCTCACAAGTGTGTTGGAATTATAAGTAAGTACAACCACATCTAGCCTATGATCCTTTTAAAATCATGTTTTTCTTGTAACCCCAGTATGTCCTGGCTTGATATTCTCAGTATCTAAACAACACAAGTACATTTAAAAGTATATATAATCATATTTATAAAAGATAGAAGCCATAGTTGTTTTTGGTGTGTGTGTGTGTGTGTGTGTGTGTGTGTTTTCAAGACAGAGTTTCTCCATGTAACAGCTCTGATTGTCCTGGAACTCGCTTTGTAGACCTGGCTGGTCTCGAACTCACAGAGATCCACCTGCCTCTGCCTCCTGAGTGCTGAGATTAAAGGCATGCACCATCACTGCCTGGCATAAACTATAGTTTTTCAAAAAGCTTTTTTCTATGTGTATGTGTGTCTACATGTGTCTGTATGTTCTTCATGTGTATGTGGATACAGTGTAAGCATGTATTTATTAAACTCGTGTCTCAGGATGGCCTCATTTTGTTTTGAGACAGGGTCTTTCATTGCCCTGGAACTCACTGATTGGCTAGGCTGGCTGACCAGTGAGCCCAAAGAGACACTCATCTGTGCCTCTCCACTGTGGGGTCACAAGTGCATGCTCTCTTGCCCTGGTTTTTATGTGGGTTCTGGGGGTTGAACTCAGGTCCTCATGCTTGGATGGCAAGCATATTACCAACTGAACTATCTCCCCAGATCTGCTGTATTCAAATTTTGTTACAGGTACAAAGCCCAAATAAGTGATATTAGGGAAAGCAAGCTGATCTAGGTCAAATTCATTTCTCTGAAGGTTAAAAATTCAGATTGCATATGGATAACAAAAAGACCACATCAGTGCTCAGTTATGCCCTGTTCAAATCTACAATCTACGTTAAAAAAAAATACAAACTACACTAATCCCAGTAGGGAAAGGGATTAGATTCTCTGGCCTTTGCCACATGACAGTAAATGACAGCATAATAAATAAAGCAACGATGATTTCTGATCCTTGCTTCTCACATCGTATCCCGGAGGCGCTTTGCTATTGTTACAAGTATATTAAGTGTAGGTCTGATTATTTCCTAGGGAGAGATGACAAGAGGCATATTCTGCAGCAGGGAGCTGGTAGCATGTGTCTGGTGGTTAATATTTATTGGGTATGCACCTCTAAAGCCAGGGAATGATCAATACTAGAAGTAGGGGAGATTGAGATTGGATCAGCATAGCAAACATTTAATGCATATTAGCTCTCAGCTGCTTAAATAAGTCACGGAGTGTTTGACCTGTGACAATGAGTGTTGGCTGCTCTCTTTCATGCTCTGGAACGACAAGTGTCTATCTAGCAGCCCGAGGGCCGTATAGTCTGTGGATTCCAAGGAGGAAGACGAATGAGGATGGAAATAAAGAAGACATGGAGATCTGCGCTGTCGAAGAAAATGTTGTTGATTCTATTTAAACAATTTAAAGTATTTTTATAACATTTAGTGTGTGTGTGTGTGTGTGTGTGTGTGTGTGTGTGTGTGTGTGTGTGCGTGCTACAGTGCGAGTGAGGGGTCAAAGGACAACTTGACAGGAATCTGTTCTTTCCTTCAACTTGGCAGGTTCTGTGGAAAAACAAAACAAAACAAAAAAACTAAAACCCAAACCAAACTAAACCAAAACAAACCCCCCAGGATATCAGGCTTGATAGGCAGTATCTTTACCTGCCAAGTCATCTCTCCAGCCCTTTTTATTGACTCTTTTTTTTGTATGCATTTCTATGAATTTCAACACTGAAGATGTATGTGCCCATTGCCATGATCATAGGGAACATAGTTTTATATTCCCCCCAGACTCCCACCTACTACTCTTTCCTGGCTACATTCTGAATAGTTTGACATTGTCTTTGCAGGGAGGCCTGGTAATGTTGAGATCTTAGGACCTAAGATAACATTTCTATCGAGTAAATATTCTGCAGATTCATTTCTGATTTCAATAATTCAAAGCTATTTGCTATCAAGTTTTAGGATCTCTAACTTCAGGTTAACAGTTTAATAAAATATTTTGAGCAAAGAAAGAAAATATAGAGATAAGGTCACTGTTTGACCAGAATTAGATGCAAATCACAGGCAGCCAGAAGCAGTGCGTGTAAGCGTACCACACATTCGTCTTTTCAGGAATGCTTAATCTTCGTAACACGAAGTTTCTTCAACAGCCGTATCTTTATAATTGATGTTGATAATCTGAATGGGCTCCAGATATTCTAAGTTTGATCTTTTTCTTCAATGTTCTCTTATTGCAGCTGTTTTCAAGTGTACATTTTAGTGACAGTGAGTACGTCTATACAACTGTCACTATCGTCCATCTCCAGGTCTTTCCTGTCTTCCTAAGCTGGAACTCTGCACCCATTCAATACTGAGTCCTCCGTCTGCACCCTCCCCAAACCCTGGCCACCACTCTCTGACCACTGCAGACACTCAGGCGGCAGTCCTACAGTCCTGTTGGCCCTTTGATGACAGGTTGATTTTACTTTCATAAGGACCTTGCTCATATTTTTTAACATGTGACAGGATTTCTTCTCTGTTTAAACCTGAATCATATTCTTTCGCACACATATTCCTCATTTTAGTGCATCCCCTGTTCAACTGTTGCGAGGCGTGGGTTGCTTTCAACTTTGGCATATTGTGAATAATGCTATGCATGTGAATATTCAAGTATTTGCCTAACACCCTACTTTTTACTCCTCCAGGAAACACCACCCAGAAGTGGGATTGTTGGCTCACAGAATAATAGAGTTCATTTTTTCCAAGTACATGGTTGTGCAGTTTGCATAGCAGTTTACTTGTACCACTGTACATTTCAACTAGCATGGCACAGCATCCCAGTTTCTCCACATTTGTGCCAGTGATTGCTAATCTTGTTGTTCCTGTTGCTTTTCAAGTGGAGTCATCCAGGGGCTGGTGTGATGGATCAGTGGATTAAGATACTTTTTTTTAATTTTTATTTTGCAATACAATTCAGTTCTACATATCAGCCACGGATTCCCTTGTTCTCCCCCTCCCGCCCCCCTCACCTTCCCCCCACCCCACCCCCCATTCCCACCTCCTCCAGGGCAAAGCCCTCCCCCCGCCCCCCCCCCCCCCCCCCCCCCCCGTGGACTGAGATCAACCTGGTAGACTCAGTCCAGGTAGGTCCAGTCCCCTCCTCCCAGGCCGAGCCAAGCGACCCTGCATAGGCCCCAGGTTTCAAACAGCCAACTCATGCAATGAGCACAGGACCCGGTCCCACTGCCTGGATGCCTCCCAAACAGATCAAGCCAATCAACTGTCTCACTCATTCAGAGGGCCTGATCCAGTTGGGGGCCCCTCAGCCATTGGTTCATAGTTCATGTGTTTCCATTCGTTTGGCTATTTGTCCCTGTGCTTTATCCAACCTTGGTCTCAACAATTCTCGCTCATATAAACCCTCCTCATTCTCGCTAATTGGACTCCCAGAGCTCCACCCGGGGCCTAGCCATGGATTTCTGCATCCAGATCCCTCAGTAGTTGGATGGGGTTTCTAGCACGACAATTAGGGTGTTTGGCCATCCCATCACCAGAGTAGGTCAGTTCGGGCTGTATCTCGACCATTGCCAGCAGTCTGTTGTGGGGGTATCTTTGTGGATTTCTGTGGGCCTCTCTAGCACTTTGCTTCTTCCTATTCTCATGTGGTCTTCATTTACCATGGTCTCCTATTCCTTGTTCTCCCTCTCTGTTGTTGATCCAGCTGGCATCTCCCGCTCCCCCAAGCTCTCTTTCCCTCGACCCTCGCCCTTCACTACCCCCACTCATGTCCAGGCTGTTCATGTAGATCTCATTCCATTTCTCTGTCATTGGGCGATCCCCGTTAATTTTATACCAAGCCTGATTAATGGAGTTTGATCCCTGGATCCTACATGAGGGAAGGAGAGGCCCAATTCCCACAACTTGTTCTCTGAATTCCACACACATGCCACTGGCTTCCCCATCCCACACCCACGAAACAAACAAACAAACAAACAAACAAACAAACAAACATCCAAATGGATAGAAAGTGGCATGCTGCTGTGTTTTGGGTTTGAATTTCCTTAATGGCCAATGATGATTGGCATCCTTTCACGTGCTTATTGGCCATTTTGCATCTGTCTTGTTTTGGAGAAATGCAAAGTCCAGGGAAGATGGCTGTAACCTTGTTGATTTATAGACTCACCAATGAACTCAATTGATCCAGGCTTCTCCAAACCTCCATGGAAGATTTTCATGACAAATTCAATTTTCTTACTAATTATATCTATTTAGATTTTTTTCTTTAGGATGAGATTTTGATTGTTTCTAGGAATTTTCACACTTCCTCTAGGTTTTCCAGTTTGCTGTCAAAGACTTGTTCTTAGAACTCTCATAAATACTTTTATTTCTGTAAAATTCATAGTAAGATGAATGTTTTTGTTTCTGATTTTAGTAATGAGGTTTCTCTTTTATTTTTAGTGAATCTAGCCATATGTTTGCCAGGTTTGTAGATCGAAAGAATCAATTCTTGTTTTTTTTTTTTTTCCTGGATTTTACTATTTACTTGGTAATGTAGGCTTTGGCTTTAACTTAACTTTGTAGTTCATATGATCTAGAATTAAATTGCTGGTTTGAGGTCTTTCATTTTAGTACAGATATATCTGGCCATGACTTTGCTTTTAGTTATTGCTTTCAATTGATAATGTGTTTTCATTTTTCTTTATCTGAAGATAGTTTGTATTTCCCTTGCCATTTCTATTTTTGACTCATTGATTGTGTAAGAGCACTTTTTCAGTTTCCACACATGTTTAACACCTCTAGCTTTTCTTCTTGTGCTGTTCACTAGTGTCGTCCCACTAAAACTGGAAGGTACTCTGGATGAGGCCAGTCTTTTCACTTTCTTCTGAGAGAGGTTTCGTGCAGCCTTGGCTGGCCTCAAACTCCCTGGTAGCAGGCATGACTTTAAGTTCTCATCCTTTTCCCTCTACATCCAAGGTGCTGGGGAACACACTACCATGCATGGCTCCATCCTCACATATTTCACAAACATGTTTACATTGTAGGAGGGGTCTATACTGATGAAGTTCTCACATGCACATGGGAAAATATGTATTCTGCTGTTGTTGGATGGGGTACTCTGTATACATGCATGCAGGGCTGTTCATGTCAGTATTTCCTCATTAATCTTCTATCTAGTTATACTATATATTGAATATGGCCTGTGGAAGATTCCCATTAGTATTGCAGAGTTGACTGTCCCTCAGATCTATTGCTATTTGGTTTATATAATTTGAAGTGCTAGTGTTTGATGCTTAAAATTTACAATTCACATTCTGGATTAGTTGACTTTTTGTTGCATGATGCTTTTCCTTGTGTCTTGTAACTTGTGACTAAAAGTCTATTTTGTCTGGTATTAGGATTGCCATCTCTCATCTCATTATTTGTATTATATCTTTTCAGCCTCTCATTTATTTTTTTAAAAAAAGTACCATCTAGATCCTTTTTTTCTTTTTGTACATTAACCATGAATTCAGAGGGAATGGGCTCCTTTCTGTGAATTCTCAAAAAGTATGCTTCTCTGGGGACTGTAGGCTTTACTTCTGTTGAATCCAGAAATTTTTTCTTTGGCGTCCTTTTTTTTCTGATCATTTTCCTTCATCCACTTTAGTAAGGGCTCTTAGAAACTTAACAGGTCCAGTCCACACATCAGTTCTCCTGTCAAGAACCTTGCCCTTAGCATGCTTGTTTGTAACCACTCCCATGGCATGAGTAATGGGTGGATTCTTCCAGTTTTGCCATGGTAACACTTACGAGGTGTCCCTTTCTAAGCAGTTCCCATTCCCTTGATGTCAATGATATCCCTTTTCTTGCAGGTTTGCATGTGCATGGCCAAAGAAACAACTCCCTATTTCCCAGAAGGCCTAGCGAGGGTACAGAGGATGCCTCTCCTCTTTCCCTGTGTTTGCGGTTTTGGCAAGTTCCTGGAAGATGGCCACACATTCACTTTTAAACTGTTCATGTCTTTAAATCTTTAGCAACTCTCTTGTAGGAAATTTTTGGTTGGATTCCATTTATTTTTATTTAATACAGTCTACTAATTTACCTCCCCCCCCCACTGTCTCTCGGTGTTGGCTATGGAGAGATTTACTTTAGACTTTTTGTATTTACTTTATGTTCATCTTATAGATGTTTAACACTCCCCCCCCCCATTTCCTCACTTACTGCCTTCCTCAGTGTTCAGCTGATTTAATTTTAGTAATACATTTGATCCTCTTATCATTATCTTTTGTGTATATTCTTTAGGTATGTTGTGTATTATTTCCACAGACGTCACATTGTAACCTTCTGAGACTATCACAAACTATTTCTACAGACGTCACATTGTAGCCTTCTGAGACTATCACAAACTGTTTCTACAGACGTCACATTGTAGCCTTCTGAAACTCACCAACTATTTCTACAGACGTCACAGTGTAGCCTTCTGAGACTATCACAAACATTTCCACAGATGTCACATTGTAGCCTTCTGAGACTATCACAAACTATTTCTACAGACGTCACATTGTAGCCTTCTGAGACTATCACAAACATTTCCACAGATGTCACATTGTAGCCTTCTGAGACTATCACAAACTATTTCCACAGACGTCACATTGTAGCCTTCTGAGACTATCACCAACTATTTCTATAGATGTCACATTGTAGCCTTCTGAGACTATCACCAACTATTTCAGACTGAAGCCAGCTTGTCTTCATTTGCGTGCAGATCTCCACCCCTTTCCAACTACTTCACATTATTGATGTCATCAATGGCAGCTTTACATAATGCATATTTATTAACATAGATTCAAAGTTAAGAAAATAAAAAGAATTATAAAGATTATAACAGTATGACTTTAAAAATGATTTGTCCAGTATTTTCCTTTATCAGAGAACTTTTTATTTTATCCTTTATTTCGTCTTGAAGGACTCCTTCATAGTCCTATAGTTTCTGGTGGTAATAAATGTCCTAAGCATTTGTTTGTCTGGGAATGTAGTCATTTCCCCCTCATCTTTGAAGGATGGTTTTGTCACACACTATAGAATTTTCAGTTGACAGGATCCATTGCTGTTCTTTAAATATTTCGTACTGCTGTCACTGCCTCTGGCCAGTAAGGTTCTTTATCAGGATAATTGCCAATGACTCTGTCGGAGTTCTTCTCGAGACATGACAGTGGTTGGTTGCCCTGCTGCTCCATTGTCACAGTGTCTACAGCTAGTTGTGACATACGTTGGTACAAGCCTCTGAGTTTAATCCTGCTTGGAGTCTGTTGGCTTAGGCTTGTAGATGTATGATTCCTCATGTGTGGGAGCTTTTCAGCCATCTTCAGCAACATCACTGTCCCTGTTCGTTCTCCCTTTTGGACTGAATTTCTTTCTCCTCCTCTGGAACTCCGTTTGACTATGATCATTTTTCTTCCTCGAATTTGACAGTTTCACATAACTCATTTTCTTGTTTTCTGGTCCTTTCTCTGGCCTGTTGGAGCTTTGATTAGAACCTCTCTATCAAGACTTCCAAATTAATTGTTTTATTTTTTTTTTTAGCGCTAATGTTTTTTGCATTTCTATCTCTGTTGATAGTGTCATCCTGTTCATAGTAGTAGACCATTTCCTTGTTTCCTTTAGCTTTTTCTGACTGTGTTTTCCTCTAGCTGTTTGTGTGTCCTTAAGATAGTTGTTTTTAATGTTTTCTTCTAGTTAGACAAATGCCGTGTTTCTTCAGGGATTATTCATTTTTCTCTTTTGAATGAACCATGTTTTTTCCTGTGTCTTTGCATGCATTGGGACATTTTGTTGAAAGCTGGGCATTTAAGAAGTAGTAGCTACCTCTCAGTTTTTATAGGCTGGTAAGGAAGACCTTTCTTGAATACTGTGGAGTGTTGGGGACTTTGGGGTCACTCAAGGGGTAAGGCATGAGGTCTTCTCAATACTTCCTAGGCATATATTTTATCTGAGCTGTGTGCATTATTAAAAAAAAAAGTCCCCATGTCCATAACTACTTTTCAATATCTTAACATCTAGAGCAGTGGTTCTCAATCTGTGGGTCTCGACCCCTTCGGGCGTTGCATATCATATATTTGCACTATGATTCATAACAGTAGCAAAATTATAGCTATGAAGTAGCAACAAAATAGTTTATGGTTTTCAGGTCCCCACAACGTGAGAAAATATGACCCTGTATTAAAGGGTGGCAGCATTAGGAAGGTTGAGCACCACGGCTCTCGAGCCTCAGTCTTGGGCCTCAGATGTGTTGTGGTATTTCTTTGTTGGTAAATTACATTTTCCCCCTATATGTGGGTCTATTATTTCCCTACTGTTTCCAAACCCTGAGGACCCTACAGTTGCCTTCTGTTCTTTCTCCTGGTACGAGTTACGCATCAGGCTGTCATTTCCGTTTCCTCTCTGGTTCAGGTGGGAACCTTTGGGTAGGCCGCAGACACTTCACGGTGTTGCAGTGAAGTTCCACTTTGCTCCTTCTTGCCCATCATGGAACTGCAACACTGTGAACACTGGAGATGCCTTTGTGCTGGGACACCTGGAGTTAAATGTTGGCTCAGTTTCATAATCTTGAACATTTTAAAGAAGCATTGCTTTCCACTTGTAACTTTGAAAAATTTACATTGAGGATTTTTAAGGTAGTAAAGTTTTTTTTTTTTTTTTACATTGAAACAGAACTTAAAGGATTCATAGAAACCATTGGGAAACTAGATACATTAGTTGTGTTTAATGTGTCATTTTTAGGACCCCAAACAAATTTAAGAGGAAAAATGCAGTCAATTCACTAGTGTGCACAAAGACAGGTGATATTTTGACACGTTTTCCACCACTGAATTAATGAAATCACTGGTTACTTTGATTTCTCATATGTGAAATCCCAAAGCTGTCAAGTGCTAGAAAGTGACATAATTAAATTAATTTGCTTTTCTCCACAGAAAATGAGAAGCTATGCAGTGTTTGGAATAGTGAAGGCAGCCATTAAAATCCTTCCTTAATTTGCCGGTAAACACGCGTAGATTCTCCTATGTATATAAAATAAAATGGAAAATTAGAGTTTCTGGTTTCATTCAGATGACCTAAACTTCTTCTTTGCTAATTGATCACTGACAATTCACAGAAAATTATTTTACAAATACACGTAATTTGTTATTGATTCAGTCACTCAAAAAAAATACTGTTTTAAGAACTTGAAGTGCGACAGCCCCGTGAGGAAAAGACAGGAAACTGGAGGCAGAGATTGTGTCCTTAGGAAAATTCTGAGGACATGACTTAGAATGAACATAAACTCAGCGTGAAGCTTTAGTAAAAGGGTCAAAACAAAAGTCTAAGGCTTCCCAGAATGAGAGCTTCACCTCAGGAGACAGAGGGAAGCTGTGTGAGAAAGAGGGCGTTTAACTGGAGTCTTGAAGAGTGGACAGAATTTCAGAAGCTTAGGGGTAAGGAGAGACTACATTGGGTGTACAGGCAGAACACCCAATGAAAACAGAGCTAAGGAGAGGAGACAGGGGCCTGGTCAGGGAGGGACCCCTCAATTTACGGGGGCATATGGAACGGAAGGATGCGAGGTTTGGAACAGAATGGAAGGAAACTGTAGGCTCTTCCCTGTTGTGCCGTGGCTAACCCCACCCCCAATCGTCCCCACATGGGTGTTACTTTCCTTTTTGTTATTGTCTTTTTTTGTATAGGTGGAGGAGCTGAGATGTAGAGAAATGAAGGGACATGCTTCTCACTAGCTAGCAAGGCTAGTACTTAAACCCAGGTCCAAATGAATCCTAAGGACAAACTTCTCCTAGTGTTTCCTGTGGCCTTAAGTGAGATACTAGTAAAACGGGAGTGAGAAGCCCCAGAGGGGCACTGACACTCCCCACCCCAGCTCAGGAAGCTGGAGGCTATCTGCAGGCTGGACTAGGAACAATGTGCTAATTTATGTCTGATGAAAATTTAACTTAATGATCTTTTTTACATGTTGCTAGGCAAAAGAGCACGTTGAGTAACTGAGGGGAAACATGCCTTGATACAATTTTAAGAGTTTATGGAGTCAATGGCTGTGTCATGCATGTTGACGGAGGAGCTTGACTCATGGTAACCACCGGAAGTCGATGTTAAGGACGAGCTGTTACTTCCTTAAGGTTACAGAGCTAATAAGGGGGCAGGTAATCTTAGAATCTGGGTTTGTTTCTATAATGTGCAATGTTTCGTATCCTATGGTTTTCTGGGCGTGGGAGTAAATCCAAAAGAATTTTGACTTTTAAAGTGGATCCAGGGTGCAGGAGGATGGAGGTAGAGCCCCTTCAGCTTGGAAGTGGAGTATGCACTTAGCATGCTCCCTAGGCTGGACGCTCAACCCTTTAAAGAGCAAGCGAGTGAACGAAGGAATGAATAAACACGTACACAAGCAAACACGGCAGTCATTCTAGCCACTGTCTCTGTACCCATCCACTCTGTGTGGGGTCCAGCCATCTCTCTCGTTTTCTTTCACCAAGGACTTCTTGCATCATCCCATCGGACCACCCAAATGTGCACAAATCATTCCCCCAGACAGTGTCACCAGCATGAAGTGAGCAACCCATCAACACCCACAGAGTCAGATGAACGACAAAACCTCTTTCTAGTTTCCGTTCGCTGTGACTGGAGAGGGAGTGAGGTCAAAGGGACCGTGTGGTTGGGATGCTTTGAACACTGGCCTATCTTTAGGGAGAGGCTACGCAGCTTGGGAAACCTTGTTTTTCCTGCTTTTTCTCACCCCCTCCTTCCTTCTCTTTTTCCCTCCACTTTCTAAAAAAGTATAGGGAAAGGTCACGCTGGTTGGAAATGCCACAAGCTTGTCACTTCTGTTTTGTCACAGTTACTGTGTCTACTTCTACCTTGCTCCACTTGTACCACCCTAGAGTCCAGTTTATCTGCCTTCTTAATTCAGTTAGGGTTTTGTTTATTGAGTGACTACTACACACAAGGCATTGCCCTAAGCATGCTAACACACATGCAGTCTTTCACATTAACCAGAGCAGCGATGATACAGTGTGGGAGCTGGTGCCTTGCCCGCTGTGGTTTCACATGCACGTCAACACGACACTTACACAGTCTTCATGGAAAGCTAGGGAAACACCTGAAGCAAGGCAACCACTTCAAGGTGTGATAGCTACTTGCAAATTCGAGCAAGGATTACTGTGGACACAGAGAGGAAGACAGAAGTTAGGGGTTAGGCTCAGTGGTGAGGTCCTTGCCTTGGCTTATATCAGAACCTGATAGCAAACCCCAAGCAAGTGAAAGAACAGAATAACGGATTTGTTATACACACCTCTAATTCCATGTTTATCATGAGCTAATTAAAATATACTTCATGCAGCTTTGATAGGCCACAGGTAAACCCTGCAACGTAGCATGTTCCATGTTTATTGGTGCTTCATGCATGGATACCTGTAGACACAATGCCTCTTTAGGTTAATTCAGGAAAGAAAACAGAAAGAATGGAGAACTGAACTGATTCTTGCTAAATTATTTCATTTTTTTGGGGGGGGGAAGGGGCCAGGATTTGAACCCAGGACCTCATGCATGGTGGGTAAATGCTCTACCATGGGCACATCCTTATCCTCTCTAAGCTCCACCTCCAACTTTTAGTGACTAGAGAGGTCTACATGGCAATCTATTCTGAAAGTATGAAAAAGTGTAATTCTAAGTACACACTGAGACCCAGAAGGCTCAACATAGTATTACTGAATGGACTGACTGCTGAGCTTTTGGAAGTTCCCTGCCAGAAAGGAACAGATTTAGGACAGACTAAATTTGTTTGTGGGTCGCGGTGACTCCGAATGGATGGATATGTGGAGTTCTTTTTCCTTCCCTGGACTGTATCAGATTGCATGTCCTTGGATGTTTAATGTTTAAAAAATGTTGCACATGCTGCTCTAGAATGAACGCCGTTCATCGTGGTTTACATGAAGACTCGGAGAAGATAAAGCTGGCCCTGGAGCCTTTTGTTACTGTTTGTTTGTTTATTTATTTTGCATCCCAATGAAAATTTCTCCTTCCTCCTCTCTTCCCAGTTGTGCTCCCCCCCATCCACTCCTCCTCTGTTTCTCCTCAGATATAGGCTGGCCTCCCAATGTTATCAGTCAGCCATGGTATATCAAGTTGCGGTGAGACTAGGCATCTCCTCTTCTATTAAGGCTAGATGAGGCAATCCAGTAGGAGGAATGCAGGGCCGGCTTGATGCTAAGGGATTGAAGCATGCCTAAAAGCCTGGATTTTCTCATTCTGAGAGTGGTAGAAGTTTGGCTACTTCCCCACCTTGCTGGGGCACCAACAGACCGCAGCTAGACATGCCATGGTGCATGTAGCAACAGATAAGCTCATGCGTCTCCAAGGATGCGAGGACTGATTGCTGTTTATCTGATGGCCGAAACATCTCAGGCTGGACTCCCTTTCTTTTCTATATACCTTGTAAGGTTTTTCTCCCAGACCCTGCTGCTCTGGAGCATGCAAATGAAGCACCCTTTCCCTCCATGTCCTTTCCCTGACCAATAAAGTACCCCCACATGGATCCAACTGGCCATTCTTCCTGGGGTACAACTATCCCCTACCCCCTCCTAATAAATGAGCTATCCTCTGACACCCTGGTGTTCCTTGCTGCTCAGGATTCTCCTTCAGCCCCAACTGTGATCCCCCACCTAGATGGGCTGGTGTGCAATAGTCCGACCATACTGGGTTGAAGTGGGACCTGACCCTACAGAGGAATAGGTCCCAAAGCAGTCACTGTTAGGAGTCTCACACAAAGACCAAGTTATGTGGTTGATATATTGTGCACCCCAATAAACTTATCTGGGGGTCAGAGAACAGAACAGGCATAATATTAAACATAGAGGTTAGGCAGTGGTAGCACACACCTTTTATCCTAGCATTCCAGAGGCAGAAATCCGTCTGGATCTCTGTGAGCTCAAGGCCACATTGGAAACAGCCAGGCATAGTGATACACACCTTTAATCCCAGGAAGTGATAGCAGAAAGCAGAAAGGTATTTAAGGTGTGAGGACCAGGAACTAGAGCCTGTTTGAGCTATTAGGCTTTTGAGCAGCAGTTCAGCTGAGATCCATTCTGGATGAGGACTCAGAGGCTTCCAGTCTGAGGAAGAATTGGCAAGGTGAGGTGGCTGTGGCTTGTTCTGTCTCTCTGATCTTCCAGCATTCACCCCAATACCTGGCTTCAGGTTTGATTTTATTAATAAGACCCTCTAACAATTCGTGCTACAAAGTTACACAACTGTAACATATATGCAGAGGTCAGGAGCCTAGGTCAGTCCCATGCAGGCTCCCTTGTTGTGGGTTTAGTCTCTGTAATCCTCTATGAGACCAGGTTAGTTGATTCTGTGGGTTTTCTTGTGGTGGGTTTCTGCCCTTGACACCACTGCAGAGACCCACAGCTAAAAAAATGGGGGAGGAAGAACTGTAGGCTCTGGAGCTTTTAATACTCATGGCTTTGGATCTTTTAGATCAGGGTCTGTATTAGTTTCTAAACTGTTGCAGTAACAAACACCCAATACCTAGTAGCTCTAAACAACAGAAGTGGGAATGGATGAGCAATATAAAAGTACGCTGACACGTATGTATGAAAATGCCATAGTGAAACCTTGTATACGAACTTAAAAATTAATAAAACAAAACCAAAGTATTAGAAATTCATTATTTCACAGTTTTTAAGTCCAGAAGTTCAAAATTAAGGTGTCTGCAGGGATTCTTCCAGAGAGCCAGGATTGAGCCTTGCCTGAGTGTTGTGGCCTTAATGTCCCTTGACTCGTGGCCATGTCACTAAAGTTTCTGAATTTGTAGTTACAGGGTCCCCTCCTTTCCTTTTTGTCACTAATATCCCCTTCCTCTTGATGATGAGGACACTTGTCATCACATTTAGGACACACCCAGATACTCTAGGATGAACCTTGAGTATTGGGATCCTTTCCTTAATTTTGTAGGCAAAGATTCTTTGTCCAATATGCTCACATTCACATAATCCAGACAAGAAATTAAGGAATTTCTCAAAATGACTTCATTTTCTTACAGCGAGAAAATTCCCCTTTAGCACTCCACTTGAAACCATTGTATGGCAATCCCATACAGCCTCATTTCTTGATCCCTTAAATTGAACTTATGATTCATTAATGTTGTTAGCAATGGCAATTTTAGATCCTAGATGATTCCAGCTGTGTAGAACCTGGGGATGCTTCTGCTTGGCTTGGATTCTCTAGGGCTGGCTGCACCAACCTGCCTTGGAAGGAGCAGGTGGGAGGTTCGGTGTGCAAGTAGATACTCCACCATTTCACTATTCATGGATTTAATGCACATCGACAATATTTCCTGACATATTTTCATGCATCAGGAATTATGCTAGGTGGGAGGACAGTAAGAACAAAAAACTGAACTACCCCTCCCTGAGGCATACCTCCATAACAAGGATTTTTTCAGGAAGACAAGTAACTATAAAGATCCACATTTTAACTTTGTATTTCCTTAAGTACTCGAGATAGGCTGTCCCACTGAAGAGCTTAAACACATGTTTTGTAAACCATTTCAAGAAGATTAATCCACAGTTAGAGGAAGGCCTTTTCATAGAAGATGCCCATCTACATTTCTCATGATCGTGTGGGCATTTCTACACTTAACAAGGGGGACTATACATGTAAAAACAGACAGACACACACACACACACACACACATACACACATACACACACACACACACACACATTGCTTCCATTTTAAGCAGGTGACGTAAGAGATGCAAAATCCATGATTAAGAAAAATGAAATTGTATAAATTATAGCAGAAATGCCTGTCATCGTCCGTATTAGCTGCTAAAATGCCTCCAGGGGGTTAGATTAGAAAAAGAAAATTACTTATCTGTAATTCTTATTCTCTTTAGGTAGCAATTATAATAGATATACACTCTTGGGTACAAGTCATTGGTGTGAGAAAGGGAAGCTGACTTGAAGTCAGCTAAAGAATTCTAACCCTCAAGGAACATGTGCCCTGGGACGTCAAGGGCAAAATGTATATGGAATGTCATTGCCCTGCATATCATTTCTATCTGACCACCGAAAAGAGCAGGCAAATTTGGTCCCTGGAAAGGAAAGAAGGACAGAGTGGATCTATTATCACTATCATACTATATTAAATGTATAAAGGTCTAGCCCCAGGCAAGATTTGTGAATTGGGTCTACTCATTTTCTTTGCATGCCTCTCTACCTGCTTCAGGAATCCAATACCCACTTAGTTGCTTCCTTCCTCTCTCTGTTTCTAAGCAAGGCCTCATTAAATTTATTTACACCAAAGCTGAGGCATTCACTGCAGAAAGAGCCTTGAAGAGGGAATCAGGAGCCACAGGCCTGGTGCTGGCTTAGCCACCAACTAGTTCAAGACACCAGGTAAGCAAGCCTACCTCTTTGGGTTCCACTGTTATCATTTGTACTGTGACAGGTAAACTAGAGAATGTGGTTCCTGGGAACACTTTCATCTCCATAATTTGGGGTGAAAAGGGTGAATTGAAACCAGGCTAATTTTAGTTTCAGTGGTTAGACTGAAAATGTTACCCTTGACGATGACATTTACACTTAGCAAAATGGACCATGGAAGGGGAGACTGTACCCAGGTTTCCACTGGATCACAAGAGGGTATGTGAAGTGTAGAAGGAGGGAGTCGCTGATACACAAAATCCCAAGGCTGTCTTAAGCAAATCTTAACTTTAACTTGAGCTGATACACTACAACATGTCAGAAACCCTGTGTAAGAGTGTTTTTTCCCGAAGCCGCCACCAGGGCACTGTTAGCACCATGGAAAGGAAGTCACTCTTGAAAGAGAGTGGCAAGGAAGGAGGGCCATTTCCGGGAATGGCTGCTTCATTGCCAGGGAGCTTTTCAACGGAAGTGTTTCTTCTGGATTCCTTTGTAAAGTACAGAGGCTCCCTTGGGTGCCTATTTGCACACAGACACAAATGGCGTTTCTTCCTCTTTTCTTCGTGTCAGTCTGGGCTTCTCCTTGGAGGAGGCCATTCTGAATCAGACTAAACAAATATTAGGAGGCATTGCCCAGCTTCCTGAAGCTTTTCTAGGGAAGAAAGGATATAGAGGTTTGTGTGGTGCTATGGTTTAGAGACGGTGTTGTCTAAGCTTTCATGTGCTGAAGCTCGGCCCCCAAAGGAAGTCTATTGAGAAGTGGTGGGGCCTTAAAGAAGAGGGTATTAGGAGAGGTCATTCAGTCCTGTGGCAGCAACCTCGTAAACGGATTGTTGCCTTTCTTGAAAGACTGAGTTAGTTCTTGTTGAGTTGGAATTAGGCTTTGTAAGAAAGAGTTGACAGGTCTGGGTTAACTTCTCTGACATTTAGTTGTTCTAAAGGCAATGCACTTCCCTTCTGTGACTCTCACACGTGTGTTTCTTCCAGGTGTGCACTTCCCCTTTCTGCTTCTCCACCATGAGCTGACATAGCAAATTGGGTGTAGCTGCCCAACTTTGTGTGGACTTACAGGCCAAGCCAGACTTTTCTTTAAACTTGCCTAGCCTCAGACATTTTGTTATTGCAATCTCCTTACTAAGACCCACAGCTAAACATAGTCACATGAGCTGGTTATCTTATCTGGACATAGTCTTGATTCAATTCTGGCCAAGTCTCATAGCTGCATTTTCCCTAGGAAATCTCCCAACATAGAAGTATTTCTCAGAGGTATGCTATTCTCTTTGTAGTATGGTATTAATGAATGTGGTACAGCTGTGTCTGTCTCTCTTGAGTTCACATCCTGAGAATTCAATGCTATTCTATGGCTGAAGGCTTGTAAGTCTGTGCTTGGAGGCCAGCGGAGTACACTCTTCCCATTAGTTACTCAACTTAGAGGACCAACAGTGCTAATAGCTAAAGGTAGAGCAGAAACCAAGACATTGTGCCTGTCAACAAAGCATTTACTGTCTAATGAGGTGGGATGTTTGTATTTTAGATGCCAACCAAGAACACAGAATTTTAGAGGCTATTTTATGACATCATGTGTATCTTTTTCAGGTTTCCTAAAGTCCGTAGCGTGATAACACACGCAGAATGTCTGTCTAGAGAGCAGAATTACCCATGATTTTGCAAAGCTATAAAACAATTAATTGCAAAATGATTCTGGATCATTAGAAATCCAGAGCTGTTCCTAAGACACAGCAATTTGAATGAACAGCTTCTGGATTCTTATTCTAATAATAAGGTCACATGAAAGCAAGCAGGGTTTTGGGGTGGGAGGCTAGACACTTGGGTCATCCAGAATAGTCCACAAACCCCATGACTCAGTCTGTTCTAGTTGTCCTCTGTTCCTCCTCTTCCTCTACTTCAGAGATCTGGGAATATGGCTACTCAGTGTTTATGATCCTTTGCTTCATTTGTTCATTCATTCATTCATTTAATTCATTCAATTTTGTGGTGCTAATAATTAAATCTAGTTCTCACAGGTGCCCACCATTTAACCACAGAGCTGGTGCTTCTGCACCGAATTTTTATCTCGGAAGAGGAGGAGTGAGTAAGAGTCCTTTGTAGCTTCCTCTCTCCTTTTGGTCAGGGTGATGGGGCACAAGCATTAGGTCATATGTCAGTTTTTCTCATGAATCTAGTGACCACAGACCTCCATGGAAACAAACTCATGGCATTTACTGGAGGCTGAGTCCTGTCTATGGAGTACAGCTAGTAGGATTTATCTTGGCTGTCTTGTAGTGCCTATTTTAAGTTAATATGGAATGTATGCATTATAGGAACTTAGATTCCTGGAAAACCCCACAGAAACCATCTTACAAAAATGTAGATGTTTAGAAGATGGATTTCTTTGGTGTATGATATGAGTTTTGCTTAGATATGTCACATGTTAATCTAAGCCAGACAGCTTCTGGTTGATGAGGACCTGGAGCTTTGATGATGGTTAAGACCCTCCCGACTTCCCCTGGGTCTCTGGATCACTTGTATCTTCAGAATGACTGGTCAATCTTGACATTTATGAGAAACTGATTCATTTGAGACAAAGTGACCAAGTGTGATGCCATTACTTCAATGTAATGTTGCCTTTAATGATAGATGTTGTCCTTAACATTTTCACCTATGTATCACTTGATAAATTGTTTCATTCACTCATGCATTGAGTTACTCACTCAGAGGATACTGTGTACCCATTACCTGCCAAAAATCCCTCTATGTGTAGAGGATACAGTAGCGAGCTAAGGGACAAACATCCCTGCCTCTGTGGAGCTTATCCTCCCAGGTGGGCCATGATAGGCTGTCAATACCTTTGGGGAAGTAAATGACAGTCAGTGGAAGAAGATTATACTAGGAGACAGTGACAAATACAAGACAGATGGAGATAAGTAAGAGTAAAAGCGATGGAGATTGCAGTGGGGAAGGGAGCAATTCAAGTGAAGTGTCCGGGTCAGCTTCTGTGGGAAAGCAACAACAGATTGAATTCGAGAAGATATACTGTGTGAACACTGGAAAGGAGTGGTCTGTGACACGGGGAGTGCCTGGGAAGGAAGCCTGTGTGGCCAGCAGGAAGCACCGATGTTATGATCCAGAAGGCTAGCTACTATTGGCTTGCAGCCTAACTGGAGGCTTTAGGGATCACTAGGAAGGCTTAAGGTTGTCTCCTAAGTGATATGAGATAACCTGGAATGCTTTTGAGCAGAGGAATAAAATGATTCAAATTGTAGTTTTTAATATACTGCTTTTAGTCAATTCTTTGAGAATTTCATGCAATGTATTTTGCTTATTTTTATTTGGTATGCATGAGTGTTTTGCTTGCATCTATGCATGTGCACTGTATGTGTGTCTGGTATCCACAGAGGTCAGAGGAGGGCATTGGATACCTAGAAATGGAGTTCAGGCAGTGTGAGACCTGATGTAGGTCCTGGGAACCAAACCTAGATATTTTGCAAGAGCAGCAAGTGCTCTTAACTGCTGAGCCATCTCTCTAGTTTCATACAATGTATACTGATCATATTCACCCCCACTCTTCCCTTCAGCTCCTCCAAGATCTACCCCCATCTCTCCAGCACTCCCTTTTAAATAACCCACTGTGTCCAATTTGTGCTGTTCATATAATCATGGGTGTGGGGCCATCCAATGGAATATGGTCAACCTACCAGGGCCCAAGCCCTTTAAGAAAATGATTTTCTCTTCCAGAAGTCATTAATTGTCAATAACTGCTTATTAGCCCCTCTTCTCTCTGTATTAGAATTTAACTTGTATTTTTAAATTATCCAAATTATCCTATAAAATTTTCCATTTGAAAAAATTTCTATTTTGCCTTTCATACTCAATCTACAATAGTACTTATTTTTTAATTAAAAATCCATTGTATGTATTCATGTGCATGGTATTGTATTATATAAGAACATTTTCAAGCTATATAGCATTTTGCATGTTGAACATATCTATCCCACACCCTGCCCCAACTTTTTCTCCTTCTTCCCTCCTCCCATCAGTCACTTTTATTACTCAGATAGTTTCATGTTAACTTTCATGTTAAGTATGCATATATGATTCTATGTATCTGTATACAATGGAGGAACTGTGTATGCGTGCATGTTGAGGGCAGAAGTGGACACTGGGTGTCTTTCTCTGGCACTCTCCATTTATTTTTTGAGGCAGTGTTTCTCACTGAACCTTGAACTCATCAACTGGGTAGACAGGCTGGCCAGAGTGCATCTGGAACCCTATTTTTGCCTTCCCAGCCCTCCAGCTACACACCACCATGCCTGGCTTTTTATATGGAAGCCAGGATCGGAACCCAGATCTTCATGCTTGTGTGGCAGGTACTTTAGCGTAGGGATCATCTTCCTCGTCTCCTTGTTCTGCTTCTCAAAGTTTCTTATGGTCTTTGCTGTTGGAGACTTTGTTTGCTACCATCTCTTCCAATAGCCATTGCAGAGCTCTTCCCACTCTATTCCCGGGGTTCTAGCAAGTGTCTATGTTTTGTCTGCCACCTAGGGCTGAGGTAGGAATTCTTTCTGACTGAGACTCTTAGCTGCTTTCTGCTATTGACTCTCCAGATTGGTTTTTGTGTTTGAGGCAGAGGCATCCTTCTCCTCCCCCCTGTTTCTCTTTCCCACCTGCTCTCCTCTCTCTCCCCCTTTACAGTTCTATTCCACTGTGTCATCTCCCATAATTCAGCTGTCTTTATCTACATGGAACATCATTCTACAGGTTCCATCCTATTCTAACTCACCCAGCTCTTCCTCTGAGGGAAAGGATCCAGAAAGATGGATGACAGAGCACACAGGAGGATGAGCTTCTGGAGAACAAGCCTGTCTCTTCCATGCCCTGCTCCTCTAGTGCCATCACAACACTCAGTCAATGCTTACTTACCCAGAGGTGTGTGGTTCAGATTTTCACAGTAAGACTGATTTACAGGAGAAATGCAAACTGCATCCTAAAGCCTGCTGTGATCTGGTCTCCTTACAACTCCACTTACGGGCTGCAGCCCCACAGTGTGACAGTGACTCTCATCACTAGGGATCATATAGCCTGGGTTCTAGCCCTGGGACCCAGTGTAACTGGCCTGGCATGTGCTCTGGGCATCAGCATTTTAAAACTTTCCCATGTGAGTTTAGTAGGCAGTCAAGGGAGAGGAGACAGAGAAAGGGAAAAATTGAGAGTATACTGTTACTACATGGTTGCTAGATAAATATGGGATGCCTAATCGAGTTTCAAATTCCACCAACCAACACAAAATTTTTAAGCATTAGCTGTGTCCCTCTATGGCATGGATTAAAAATGCTAAGAAATGACATGGTTTTTCTGAAATTGAAGCTTAGCTGGGTAACTTGTATTTTCATATTTTTGAGTTAACAACTCTCGTTGCTATAACATTATCCTTCCCGAGCTGACACTGTTAGAATCACAGTCTCTAGGTGATGTTTCTTCATTCCCATTACATCATGGTGTTGTGTACTGTTGCTCACACTGACTTGATTTCTCTTTGTGCCCCTAGTTGTCTGTGCAGCTCTGACTTGTTCCATGAAATAAAGCACCTGAGCACCTGCTCCTGTTACAAAGCCCAATCATTCAACCAATCGTCAATCAACAGATTCACTCACCTGACTTAGGCAATTTGAAATGTTCCTTGGAAATGTTCTCAGAAAAAGAAAGACTGAGAGATTAAGTTCACAGCGGTATCTTCACAGTACAATTAAAACCAGAAAAGAAGAACATGGATGCTGTGGGATGTTCTGTATATTAAATGTGTTGCTCTGATTGCTTAATAAATAAAACACTGATTGGCCAGTAGCCAGGCAGGAAGTATAGGCGGGACAAAGAGAGAGAATTCTGGGAAGTGGAAGGCTGAGGCAGAGAGACACTGCCAGCCGCTGCTATGAAAAGCGAGATGTAAGGTACCGGTAAGCCACGAGCCACATGACAACTTATAGACTAATAGATGTGGGTTAATTTAAGATATAAGAACTAGATAACAAGAAGCCTGCTGTGGCCATACAGTTTGTAAGCAATATAAGTCTCTGTGTGTTTACTTGGTTGGGTCTGAGTGGCTGCGGGACTGGTGGGTGAGAGAGATTTTTGGGCCAGGCAGGACTGGAGAAAACTCCAGCTACACATGGATCTCTTCATTTTTATTTTTTTCCAGCAAGATTAAATGAAGGAATTTAATAGTAGAGTGATTCATGTTAGAGCAGTATCAAAGATGGCCCATTTGTGGAACAGACACCAGTGTCTCTGCTTCTCTTTCACACTATAGGTACACAAATGCCAGCATGTCAGTCCATTTTTGCAGAGCTTGTCTTCATCTCTCAACTTGGCAGGAGTTGCTATCCAGGCCCTTGGAAGGTTCTAGAATGAAGATCTCTAATAACCTTGCTTTTGCTGCATTTGTTTGATAATGAGGTGTGGAACCCAATCCCATCCATAGTTTTGCTTCTGGATTATCACATTATTGGGGAATCATTAATGACATTAGTAGCTGTTGGTGTTTTAGCCACTTCCCTGGTTGTGAATGAACCCTCAAGGAGAAGCGGCACGAGGGAGGCAGGTTTATTTAGCTCGCAGTTACAGTCCATCACCGTGGGGAAGGGATGGCGGCTGGAGTCTGAGGTAGCTAGTCACTCTGTGGCTGTGTGTCAGGGAACAGAAAGCTGACAGGATGTGGGGCGGGGCTATAAAAGCCTGAAGCCTGTCTCCAGTGGTCCACTTCTTCCAGTAAGACTTTACCTCAGTTTTCCGGAGCAGGAGTAGTGCTCAGTCAGAGATCAGCTATGTAAACATGGGAGACTGGGGGCACATTGCATTCAATGCACAGCTGCTATATACTGGTGTCCTCATCTGTCCTTCATGTAGAGAGATGACGCCATCTTAGAGTCAACACACAGTCGCATGTGTGGGGCCATTCTGATGTAGGCAGACTCCTTACCCTGGTGGCACCTTCCTAGCACACTGTCTCCTTCTTATATTTCTAACCTTAACAACAGACCTGCTAAGGAGGCCAGGCATTACTTACTTCCATGACTTTGCTTATAATAAACAAAGCCCAGCACAACAAGTGACCGTAAAAAGCTGTACACTTAGTCAGTGACAGGGATCTGAACTCAGACCTTTGGGCTCCTAGTTTGTGCTTCTACTGAGTTTCCTCTCTGGTGACACTGCCTAAGTGTGTCTGGTGGCTGTTACAGACCTTGTTGAAAAATGTGTGGCTTCTTCAGCCTCGTTCATGTCAGTGCGAATGCAGTGGGTCCCAGGATCTGGAGTTTAAGTATCAGCTATAGAGAGGCAGGCAGTGCAGGCTAGCAGCTGGAAAGCTGCCACTGACGTTTCCGGGACAGGGTCTTTCATTGTAGCTCAGTTTGGCTTAGGGATGTGTGATGTCCCTGCTTCAGGTTCCTCAGCACTGGGATTCTGGGCATGCATCATCTCACCAGCTCTGGGACTGGAATTCTTGCTCATAGTTCTTGGAATCCCAGCCTTTTGGGGAATGCAAGTATTTGTCAACGTTGGCATTATTTATAGTAGTTTACTTAAAAAAATATGTTGACCTCTTTGGTAAGTAAAACAAAGTTGCCATGTGGGGATATAAAAGTGAGTTACTCAGTTGCTCACTTCAGTAGTGATTGATGGAGAAGGGGGCTCTCTTTCTTTGAGAATTTGTTCAACTTACTCTATTTACATAATTGCATTTACTAAGTATTTGTAAAATACCAGGCACTGTTGTAAGTACTAGAAGGTTGAGTGAGAGCCACTGTAGGAAAGAAAAGGCCGTACGGGCTAGTTTATGTTTAGACAACATGGCGGCTGATAGGGATATCCAGTATGAGTCAGCATTAAATGGCCAGCCTTGGATGTCTGGGGAAGTTCAAAGTAAACAATGATTTCATCTGTTGTCACTGTTCTTGCCAGAGTACTACTTTGTGTGACTCTGTATAAATATGACATCGAGTCAGAGGCAAGTGCTTTGCCTTTACCAGCTACTTGCCTGTTGGTATCTGTCTCAAGACCTGTGGGCCTACCTCCCCATGGCCTATTTGCCAATCTGCCTGTGTCACTATGTGATGTGTGCCTGGATGTCTGCTGGCAACTGCCTGCCTAGCAGCATATGCACTGGTAAATAAAGCATGTTTTATCTATGATCCCTCACATTCTCTCCAACCTCCTATGACCTGCTTCATTCTTGGCATTAGGCTTGGACTTCATTCCTGTCTTCGCATGGCTTAGAGTCTAGTGGGCAGACAGACACGCAATCCTATAGATTACAGTATGTCATGGATAAATAGGATGAGGATTACACATTATGGGAGCTGAGGGGATGGATAATTCTGCTGTATTGAGGTCAAGACAGGCTTCAGGAAGTGAGGCAAGATCTGTTCTGTGATTTTTTTTTTCTCCCAACTCTTCATGAGATTTTAATCTTTGCTTTGTGGTATGTTGACAACTTTGAGGCTATGGACCCTTCCTATAAGCTCAATTGGAAAGCCAATAGAAGACAGAAAACAAAAGTCTGATGGGATGAGGAGGCTTCGAAATCAGACGCCTCCCTGCCCTGCAGGATTCTGAGCTGACCCAATCATGAAGCTTTGCAGGTCATGGCCTACCCAACTATTCAGAATACAGCCCACTGGTTGGATGCCCGTGTATTTCTTTCCTAAGGAAGCTCTGGAAATGAACTCAGAATAATAAGTCAAGTGAGTTCTGAGCCTGAGAAGCTGCCCTGCCCTTGTCTGGAGGAGGGAAGTAAAGATGGGAGCCCAAGTGCTCACTTAGCCTTCCTCCCTTGGAGGCTGAGTTTATCTTCAGTGACCTGTGATTAATCGCACCTGTCTAGAGATCTTCCCCCTTTTTGCCTTCCTCAGCAAATTCCACTGACAATGGATCCAAACAGAGGTTGGGAGAAAGCACAAAGGCAGCACCACCTTTAGTATGAAACTTTGACTCATTCAGGGTCTCCACATTGTTGCCTCGTGATTTGATACACTGCTAACTGGGTTCTGTTCTGTGGTGTTTACTCTCCCACCCTTAGTTCTCTGGCTTCCCTCCCCAACCCAGTGCCTAACTGACCTTCTGGCTTCTTGCTTTAAGGGCAACCATTATAACGAAATTCAAGGTGGCAACAGGTATTGAGGGAGAAGGCTGTAAGTCACCATGGCTATTCCCAGAGGCTGTCCAAAGCTGATAAACAGTTTGTCTCATGCCCAGCATCCCTGGGTGGTTATCCTGACCTTAGGCAGCATTTGTGTTTTTTACTGTGGCTCCTTGGAATGCCCGGTCCTGGAACTAAACCTGTGGCTAGGCTTAGGATGAGGTGGTGGTGACTTATGGTAGGACAAACAGGAAGGACGGATAAACAGACTCCAGAGCTTCGAAGAGCTGGGTTCCACTGAACCCGTGAACATGTGAAACCACAAAGCTGTTTCATCAAAAATACCAAAGCTTTAAAATGAAAACCTAAGCCTACTGGAGGAGAAATGACCACTCCCTTGTGTGATTGTGTATGAAGGAGTCCAGGGCTTAGAGACAGGAGTTTCAGTCCCTCTGGGGAGGGGACTGTGGAAGCAAGCACTGTCTGTGACTGTCTTGTGACAAGTTTGCTTTTCAGAGGGTTTAGTCTTGAACAACGGTGAAGCAGCAAATGATTTTGCTTGAGGAGGTGACATTTCATCCAAGCTTTGAACGTTGGATAAACATTCATCAAGGGCTTAGAATAGGCCTTCAAGGTTAAAATAAAAAACTATGAAGGTTCAATGTTTATGCTCCACAAGTATAAATGCAAATACAACAAAATCTTTCTCTAGTGAACAGTCTTTGGATTTCTTACATACAGCATATGAGAAAAATAAAAACACCTGTTTTTATAAATATGAAAAGGGACATTCTAGTAGAGAAGAAACTTCACATTGTATTTGGGGCATTAGATAGTACCCAGGTGGCTAGACTGGAGGTGGGGCAGGGCCGAGCCAGTGTGGATAGTTTTTTTTTTTGGTTCAACTGTGTCTTCACGAAGTGGTGGGAAGATTTTACTTTATTTAATTTTTTAAAGAAACAGTCTTTGTAGAATCATCCACATTTTCTTTAAGCTACTGTTGCCAAGTCACTTGGCTCCTTCTCCTTTTTTGAGACAGTCACTTTGTGTAGCTCTGGCTGTTCTGGAACTCACTTTGTAGACCAGACTGACCTGCCTCTGCCTCCCGAGCGCTGGGACTAAAGGCATGCACCACCAGCCTGGCTAAGCTGATTCTTACTGTAATTGATACCAGAATGTTTCTCAGAAAGCTGGGTCTAGTCATTGGGTAGAATTGTCCTTAGAGAAACGCCTGGACTTATTAGGACAGAATATCTTTGTCTTGTGGAGATAAGGACCAAATGAAGGCAAGCAAAGCTTTTTGTTTGCTTAAAGCAAAGAGATTGTCATCTAGAAATGACTTGGGGCCATGGTTTTCACACTTCCTAATGCTGTGACCCTTTAATACAGTTCCTCATGTTGTGGTGACCCCCAACCACAAAACTGTTTTTGTTGCTACTTCATACTGTAACTTTGCTACTCTTGTGAATCATAATGTAAATGTCTGTGTTTTCTGATGGTCTTCGGAGATCTCTGCGAAAGGGAGGTTTGACCCTCAAGGGGTTGTGACCCACAGGTTGAGAATCCCTGTCTCAGAGCAAAGCAGGTGGTGGAGAGGGAGGATCAGGTGTGCAAAGAATGGAGGCTGTGGGCTGGGGAAGCAGGCTGTCCAGGGAGAAGTGGGCATTCTAGACAGTGGACAGAAGTATATAGTTTGCTTTTTCAGGCTGAGTCAAAGTTGGAAGCAGGGACAAAATGTAATGTAATTAAGTCCTGGCCTTTTGTGACAATTGTCACAGGGAATGTAGTTGGGCTTCCCAGATGGCTAGTAGAGATAATGTCTGCCTTTCTCCATGTTGGTGATAGCCATGGCCAGCTGGATTTCCGGGCTGGTTCTCAAAAGTCATAAACATATACTTTGTGCCAGCTGTGAATTGCAGGTCAGAGTTCTGTTTTTAGAAAAGATGTGGAACTTGGTTATTTATTCTCTCAGCCTAAGGATTGATGCTCTGGAGTTTAAGTTGGGGTTGAGCAGAGTCTGTTTGGAGAGCATGTGTTATACAGGATAGATGAGGTGTAGGAGGAGATGAGTGAAGAGTGGGAAAGTGTAAGGATCAGGCTATGTGGACTGTTTCCAAGGGTGCCAGTGGCTGCTCTCCACCTCTGTTTCCTGAAGCTGCTCCTTAGCAGTTGGGACAGCCCTAAAAATGTCTTCAATGGACAGTCGACTTCTCCCTTCTTTTAATGTTTTAAGGTTTTTGCCATAAACTCATCACACACAGCTATAGGTTTTGTAAGGTCACATTTGTAAAAGTATGTAGCTGGTACTTTGACCACAATCCCCATCTCCCTCCTGTTATTTTTACTCATTCCTGAAGACATATCCACTCTACTCACATGTCCTATGTACATGTATAATCTTAGGTATCCACATGAAATCTTGGAGCTAAAAATGAAAAAAAAAAAACATGTAACATTTGTCTTTCTGAGTTGGACTTATTTTGATAACTTAGACTCTAACTCAATAAAATGCTTAGATTCTATGATGCAAGCCAGGAACTGGGTGCTGGATTATTGCTACTGGAGATAAATACAGGAAGAGGACCCTTTGTTTTGATAACAGCTCAGGCTATTTTAAGAGAAAATTAACTTTCTTTTTATTCAGCCTTCCTCTAATTCTCAAAGGCTTGTTGAAAAGGGATCTTGTTTCCCTCTCTCAACTAGTATCAGGTGTCTTACTGACTTGAGTCAAATAGTCAAAATATTTTTATAATGGTCATAAAAGGTTTTACAATACACTTGCTGTTTATGAGTTTTACAGTACACTTGCTGACATGTGGGGGAGCTGTCATGGTTGTGATGGGTACACATAGAGAGACTGGAATTTCTGAAATGCGTTAATCCTGGTGACAAAGCCAAGTATAAAATTTTAGTGGCTTCTGAAACTGTCACCCTTTTTTTATGTTCCCTGTCTGAAACACTCCAGAAACCAATGGAATCAGACAAAGCTAAATGTATTTGCTCCTGTGAACTGTGTTTACAAGGCCATGTTCTCTTGCAGGCAGAGGGTGGATGACAAAGAGAACGAAGATCAAATGTCAAATGTTGTCTTTTAAATAATTAGTGGTGTGAAACCCCAGCAATACCAGTGTTTGGAGGTCATTTTTTCATTCATATTAAAGTATTTTCCCCTTTCAAAGACAAGTGGTATTATTATTTTTATATGGAAAATAGTACCAATTAAAAATATTTGAAAACAAGGGTTTCTGGTTTTTAAAAAGCAGGAATAAAAACATTGTGAAATGGAGCAGGAGAGCAACATCTTTTGCAGGATTGGGAAAGAAAGCTTAAGTGATTAGCATCCTCTTTAATAGCCTACAGCAAATAACATAGTTTAATGACCTTAATGATATAAATTCTTGTGCATTAACAATGCTAGAAAATTATGGAGACACACTCATTATGTGGACAGCCACAAACAGTATTGAGAGATGATTAAAATCCAGCAGAAGTTCTTCACCCAGCAACTCTGAGCTCTGACTACATTTTTGTCATCTATGCTGAGGGTAGTGCATAAGTCCTGAACGATGGAGATTCAAACGGTATGTGTGTTGTAATGGGAAACTCAATTTCCTCCTCTGTCTTCAGAGGGAAAATATTCATGAGAGTTTATTCTGAGCTTTTTATGATATTGACCACAGAAATGGTAAGAAAAGGAAATGCTAATAAAAATGTTTAACTGGTTCCCCCAAACAAATGACATTTATTTTCTGCTCATTTTGCATGATCAAATTACCTTGCTGTTTAAGAGAGAACAATCTTGGGGCTAAGGAGATGGCTCAGTTGGTAAGTGCTGGCCAGACAAGCATGAAGAGCAGCTGAGTTTGATCCCTAGAACCCATGTGTTTTAAGAACAAGTTCAAATATATGAATGCATGAACCTACCAAATGGTTAAAAAGCACAAATAGGAAAAACTCACGTGCAATGGCCATAAAAACAGAACACAAACAGACAGAAAGCAAACTGGTGTCAGTAGTCCCAGGGCTGAGGCACTAGAAACATCAGGGTCTCTTGGGCTGGTTGGCTGGTCAGTCTAGCCCAATCTGTGGGCTCTAGGTTCAATGAGAGACGCTGACTCAACCTATAAGATGGAGAACAATTGAAGTATTTACTGGCAATCCTCTGTGGCCTCCATACACATGCGTGTATATATATATATGTGTATATGTATGTATATATATATAGGAACTCTCTCTCTCTCTCTCTCTCTCTCACACACACACACACACACACACACATGCGCGCGCACACACACACACACACACACACACACACACGAGGGTGGTAGTGTCTCCATTAGATCAGAAATTAGAAAAGGAAAAGTACTTCCAGAAACTTCTCACATTGTTAAGCCGTGTCACTACTTTACTGGGTAGGACAATGTACAGGCCCCTTTCCAGTGAAGGAGCATCTCCCACCTTCTTACTGGTCCCTCCACCATCTTATAAGGAACTGCTGGCAGTGGCTTGTTGTAAATTCAAACACCTTTGATGATGTTAGGGCACGATCTTACTGTGTAACCAAGAGGTTTTTTGAGTCAGTGATGATCCTATAATGTTTACCTAAGCTGTTCTAGTATAATACAAACTCAGGAGTCAGAAATTGAGATTAAAAACCTGGTAAATCCAAGGAGAAGCAGAGCGTAGATTGCCTGACCCTCTCTCCATGTTTTTCTGGTGCACTGGCCCTATAAACTCCCTGGAAGTCCACACTTCTCTTCTCCTGTCCCTCTCTATTAGACCCCTCAGTCCTCCAACAACTCTGTGGCTAATCCTGTTCAGCCAATCGATGACTCCATCCTTTTATTCAAGGTGGCTTTGTTGGCACAGTGGAGTGGCAGTATGAACAATTCTCCCACAGTGTGATCCTCCTGCCTCATCCTCCCTAGTACAGGGTTATAGTACCACACGATTGACAACTCTCCCAAGCTTCCACATGAGTATGCTAGGGATATGAATGTGAGTGGGGACATTCTCTCTACCTCACCACCTTGACAAACCCATCTGTGTCTTTGGATCTTTTTTGTTTGTTTGTTTTTGTTTTTGTTTTTGTTTTTGTTTTTCGAGACAGGGTTTCTCTGTGTAGCTTTGCGCCTTTCCTGGAACTCGCTTTGGAGACCAGGCTGGCCTCGAACTCACAAAGATCCGCCTGCCTCTGCCTCCCGAGTGCTGGGATTAAAGGCGTGCGCCACCACCGCCCGGCGTCTTTGGATCTTTTGCCCTTTTGCTCAACAACCCTGTCTTTCTGATCCTTTCTCTCGCAACCTAAGATGTATCTTTAGTTTTCTCCTATGTAGACCTTGAACCCTCAATCTTCCTGCTGTAGTCTTCTGAATGCTGGGATTTCAGGCACACACCTTTATGCCTAGTATGCATTTAAATATTTAAAAGAGGGCCTGAGAGGTGACTCTGTGGGTTAAAGTACTTGCTGTGCCCTTTAGTGTCTTTAATTGTCGCTGTGGTAACATATTCTGACAAAGGCAGCTTAAAGGATGAAAGTTTCATTTTGATTCACAGTTTGTGGCAATGTAATATTATGAAAATATCTCTTACTTTCTAAGGAACTGGAACTTTGCTGGACTCCTTACCCAGAGTTAGTAATACAACTTGAGGTCACTTATAACTTAAGACCACATTTGTTTTTTACTCACTTATGAGTGGACATTAGTTGCAAAGTAAAGGATAATCATGCTACACTCCAGATCCAGAGAGGCTAACAGGGAGGCTCAAGGGGAGGGAGGATGCATGGTTCTCTCTGGAAAAGGGAAACAAAATAGATTTTGTAGGTGGACTGGTGGGGGGTGGGGATGGGAATGGGAGGAAGTGGTGGTGGTGGTGGGAGTGGATGTAAAGAGTACGGGGAGAGATGACTGGAATAGAGGGTGCATTTTGGAGGTGAGGTAGAAACTTACTGCAACAGAAACTCCCAGAAATCCGTGAAGGTGACCCTAGTAAAAACTTGAGTAATGGGGATATGGAGCCTGAACTGGCCATCTTCTGTAACCAGGCAAGGCTGGTGATGTCCCAGTCCTTCTACTGAAGTAGAAGGACTGGGACATCACCAAGCTACAAAACCTTCAACCTACAATTTGTCCTGCCTGCATGATGTGCTGGAGTAAAGGTGGCACAAAACTTGTGGGAGTGGCCAACCAATGACCCATGTGTGGTGATGTATTGTGTCCCCAGTATACTGTGTCTCCCAATAAAATTTACCTGAGGATCAGAGGAAAAAGCAAGCCACTATAGTAAACAAAGGTCATGCAATGATAGCACACGCCTTTAATCCTATCACTTGGGAGGCAGGGATCTGTCTGGATCTATGTGAGTTCAAGGTCACACAGGGAACAGAGCCAGGCCTGGTGGCACATGCCTTAAATTCCAGCATTAGTTAACCGTGGAGGTCTAGAGGTCTGTACAGACAGACAGGAAGTGACAGATCTGGGCAGGAAGAGGAAGTGATGGAGCTAGACAGAGAGAACAAATCAGATGGCAGAACAGCAAGACATATAGGCATGGGTAGACAGGAATTATCTTGTTTTTTGGAAGCTGTGGAGTTGGTGAGGTGAAGTTAGCATGTGGCTGTTCCTATTCCTCTCATCTCTCTCAGGTTTTCACCCCTATATCTGGCTCCATGTTTTCTATTAATAAGACCATTTAGAAATTTGTCTACACCCATGTCCCAGGAGGGAGCCCATGCTTGACACTGCCTGGAGGGCCAGGAACCAGAGTCTGGATAGCCCAGAAACCTAGGATAGAACCAAACATGACTGGAAAAAAAAGTCAATGAAATCATTCCTAATGACACTCTTCTGTGCTCATAGACCAGAGTCTAACATAACTGTCAGAGAGGCTACATCCAGCAACTGATGGGAACAGATGCAGAGACCCATAGTCAAACATTAGGTGGAGCTCTGGGAATCCTTCAGAAAATGAGAAGGAAGGATTGTAGGAGCCAGAGGAGTCAAGGACACCACAAGAACATGGCCCACAGGATCATCTAACCAGGGCTCATAGGGGCTCACAGAGACTGAACCAACAACCAGGAGCCTGCATGGGTCTGATTTAGTTCTTCTGTATATATGTAACAGTTGTATAGCTTGGTGTTCTTGTGGCACTGCTAATAGTGGGAGTGGGGTCTGTCTCTGATTCTTTTGCCTGTTTTGGGGACCCTTTTCCTTCTACTGGGTTGCCCCATCCAGCCCCAATATGAGGGGATGTGCCTAGTCTTATTGTAACTTGAGATCCCATGTTTGGTTGATATCCCTGGGAGGCCTGACATTTTCTGAAGGGAAAGGAGGAGGAGTGGATCTGGGGGAAAAGGGAGGTGGTGGAAGGGTGAGAGGAGAGAAAGGAAAGAAACTGAGGTTGTGATGTAATACATGAGAGAAGAATAAAAAAAAAGACTTAAGACTGCTATCCTACTGTGTACTCTGCCTATTTGTTTAACCTGCCGTTAAGAGAACAATATATCAATTGAACTTATTTATGTTGGATTTCCCATGTAATCAACTTTTACAACCTAAGCTAATGCATAACTATAATCTTAAATTATGTACTCCAAGGACTTCCATGTCCCTGACCTAGAGTAATGCATGTGTATCATTTGCTGAAAGCAGCAAAAATAGAGGTTGAATGCAATCTTATAAAACGAATATCCAGCATAGGATACTGTATACAACATCTTGAGGTCACTTAAGACTTAAGACTGCTTATTTATGGATAATGCTGAATACATTTGGATACCAATTAATAAACAATGATGCTTGTAATACTGTTTGTTATTTGGCTTAATTGGAGTCAGTTGGCATCTGTGACTTAATCCCTTGTAAAACCTTGTTAAGGAGTTCAGTAAAGTATCCTTCATCATTCCCCATATGATGCTCTCTGTGCTGGTCATTAAGTAGAGAGCAAGCCCTTTGTTAGAGACAGTCACACACAGTCACAAACAGACAGATACAGACACAGGGACAGCTTCATAAGACAGCCTTCAGGCAAGCATAGATTCAAATTCGTACAACAGACAAGAGAAGAGAAGACACAGGGAAGATAGACACAGGAAGTAGAGAATCCAATCACTCTTGGTCCAATGACACCAAGGCGATGGATATGCTTTGATTTCTTTCCTTAATGCAACACCAATGCACCACTGGAGACTTGGAGTTAATCACTAATGCATTTAATCTACCAAACAGTTCAAGGTTACAGTCCATTATGGCAGGGAAATCACATTGGCAGGATCTTGAGGCAATTATTCTCATCATATCTGCAGTCAAGAAGCAGAGACAAATGCATGCTGTTGCTCGGCTCCCTTTCTCCACCTACATATTCCAGGACCCAGCCAGGGAGTGGCGCCACCCATAGTGGGCAGGCCTTTCCACTTCAATCCCTGCAACCAAGATATCCCCCATAGGCATTCTCAGAGGCCCAGGTCCCAAGTGGTTCTAGATTCTGTCAAGTTGATAATTAACATTATCATACCCTGCAGGCATGAGGACTGGAATTTGGATCCCAAGCACCAATAATAATAATAATAATAATAAAAGTCAAGAGTGTTTGGTAATCCACCTGTAATCCAAGCACTTGAGAGATAAAGACAGGAGATCTAAGTTGGCTAGCTAAAAATGGACAAGCCTCAGGTTCAGGGCAGACTCTGTTCCAGTAAATAAAGTGGACACACATTATGAAAGACATACCTCAACCTCTGGCATTTTTATGCATGTGCATATACAGGCACAGGTGTCCCCAGATGTGTACCCACACACATGTGAACACATATGCACATGCATGCATCTCTCTTTCTCTCTCTCTCTCTCTCCCTCTCTCTCTCTCTCTCTCTCTCACACACACACACACACACACACACACACATACACACAAGTCTTTGAAAGAAATGATTTGAATAAGTAGTTTTAATACCTTGCAGACAAGTGAGGAGAGACTGCTATTTTCCCTGTACCCTGTCCTCCTCCTCAGGCAGTGAGGTCTGTCTGCTCGGGATTGGCACTGTTCAGAATCAGGTAATTTCTACTTGTGGCTGTTGTTCTTTTAGTGATCCCAGGAACTCCTGAGTTCAGAGACTAGATAGTCAGCTTTTTCACTCCCTTAGGACACCCTTGCGATATTGAAAAAAAAACAGATCCACACATATGCCAGCCCAAGGAAATCCTAACCTTTTCTATCATCTGCCCCCAAGTGATGGGGATACAAGGTGAGAGGAACACAGGCCCCAGCGACAGCCTGACTATGTCACTCCACATGACTAGTGCCACTGGTAAGAGAGGCCGGCCCTTCAAGTGCCGTTGAAGAGCTCGGTCTCCTATTTCTTGGTGTCTGATGGACAGCTACAACTCTGGCCAGCCAGAGATCTTGAGTAGATTAGTGGAAGATTCATCTCATTCAAAGGCTGTTGGTACCCACCGATGGGGTGGGGATGGGGGGCTTTTTGGAAGAATGTTAGTTGTCAGCCTTTCCTAATGGCTAACTACAAATAGTACATTTTTGAGCAAATGGATCTCATGTACATGTGGTACAGGAATCTGGGGAGAATGAGAGACAGAAAGGAAGAGGTGGAAGAAGTCGAAGGAGAAGAACATGAGAAGGGGTAGGATGCTGTTGTTAAAACACATGCTGCTGGAGTGGAAGGTTCTCTCCATCGATCATGGTAACCACAGAGATGGTAGCACCCCAGGTAGTATTTAAAAGTGCTGAAAGGGGCCTGGCGGTGGTGGTGTATGTCTTTAATCCCAGTACTTGGGGGGCAGAGCCAGGCAGATCTCTAAGTTGGAGGCCATCCTGGTCTACAGAGTGAGATCCAAGACAGGTACCAAAGCTACACAGAGAAACCCTGTCTTGAAAAAAACCAAAAAAAAAAAAAAAAAAAAAAAAAAAGTGCTGAAAGTGAAGATTTAACACTCTCTCCACAAGCCAGGCATTGTGGTGCACGCCTTTAATTCCAGCACTTGGGAGTCAGAGGCAGGAGGATCTCTGTGAGTTCAAGGCCAGCCTGATCTACAAAGTGAGTTCCAGGACACCCAGAGCTACATAGAGAAACCCTGTCTTGAAAAACCAAACCAAACCAAACCAACCAAACAACAACAACCCCTCCTACAAAACAACAACAACAAAACACCATCCCCATGACCCAGAGGAAGCCATGAGACTGCAGGGCAGAGCGTGACAGGCCAGGAGAAGCATGGTTGTTAGATCCTCTTGCTGGGGAACAGTTCCCAAGAAGACAGGCCAGTCCCCTACAGTCCTGGGTCACTCATGCCCTCAGAAAAGCTCTCAAGACTCTGCAGGGTAATTAATGTGTTAGAAAGTGACCACTGGTATCTTTGGAGATAAGAACACATTGGGTTACTATGACAAAATAAAATAGGTTGAATGTCTTATAAACAACAAAATTAACTAATTTTTGCAGTTGCAGTGGAGGTATTAGACCCTAGTTCATGCCAGGCAAGTGAGATGTAGCCCCAGACTTCGTTTTACATTAAAATAACAAAAACAAACCTGAGGCTGGTTTCATTATGTTGCCCAAGAAGGCTTTTGACTTGCAATCATCTTATCTCAACCTCCCGTGGGGCTGCAGGCCTCCACCATCAGGCTGCCTAGAAATGTATTTATCAGAGTTCTGGAGGCTAGAAGTCTAAGACCTGAGTACCAGCCTTCTGGTTCATAGACAGATTTCCTGCTGTGTTCTCACTTGGTAAGAGGAAGATATCATGCATGTTATTAATACCCCCATGGTTTGTAATCTCCTGGGCTCCACCACCTCACACTATCACACTGTCAGTTGGAGCCCTCACATATGAGGTTGAGGAGGGGAGGACGCAAACATTCAGTGCATCCTAACAGAAGTTTTCTTGGAGGTTGCTTGCTTCCTCAGAATCAGCAGGGAGAAAGAGTGCGCTGGTGTTTTTCTTTGCTGAGAGTTGGTTTTTCAGGATAAAATCAGAACATAAAATTGGCATCCTTAAAAATCAATTTTTAATAACTTCGTATTTAAGACTCTTTGTAGATTTCCCTTCTGCATACATTTTCTTGCCTTAAGCCCAGTTTTATGGTCCTTTGAAGCTTAAAAAAAATCAACCTCTGAATGAAAAGCCTCATTTTTTTCCTTGGCATTCTGGCGATTTTTTTTCATCTCATGGCCCGAGGCTCCAACAATGTGGCCAGAGGAAGGGTCCAGAAGCGTGGCTGTGATAAGGCAGCTTGAAAGGGGGCAAGACTTCATCTGAACAAGGGGTTGGTGGCGGTGGTTTGAGAGTTTTCCTGACCAGTAAATAGACTGAAAGGTAGCCAGCTTTCCCAGAGCTCCTTGTGGGTCCTGAAGGCTTTTCAGCGGTTCCTGCGCTGAAATCTGCTGTGGGACTTTTCCTGAGAAGCAAAACCATGTCTCCTTGCCACAGACAGAGCAACAATAGTACAAAGAAAGGATTCTATCCAGGTCCAGTGTGGCGAGCCAGCTGGTATATCGGAGTTACTTACAGGAACTCTTGGGTGGCTCAAAGCAACTACAATGAAAAATAGTCCTCCCAGTGGTGTAGACTGACTGAAGCTGCCCCATTGATGAATCACCATCCTGTCTATCTCCCATCTCTTACATGCTCCAGCAGTTCCAATGACCATGTGTAGCTGTTGAGTAGCTGGGAGGAATCTCAGCTGTGGGTTTGGTGACTTTCTCTATCCTTCCCTGAGAGAATAACAACGTCATCACTGCTCCTATAGCCCTAGCTGCCTCTATATTGTTCTGTTTATCTCATACCTATTACTGCAGACCAAGGACCTTGTAGTTCACTATAGCACTTTTGCTTCACAAAAGCCAATGGTCATGTCATACCTGGGGAACACAGATAAACTACCACAAAGGCTCAGTCCTAATCTTGTTGCTACTGGGAGATGGTGGAGCTTTTAGGAGGTAGAAGCATCCCTGAAGGTGATATTGGGCTCTCTTTGCTTTCTCCCTGTCTCTCTTTGTTTCCTGGCTACCATGAAGTGAATAGGCCTGCTATGCTACCCACTGCCACCATGTACTCCCTCAGTACAGCAAACAGGCACATAGGCAGTAAGGCCAAGCAACTGTGGACTAAAACCTTTTGAAGCTGTGAGCCAGAATCAACCTTTCCTACTTACATGTTGATTGTTTCAGGCATTTTGTCATAGAGATGGAAAGTTGGTTCACACACTTCTGAATAGATGGAAGTCCCAACTATTTCAGGCACATTAGGAACCAGCCAGAGGCTGCACATGGGCAGCATTAGTGCAGAACAGGGCTTGGATATTTTGCCTGTCAGAATATAAAGGCTAATGGTGTTCTGCAGACACAGTTCTCTAGTAACAGCATGTAGAGAGACTCTGAAGTGTAGAGACTAAAATCCTTACACACATGGGAAGTGAACAGGAATGCCCTAGATAATGCTGAAACACAGAAGGATAAGTGCTGTTTGATTCCACTCACAGGAGATGCCCACCCCGATGGCCGGATCTGCAGGTGTGTTCCACTATGCCCAAAACTCCATGCTTACTTTCCCAAATATTTTTTGGGGATATGACTTACAGAACATACTTAAGAGCCCATAAAATGTGTGTAACTTAAAAGACTCCAGGGTAGCCAGAGCTGTTCACATGCATCACTGTAGTCACTTTTTACAGCCAGTTTTAGAATGTGTTCATTGCCCATGCTGGAACTCTGTACCCGTGAATCATCATGCCACAAATCACACTCCCAGTCCTCTCTATCAATATCCACAAATCTACCTACTGTGGCTCTAGATTTTCATAGTCCAGACATGTGAGTGGGAGCATGCAGCATTTATTATTTCGTGCCTGACTTTCTCCTTTGCATAATGTCTTCAAATTCATCCATCCTGTGGTGTGTGTCAGAATTACCTATTTTTCAAGGTTGAATAATATTCCATAGTTCCATAGTATCAACCACATTTATACTTGGGTGGTTTGTGCCTTTTAACTGCTTTTGGTTGTCATTAATATTGGTATGAGGAATGTGAATGTTTTCTTTTAATTCTCTTAGGTGAAACTGCTGTGTTAGGTGGTAACTCTGTTTAGCCATTAGTGGCTTTCCATTAAAACTGTTTTTTTGTTTTGTTTTTTCGAGACAGGGTTTTTCTGTGTAGTTTTGGTGCCTGTCCTGGATCTCGCTCTGTAGACCAGGCTGGCCTTGAACTCAGAGATCCACCTGGCTCTGCCTCCCGAGTGCTGGGATTAAAGGCGTGCGCCACCACCACCCGGCTAAAACTTTGTTTTTAATTTAGTAGTATTTTTATATGTGTATAAAGTATACATAAGTGCGCATGTGTCTGGGCATGTACACATGGAGGCTAGAGGTGTGAGTGTCTGCCTCAGTTACCAGTCACAGTATTTCCTGAGACAGGGTTTCTCACTGAACCTGGGACTCACTGATTGACTGGGCTGGCTGGCCAATAAGCTCCAGGGATCTAGCTATCTCCCCACCTCCCTACAGTGCCGGGGTTACAGCACTGGCACAGCACTGGCGCAGCCCTGCTGGTTCCATGTGGGTTCTGGGAATCTGAATTCAGGTCTTCGTGCTTCTGTGGCAAGCGCTTCACTCACTCAGCCGTCTCCCCAATGCTTCTGTACGGTTTTATTGTAAAGAAATAGGTAGAATGACCTTTCACCCCTCATCCTCTATCTTACTTTTCAGATAGCAATGGTCAAGTGCTGTGATGAACAGTTTCCTTGGTATCTGTCCTCCTGCCCAATCAAGAGGAGGAAAAAAAAAATGCAGACAGTATTTTGATGTGGAATAAAGATCAAATGAGGAGGAGAAATTCCTACATAATCATATTAAAAACCGATGGTACATTTTCAAGGAATACTGATCACCCTATAAGCTTGGGGGTAGTTAACTGTATGACTTTCTATGGCCGTGTTTGCTCCCTGACACTTAAACACAGCAAATTTATTTTTTGGAAACAAGTGCCCCCAGAATCCTAAATGTAAATCTCGACATTAAGCCGGTCCTCCCTTCCCTTGCCCCTTGAATCATTTATTTAAGTGGCAATAATAAAAGGTGTCAGCAATTCAGTCGTGAGCTCTGGGACATTTCTGTGTGCTGACCTTTAAGTGTTCCGTGCTGACACGTGAGCTGTTCCTCCCATTTCCTATGAGATACAGCATGGCCGAGGGGTCAGGCATTCTAATGGTAACATTACCATTTACTTTTTTCCTGGCAGACCCAGAGCCTGACATTATAAATGCCTAGGACCTTTCACCTGGGGCTCTTCTGCTCTATGGGAGATTATCTCACTGGCAACAAGATCACAGTGCAGGAGACACAGGAAGCATTGAATCTAGTTCCCCCTCCCTCTCTGGGTTTCTTTGTGGGATGTTATTCACACACAGTCTAGAGAGCATACTCTCTGTTCTTTGTGGCATAGGGCTGAGGTGGGGTTAGAAAAGAGGCCGCCTTTGCCCTCTCGGCTTCCCGACATTTTTGAAGGCTGGCTGTCCTTCCGTTCTTTCTCTAAAGCTTTAGGTATCCATCGCTTTTGTTGATGGCCTTATTTCATTTGTAACCACAGCCTTCTTCCTGCGGACTCCAGGAGAGTAGTATTTCAATGCTGGGAATGGGGATAGCTTAAGCAATTAGGGGACTCGTGGGGTAATTTACAAAGACACTCACTTCAAGTTGTGAAGAGCAGTCATCAATCACAGAGGGGCAGAGGCCACAGAAGGAGTGTCAAGAAGAAGACTAGTTGGGGCAAGACACACAAGGCTCATGAAAATTGACATTAATTCCAGCTCTCCAGGTCAGTGTCAACACAGAACAGAAATCGTACCACAAAGAGGGTCAGAGAGTTCATCTGGAGCCAGATGAGTGACCAAGGACCAGGAACACAGATTCAGTTTACCCCAGATTCCATGTTCCGATGTGGTAATGGCTTCACGAAATTTTACAGTAAGAGAGCAAAGGTCATAAACCAACAGGGTTTTCAAACTTGGTGGAAACATGAGGTCGGTGGGTTAGGGCAAAGCAGAGGATCCCTGGCTATGGGCCTAAGATGGTATTTGATGACATTTTTAGCTTTGGGATTGGCAGGTTAGGAATAAATCCTTTAAATTTATTTCCAAAGGATTTATTTCTCAGTTGTGGGACATCAGGCCACACACAGAAGAGGACAGTGGCTATTCCATAAGCAGAGGTATCCCTAGATAATTTTCAATTGGGTCCTGGACAGGCAACTTTCTAATCTCTCCATAATCACTGAAATTCTTTTTATTGTTAAGATTCATTTTATTTTTAATTATTTGCATGTTTATGTGTCTGTGTTGGGTATGTGCACTTGAGTGTAGATGTCCATAGAGGCTAGAAGAGGGCATCACATGCCCTGAAGCTGGAGTTGTAAGCAGTTGTGAGCTGCCAGATGTGAGTGCTGGGAACCAAACTTGGGTTCTCTGCAGGAGCAGTTGAGAGCTCTTAGCCTTTGAGACAGCATCTCTCCAGCCATATCACTGACATTCTGGTTAATCAGCCCTGTGGAAAGTTCTGTGGAAGGTGGGGCTTTTTTTTTTTTATAGAAACTTATTTCCATACCAGCAAGACAGTGAGGTATACATTCTATTTCAGTGCATTAATTGGCTGATATTGAATGTGCCAAAGGGTGGCGTAATTGTCCCTAAGTGACATTTTAGCTGAGTATCCAGAGAATGGACTCATCGAAAAAAAGAATAAGATTCTTTATTGCATATTTACTTTCTAATGATGTAAAGATTAGAGAACTTGTGGGGGGGGGTAAGGGGAGAGGAAGGGGAAGGGGTGAGGAGGAAGAAAGGAGGGAGTAAGGAGAGGGAAGGGAACACACTGATTTCTGGCCTTTGATCATTTCAGTGGTTTAGTGGCATGTCCCTCACAGTCTCAGGTATTTGAAGACTTGGTCTCTGGTTGGTGTCACTGTTTGGGAGGTTATGGACCATTTAGGATGCAAAGGCTTTCCGGAGGAAGTATGCCACTGGGGATTGGCTTTGAGGGTTTATAGCCTCACCCCACTTCTGGTTCACACTCTCTGCTTCCTGTGTGTGGATAAAGATGTGACTTCCCAGTTTCCTGATGCCATATATGGGCTCTGCCTTGGAACTATAAGCCAAATTAAACCATTTCGTTCACACATCTCTTTTGGTCATAGTATTTCATCACAGCAGTGAAAAGCACTAATAAAGTCATACTAAAAGCCTTCCCAGAACAGGAACCGTGGCTGAATAAAAGTGAGAGAGAGCCTGTTGGGGTGCACTAGGCTTTCATGTATCCCATCTGTGCCTCTACCCTGGAAAGGATGGGTGATTAAAAGGAGCTACAAATGTAGTGAGCCCTGACTTCTGTGAAGGTATCTTAGATCCTGTCTGTGAAGTTGGATGGTCCTCTCATGATATGTTGTCAGCACTTGCTTATAAGATTATTACAATTAATGATAATTAAGATCCCAAGAAGTCTGCTCAGGTGCTTACTGTCTTTATTGGGCTTGAGATTTCATATCTAACAGTTATCAAACATCATAAACCTTCAGTCATGAGCTCTCATTAGAGATGAGTCCCAGCAAGGAGATAAAAATTTTTGACCACTTGCAGCATATTCAAATGAAAGCTGGTGCTAATGAAATTATTCTTATGTAATTAGATATATTCAGTAATGTCCCAGGTTGGTTCAGTGCCATGGTTGGACTGCTAATTTTTATTCTTTCCAGGCACAGAGCTATTTCTCTCTGAAGATTTGTGCCACAAGTAGCCCTGGAAACTGGCTGAGTCTGGAAGCACTGATGTCTTAGAAGCAGAACTCACCATGGCATCCCCTTTAAGCAAATCAAGCCCTTCTCTCTGCCCTTGCTCTGTAAGCTAGAGGCTTGGGACAGAGGATGCAAGAAGGGCCTTGTCTTGCAACTCTTTAATGCAAACCCAGAAAACTGGCAGGGTCAACTTCAGTCTGACCAAATCTGCAGTCACTTCTAGGCTCAGCAGATCTTGTCCCCTTGTCTATGTTTATTACTAGTTAGTCCCAACCCAGGAGACCAGGATCATACAATACGAGTTCATTTCCCCTTGACAAAGTGCTCAGCCACATACTCAGTCATTATCTTTCCTCTCCTGTAGCTGGAAGTTTTCCTGTGTCCCGCAGCTGTTCTGTCTCAAGTAAACATACAGAAGCTTATATTAATTATAAGCTGTTTGGCTTATGACTCAGATTTATTATTAACTAGCTCTTACAACTCAATTCAACCCATTTCTATTAATCTAAGTTTTGCCACGCAGCTTTGTGGGGTTACCTGTGTTCCATTACGTCTTACTTTCCAGGCGGTGCTCAGCGTCTCCTCTGACCCCACCTTCTTCTCCTTGCTCTCTGATTGGATTTCCTGCCTGGTTCTATTCTGCCTTGCCATAGGCCGTAGCAGCTTCTTTATTAACCAATGGTAGCAACACATATTCACAGCGTACAGAAAGACCGTCCCACAGCACTCTCCTTCCCTTATGGTCTTATGCCATTCAGAATAAGAGAGTTTTGTGTCTGGTATTCCTAAGGAATGGCCTGCCTCGGTGTCCTCTTTGGCATGAATGGCATGGCTCAGGATGTGCAGGATTAGGAGAAGGTACAAAGCAGAGAAGCCTTAACCTTGCCTTCACATTCTTCCGTTTATTTTGTTCAGATAAAATACAATGAATGAAATAATTTGAGAAATCACCTTTTACCCTTGATGACATCTCTGTCCCATTGGAGTAGAAGAGGATGAACTGCCATAGACTCTGCTTTCTTTCTTGTTTCTTCCATACCTGCTGTGCTGAGATCAACATTCTCTCTCTGGTTCTTGTGTGTTGGACATAGCCGAGGTCATGTATTGCAAATCCTTCCCCACCTTGAAACCAAATTGCCAACTGACACGGCCTCTGAAGAGAAGGAGGTATTCTCAGTCTTGGCAATGATGTTTCTGGACACACACTTTGTTCCAAAGGATCGTGTGTGTGTGTGTGTGTGTGTGTGTGTGTGTGTGTGTGTGTGTTAGGGAGAAATTAGTTTTGCGATCTTAAGCAGCTAACACCAACATTAGCAGCATCTGAAAGAGTCCTTTCAAGGTGGGTCCTTGCAATGTTGACGTTGGAACTAAATGTTCCTACTCCATGCCACCAGGGGAAGGTCTATGGGATTTTTCTAGGTGTAGGACTTTGCACACGGAAAAGAAACTTGAACAAAATTCCTGATTCTCATCAACTAGCCATTCCTGACCCTGCCATTCCAAAGGCTAATGCATTTTGTAGATTGAGTAGAAATTGAAAAGGCAGCTTTCTTTGGGGGCTGTAGATAACTCTGCCTCAGAAACTATGTATTGATTCTTCAGGTTCAGATCAACATAAATCATGCAAACAGGCAAAGACATGCCGCCCAGAGTCCCCATGACAGGAAGCAGGGGAGCAGGTTTCTTTTTCACAGAGGCACTCATGGCAAAAAAATTCTGAAAATTAATCAATAGTCAAATAACTCAAGTGACAGATGGATCATTCTGGTAGAGACCAATGTCTCTAAGATGTCATGCAATGAAAACACTGGCCATACATAATGCATTTTATTTGACAGTACTCAAGTTTTTACTGATTCCATCATATTTAACTTATCTTTTCCCATCAGTCTCCAGAGATAGGAAGATAAAAGTCACTACAAAATGAAATTTAGGCTTTACATTACAGTGCTCACCTCTCCTATAATTTTATAACAGAAAGTAAAGTTGCTCATTTCATATCAGTTAAAAAAATGATAGTAGGCTATATTTGAGAGGATTTTTATAGGTAGATCATAAAACATCCACTTCAAGTGTTTTATTTAAATTGTAACTTTTTTTTTTTTTTTAGTTCTTTTGTCTTTGAAAAGTCTTCAGTGAAGATTTAATCTTAGGAATTTTGTCTTGTAGAACAGGCTCTTATCTACTTTTTCCATCTGCATAATATTTTTCTTTTACTTTTCATATTTCTATGCACATTGAACTTGTCTGTGGAAGCTCATGCCCTGTCTTAGTCAGTGTTCTATTGCTGTGAGGAGATATCATGGCCAAGGAAACACTTATAAAAAAAAGTATTTAACTGGAGACTTCCTTAAAGTTTCAGAGGCTTAGTCCATTGTTATCATGGCATGGGGTGTGGTGCTATATAGGCAGGTATGATGCTAGAGCAGTAGCTGAGGGCTTTATATCCTGATCCATAGCAGAAGGCAGGGAGACTGGGCCTGGCATGGGTTTTTGACACCTCAAATACTTCTTCCAACAAGTCCATACCTCCTAATCCACAGGTCTACTCCCTTCTGACTAAGCATTCAAATATATGAGCCAGTGGGGGCCATTTTCATTCAAACCACCACACAGCTTTTCTTCCATGATAGATCTTGTGGAGAGATGCACCAGAGTTCAAATTCTATGCAGGCCTTCTGCTGGTTGTGTGGTTTGAGTAGGTTTCTTCTTCCCTGCGATTCCTGTTCAATCATAAAAAGGAATCAGAGAAGAATCTGTTAGAGTGACTGTGAGGAGGAAATGGACGGTATGTGTGGTCCTTCTAATGCTACTTCCCACCAGGGCCGTCACCAGGAGTGCTGTCACCCTGTGGATGGGAATGCTGTCATACTATATGGAAGGGGGTGCTGCCACCCTGTATGGAAGGGGTGCTGTCACCCTGTATGGAAGGGGTGCTGTCACCCTGTATGGGAGGGGTGCTGTCACCCTGTATAGAAGGGAATGCCTCTAACCCTATGTGGAAGCTCTGTGATCCAGCATCTTGTGGATCAGGGTAATTAACAAGATGTTATCATGCCTGTGTAGAATCTCTACTATCCAGTATGTCATATAAAAATCTTAATCACAGAAAAATGAATAAAAAATATTAAGAATATATGTCTAAAATGATGAACCAGGGTACTGGAAAAAAAATCTTAAATTATCTTCCACCATTAAAAAAAAAAAGTTATCTTATAGTGTTGTGGTTTCCTTTTTGTTGCTGTGATAACATACCCTGACAAAAATCAACTTAGGGAAAAAAAGGTTTATTAGGCTTACAATTTCAGGTTACAGTCCACTTCCAAGGGTCAGTCAAGGCGGGAGCTTAAGCATCACACCTGTAGTCAAGACCAAAGGCACGATAAACGCCTCGACCCTTGCTTGCTTACTCTCAGCCGGCTTTCCCCTTGGACACTATTCAGGACCCCTGTCTAGGGAATTGTGCTGCTCACAGCGGTCTGATTCTTCCTACATCAATTAACAGTGAAGACAGTTTCCCACAGACCAAGCTGATCTAGACGATTCCTCATGTAGACTCTCTTCTCCTGTGACTCCAGGTTGTGTCAAGCTTGCAGAACTAACCAGCACATTTGCTGTACTCTAACATCCAAAATTGTTTTTAAATTATGTGTGCACTAGTCCCTAGTCTACTGGAACCTAACCATGCAGCATAATTTTAAGTTTACTGTATTCCATGTGTCCTTAGTGGGGAGAAGTTATGATTCCCTTCTCGTGTGCAACTAAATAATACTCATAAATCATGTTTGAGTAATGTTGATAATTATGATGTACAGTAGAGAAAATTTGTTTATGTTTAAATTTTTTTTGTTTGTAATATTACTTGACCTGTGAGACAGAGTTGGTATTTATGAAGTATCACATCATTAGTTAACTGGTTAGTGGGATGTCGGGTTAGGTATGCAGTGCTGTCCCCATAAGGTCAGGCTACATTATCAGTTTAAAATCTCATAAACACAAAAGATTATATCTCATTCATGCTACTGGGAACTGAAAATCATGAATGAGGTTAAAAATGAAAACAAACATTTTTATTTGTGTGGCGTCTTGAAGGCTTCCAATGGGTTTTGGGTTTGTTTTTCTTGACTAATATGCCACCATTTTGACTTTTATTTTGTTACTATATACATGCTATGATTTGACAGGGTCAAGACAGGATATATAATTTGTGGTGCAGAATTTAAAGTGAAGATTATGAGTGACTGATTTCGTGATGGTGACAGTGGATGATTAGATGAAGGTTGGGGTCCTTCTGAGCATGGGGACTTACTCACCCATGAGGTCAGTCCCGGGAGCTGAACCCTCTTCCCTGTGGTCATTCTGAGACTCAGACAGTCTAAGACTATCAGGACAGCAATGGTTTCTGTGGCAGGAGGGGCACGTTGCACTCGTCATTTTTGCCATTGTTCCAAGTAAGTCCCACAGCCACATATAACTTTGGCACAATTTGGGAAACACTCTGTTGTCATTGCCTTGGAAGATAAACTGGAATGACTGGTGACCAGTGCTGAGGATCACCTCTCACTTGGGTTTTGATTTTGTGCTGGAAGGAAGCATTCAAATGAGAAGAAGAGTGTTCCCTGGGTGGAAGAGAGGCCAGTCTCGCTCACTAAAGGCAGAGGTAAGGGGACAGTTGTGTTGTATTGTGCTGTGGCAGGTGAATTTTGGTGTCCTGCCTGCAGAGAGCCCTCAGCACTCAGAGTGCCCATCCTTCTTTTTGAGAAACTGAAGGCTGGCTTTCTGCCCCTACATTGGACAGGCTGAGAGTTCAGAGTATCCTCAACTCTGAAGTGTGTTCTTTGTCAAGTGTTTTCCAACTTTAGCATGCCCCATGATGACTGAACCCACCCTCCCCAGAGATTCCTGAATCAGCAGTAGGTCTGAGGTATTCTGGTATTTGCCTAGGAGTGAGAAACAGAACAAAGAACATCCCCTACTCCCAACCTTAGCTCATGTGATTATGTAAGCTGAGAAGCTCCTGCAGCTTCAGCAGAGCAGCAGGTGGCATGAAGAGCCAAGGGCATGTCTCTGGTCTTGAGTCAAAAGGCCTGAGAGCCAGGAGAGTGCTGCTCCAGGGTATGAAGCTAAAAGATTAGTACCAAACTCTGAGCCTGAAGGAAGTGGGAGGCCTGTGTCCCTGGATGAAGATTGGTAAATAGAATCATTTCATAGTCTTGTGCTCTGTTTAGGTCTACTGTGGATAGGGTTGGGACCATCACCTTGGGGAGGGCAATCTGCTTTACCCAGCCTATGGACTCAAATGTTATGGTATAGATATGAAGTAGTGTCCTCCCCCACTCTTGCATGCAAAAAAAGAGCTCATACATTGAAGGTGTGATCCCAGATAGTGGATCCAATCATTGAGAGGTGTTTAGACCCTAAGGGTTCTGCCCTAATCAACGAGTCAGTAATAAGATGGATGCACATTCTGATGATGCTATGGCGGGGGTGGGAGGGTAGGGGAGGTGGTGCCGAAACTTTGTGAGGTGGAGCTTAGCTAGGGAAAGTAGGCCACAAAGATGTACCTTGTGGGGTGCTTCATTGATATCTGTGGGCCCTTCCTTCCTGTCTCTCTCTGCTTCCTTGTTGTCTCCAGGTAGCATGCACATGAGCAGGAGCTGTACAGAGTTCCGGCTGGCACAGGAAAGAGTCCAAAAGGAGAGAAAAATCCTCAGCACTCCAGTCACAGCCATCAAGTACCGAGCTGCTTAAAACATCATTCTGATAAAAGGAACAGAATGTGTGGAATTCCGCCAGGCACTTGCAATTTGGATCCCATTCCTGAGGGAGTCCCACTCAGGCCTTTTTGTAGGATTTATTCCGAGGCTCTCTTCACTTTTGGATGCTTGAAACTGTTAGGTAAATACACGTCTGTGCTCAGAGATGAAGTTCTAGCACCTTTAACTCAACAAGCCGCTTGCCAGCTCTGCCACGGTCTAATGTCTCCGGGGCTGCCGCAGTGCCCTGCACTGTCTCGCTCCTTGTCCCCGTGTTCTTTGTCTTCCCCCTCGGGACCCCAAAGCCTATTTTAAATTCTTAAAGCATTCCCCCTTTCCAGTTACGTTATTTTCTGGGAAACAAGGAAGGATTGGTGGATGGACAGGCAACAGAATCATTATCCAGACACCTCTTAAGAAGAGTGGCAGAATGTTTCTCTTCAGGGGCAGGCGGGCCTCCCATGGATATCAGCCAGCCATGCTAGATCAAGTTGCAGTGAGACTAGGCACCTCCTCTTCTATTAAGGCTGGATGAGGCCTTAATGGATGGGTAGGAGGAATGGGTCCCTAAAGCAGGCAACACAGTCAGAGACAGCCCCTGTTCTCAAGCGAAACAGTGAAGGAATGGGTAGGGTGGTGGTGGGGAGATGGGGAGAGGAAATAGGAGGGGGGAGGGAGAAGAAGCTTTGATTAGGATGTACAAACAAAATAAATAGACAAGAAGAAGAGGAAGAAGAAGACGGGCAGAATGGTAAGGGTCTCTGTGCTTGGAGTGAAGGAAGGGAAGGACAAAGGGGAACTGGGAACTCAGACACAGGCTCCTCTCAGGATGGTGTGGTGTAAATGGAGGAACTGTGCTCAGCGTGCATGGCTACATACCGCTAGGGCTTGCTTCATGGAGGAGTCCACTTCTGAAAGTGCCCACGTTTCTGTATTCCATAAAAGGGGCTTGTGTGAAAGGAGAGAGCTGAGCCAGGACCGTGGCTTCCTGCCTTCGGACACCAGGTTTCCCAGTGCTAGGTGCAGGGACCATGAGATTTTGGCCCTCAAGGTGGCTCTATCTGAAGCTCTTTCAACTGCTCTGCAGGCTGATGAGCGGCAGACACATCCCTTTTCTTCCCTCCTTCCTGCACTTTCTCCTTTTCTAACCGGAACATATTATTTTATTTAATATGACTGTGATGTAAGAACTTATAAAATGATTCAAGGAAAGTGTATGTTCTCGAATGCAACAGATCATTGCCAACATTTCTTTGCATTCTCCTTTTTATGCTTTTAAAAAAAACCAGAAATTGGGCTGGAGAGATGGCTTAGCGGTTAAGAGCACTGACTGCTCTCCTAGAGGTGTTAAGTTCAATTCCCAGCAACCATATGGAGGCTCACAACCACCTATAAGGAGATCTGGTGCCCTCTTCTGGCCTGCAGGGACACATGCAGGCAGAATACTGTATACATAATAAATAAATTAATTAAAAAAAAAAACCCAGAAATTCACAATCATGGTGAATGTTAACTTTCCTCACTTGATTTTCCTGCATTACTGAATGATGTCTATAACCATGGCTTTGATGTCTTTTAATACAGAGATGTATTTCTTAGTCTTTCCTATTTAGTCCATCTAGAAGAGATAGAGAATTGAGATATGATAAGATCCACTTGGAAATCTCCCTGAATATCCCCTTACTTGTCCTTTGAAATGTTGGCTGGGTTCTTTTTTTTTTTTTTTTTTTGAATACTGAATTAGCTTGGTGCCTTTTAGATAGGATGCTCAAAACTCCAAACAAACTCTGAACTAAAACACCGGCTGATTCTTTTCGGAAACTTGATTTGCTACTAAACTTAAATATAATACTTGATTGTTTTAACTCTAAGATTAATGCTCTCTTGAGCCCTGTTCCTGGGGTTTGGCCCAAAATCCTTCTCTGGATGTCACGTTTCTCCATCACCTGCAAGAAATCCTGCTACATGCCCAGCCTGAACATGAGGAGCTCTGTTTACAGCTCCTCAGTGAAAAGGTCATGAACCTGTGACCACACCGGGGGAGAGACCCCATAGAGAAGAAACCTACCACTGTGCTACAATTGCAGATATGGCTTCTGTGGCCTCCAGGTTACCTGGGGAGCCAGCCAGCATGTGATGTGAAACACTTACACTGACAGCTTTTCTCTGTGGGATGCTACACAGAAGGCCTGTGAGGGTGCCAGTTGACAGAGATCTTGCCTGCCTTCCTGGCTCTGCTGTGTTCTGCAATCCTGTAGAAAAGGTCAAGCAGGAAGAGGCAAGCTGAACCGATTTCAAGATTTAAAAATGATTCCAGGCATGGTGGCATACACCTATAATCCTAGCTGTTGCAAGGATGAGACAGGAGGATCCCAAGTTTGAGGCCAGGGGGATCTTGTATAAAAGTTAAAACAAAATTTCAAAAAAAGGTCTGTTTTTTGTGTGCATCAATCATCACCATTTTTAAGTCCTTAATCCACTTACCAATCCTACCCCCTCACTTAGACACAGCAAGACCAGCTGCTGGCCCTGCCAGTCTGTTCCTTTCAGATAACAGGGAGCCATCCCAGATGCAACCTCGTCTTTGTATCCAATATCCATACTGTTTGGTTACTTCTACTATATACAGCTTTCATATAGATCTACTTCATTTCCTGACTGGACTATCACATTTCACATTTTTTATCAGTTATTGGTTGCTGAGTGGATTTCTGTGTCACCATAGCAACCTATGCACCTATCCACCCCATCCCTCTCTCCATCCTCCCAAGTCCTGCTTCACTGCCTCTCACATTGTTCTGATATGTTGCACCTTAATTCATTTTTCTCAGCATCTTTGTGATCATGTCATGCATCATGGGTCACACTGTTTTTAGTGAAATCTACAGTCTGTGGCCTGGCCAACAGAGGGCTCTGGAGTCTGTTGCTTTCTTCTCTTCTAGTCTTGACACTCTGTCCTGATCGACTATAATGAAATATTGAATAGTGGATTCCAAAAGATGTATGTTGCAAAGATCTTCATAGTCTTGATACACATGATCCATTGGTGATCATTCAGAAGTGGCTATCCCAGGAGCTCATTAAGATGTCACTGATACCTCATTTCTCTGTGACAAAGTCTCAGGAAAAGATCTATGACAATGTATTTCCATACTAGTTCCTATACCTCTCACCCCAACTAGATTCAATATGGACTCCTATGATGTCTGATTCTGCATATGAAATTTTGTTTGTAGTTAAACTGTTACATACTCACTAAGAAAGCTGTGGATACTAAGACTTCCTGGGCACTAGACTAGGGATGTTGTTCCCCTAGCTTAACATGCCCTTACATCCAAGACAATCTTTTTTTTTAAGGGGAAGAGAAAGGAATGTGAGGGTAATTGGTGAGATAGTAAGCAAAGGAAGACTTTCTCACAAGATAATATGATGGAATAGCAAAAATTGGAAATGCAGGGGCCCCAAGATCTGGGGTACTGCTTACTCTGCATGTTTTCATGTAATAGGGTGAAGCCCATTGTTTTAGTTACTTTTCTATTGATGTGATAAAACACCATGACCAAGACAACTCATAAAATTAAGCACTTGATTTGAGGCTCACAGCTTCAGGGTGTTCGAGTCCATGGTGGCAGGAAGGTGTGAGAATTTACACCTTGATCTGCAAGTAGGAGACATAGAAAAAGACACACTGGGACTGGCACTAGCCTTTTGAAGCCTCAAAGCTGACCCCCAGTGACAAAGCCATACCTTCTAATCCTTCCCAAACAGTTCCACCAACTGGGGCCCAAATATTCAAACAGATGATCCTATGGGAGCCATTCTCATTTAAACACTACAGCCATAAACGTTCAGGATATCAGTAAACGATTTGTGTGTATGTGTTGTTTGTGGTGTGTGTGCATATGTGTGTGTGTGTGTGTGTGTGTGTGTGTGTGTGTATGTGTGTGTGTGTGTGTGTGTGTGGTGTATGCACTTGTGAGAATATATGTGAATGTATGTAGAGACTAGAGGTTGATATCAGTTGCCTTCCTGTTGTTTCTCACCTGACTTTTTTGAATCAGGGTCTCTTACTGACCCTAGAGCAGTGGTTCTCAACCCGTGGGTTGTGACCCCTCTGGGGGGTGTTGAATGATCCTTTCACGCGGTCACCTAAAACCATCAGAAAACACAGATACTTACATTATGATTCAAAGAACAGCAAAATTACAGTTATGAGGTAGTAACGAAAATACTTTTATGGTTGGAGTTGTTCCACGACATGAGGAATTGTATGAAAGGGTCGCAGCATTAGGATGGTTGAGAACCACTTCCTAGCGCTTGCTGTTTTGGCTAGATTGGCTAGTCAACAAGCCCCTGGGACCCCCTTGTGTCCATCTCACGAGTTCTGGGTTACAGATGAGCAGCATGCCCAGCTTTTTCGTGGGTGCCAAGAAATCCAAACTCAGGTGCTCATGTATGTGCAGTGGACACATCACCTGCTGAACCATCTGCCTAGCCCTTTTCCACATGCGGTTTCTTGAGATGGAGTCTTGTTATATCACCCAGGTTGGGCTCAAATTCCTGGGTTCAAGTGAATCTGTTGCCTCGGGAGATTAGAGACTGTGCCACTGTATTCAGCTTCAAAATTATTTACTTGTTTTTTAATGAAGTACATTGATACAAAATAAAAAGAAACTAGATTGTCCATATGGGGATTAAAACCTCAAATATTGTCCATAACTGTTTGGGAAAGATTAGAAGGTATGGTCAGTTTTAAAGCAGGAGGGTTTTTGCTGCTTTTTTTTTTTTTATTAATATGGAAAGTGCTTCTTCCATAATACTAAGAATAAAAGAAGAATACAAATTCTAACTTTTCTAAAATATGTACTGCAAATTGACATTTTAGAACATTGAGTTAACACTGGTTGTCTCCTGTACTAATTTTAAAATTATTTTTAAAATTTTCTTCCTGATATTTTCCAAACATTACTTTTGGAATCAGGAAAACATAACTTTACCTTTGTCACGAGCACTGCTAGGATTTGATCAGAAAGAGAGAAGAATTTAAAGGATTGAGTGGAAAGGGAGAGGAAAAGAGAGGTGTGTTTATGTGTGTGTGTGATGGTAATAAGAAGAGACACATTTTTTTTTTTTTAATTTAAATCCCTGGGACACATTTTAAGGCTGTGTTTTCAGACCATGGCTTCTGATTGTGAGGATCCTAGGATTCAATCATAAGGCATGAAAAGATTGCTCCTGTAAAATTTCCGAGCATCCTTTAGAATGAGGTGTAGACAATGGCTTCTTTTTAACCATTGTTCTGAAAACAGCAGTGAATTCCTTCCATCACTTTAATTTGCATATTGATAAATGAGTCACTGGATGGCGAAGCTCTGGAGTTTTAAGAAAATATTTCCTTCTCTCTCTGCTTCTCTGACTTATCTGGAGTCCTCGCAAATCAGTCAAGGGGATAAGAAGCCCAGTCCCTGTGGACCAGGGTGTCCCTTTGTCCCCAAGGCACGTCCAGTGCTATCCTGGATTAGGCCATGAATATGCACAGAGCAGGACATGGGAACGACTCCCCCCTCTGCAGTGACTGAATTACAATTTCAAAATGGAATGAGTTAGATAGTTATTATCAGTGTAATTATTCATAAATGTGCCTAATTATTCATAATTATTCAGAAGCATATTACTTCCCTGATTGCCGTGAGTGATCCTTGAGCTCAATTACAAGTGGGTTCTGGTCACAGGACTCAGTGAGTCCGGATCTTCTCTGCAGAGTTTTAGGAGCCCTTGGTGTCATCTGGCCCTTTAAATACACATAGCAAATCTGCTGCTTGAAACCCCATGGCTTCAAAGCCCCCATTGTCTTCCCCCCTTTCCAGTCACACACTCGTCTTATTTGGGTTCAGCCTGTTCCTTTGAGGGCGCACAGTGAGGCTGTTGTTTAATTAGGACTCTTGTTGTCATTCCTGTGTTTGATATCTTAATAACACCGGAGATCGCACACAGGAAAACAGGCCAACAAGAAAGGACCCTCATGCTTGGGGAGGCAGAAGCCCCGGAGGCTGGGCCATCCCACTAGATCAGTGGCTGAAGCTTCCTGTAAACAGACATCAGCTCCCCTGGCAGGTGGAGGAAGGCGGCCTTATTCTACTTAACACACTGCATTTGTAGCTTGTATACATACACCATGCTACCGAGGGCCATTTTGAAACAGCATCACCTCAGAAAACAGTTCCCGTTCTGTCTGAAGTTCACTGTGTTCTCAACGTGGTGCAGCTTGGACATGGGCTCGCTCTTGTGTGAAGGCTCACCAATACACAGGCTTCAATGATTGAGCCACAGCTCAATTTCTTTTTTTCCTCCTCTCTCCCTGGAAAACATTACAGCAATTACCATATTGTAGGGCGGCATTATGAAGTGCAAATTAGCATTTAGATTAGTTCTGGGGGGCAGGGAGGAGAGGTGTGTTAAGATCTTCCTAATCATGTATAGTTGTGCTGCACAGAGCTCTGGGCAGGGCTCTTTCAGATCCTGGTTGTCCTGTCCTGTGTGTGTGAGCATATTAGGTGGGTCTCAGGGGACAATTTCTGGGGGTGGGGGAGGGGGACAAAGACAAGCTGGCTCTGATCATGCAGATACACCCCTCAGACATGGGCAGCAGAAGCTGAAGATCCGCTTCATGCGTGTCGAGGTTTTCACCAGCTCCCCCTCTCATAATATAGCATTCCTGATTTGATTTTCAAGATCCCCTGGAACAAGAATCACTACTTTCACGTTTTGTATTTGGTCCAAGAAAGGAAAAGTTTCAGGCTTTCCTGACAGGGTGGAAAGAGACAAAGAAAACAAAAAGGTATAACCTAGAATTAAGACGTTTCGTTTTTCTTTACTTTATTTTACAAATTTGTCAAAAAGACAATATGCATAAAGGAGAGGGCTCCTTCCCTGCCACCCACAGGAGACAGTGAACAGAGCCTTATTGAAGCGCGTTCGAGACCCACGTCCTCTTTCCAGGTTTGCAAGCGATCATTTACTTGTTCTAGTGTTTCATGAATTCCTAATATCCACACAACACAGTGAGTGGAGCAAAGTGTAAGCCACAGTCCTAGTCATCATAGTCCCCAAGTCTACTTTTGAAGGACTCCTGCAGAACTCGGCTCTGATGACCGAGGAGTGAGTTCAGAGGAGGAGCATGAGGGTTGGAGAGGCCAGGACAACGTCTGTTGGATTTGGAGGTCATCTTTCCATAAGAGTAAAGCCTCCCCGCTAGCAGAAGTATTTTTGAGAACATTCTAAATGTTCCAAGAATCACCTCCTGTCCAGGATGATGCATGTCAGGGTTGGGAGGTGGAAAGCACTGGGGAAGAGGTGGCTTCATTGGGGACCAGTCTGACAGAAGAGAGGGGCTCCACGGAGGTGAGTGGTGGAAAGCAAGCCGAGAAGGGAGCAGTGCCTAAGATAAAAATATTCTTATCTCAATCTTAACAGGCTTCGAAAATGGATCTAGCAGGGCAGCAAGCCGCCTCGGTGGGTAAAGCACTTGCTTACAGCAGCCTGATGATCTGAGTTCAATTCCCAGAACCGAAGTAAAGGTGGAGGAAGGTAACCTGACTCCATAGAGTCATCCTCTGACCTCCACACACAACCTGTGGCATATGCCCCTCCCCATCATGAACGTGCATAAAAATAACAATAAAATAAAATGGATCTAACAGTAAGTTTTCCGAAAAAAATACTGCATGGTAAGTGAGATTATCTAGTTTTTCTATGTGCAATATGCAACTTCTCGGACATGGTAGGCCTTTTGTGTGGTTTGATTAACTCATTAAACTTGAAATGATTTCAACGAATTAGATACAACACTGCTGAACTCAGGGCCCAGTCTCAAGCATGTGACTTTCCCTGTGGCAAATCTGTCATTAATTTAGCAGCAAGTGTAAAAAGCCATATTTTAGTGAAATAAATACGATTTAGAACAAACTCTGTCTTTATCTATGGTCACATGCTGAGCTATGGTCACCCCAGCTAGGGTCACCTTCTCAGCTAGGGCCACCTTCTCAGCTAGGGCACCTGCTCAGCTAGGGTCACCCCAGCTAGGGTCACCTTCTCAGCTATGATCACCTTCTTAGGCTTTAGTTGAGATGTAAGGAAAACTGCCTTAGCAGAATAGAAAAATAAAGACCCCCTAGAGCAGATGGACTGAGAAGATAGATGTGCCAGTCTGGTCAGAGAAGATTTTGTTCTCCCCAGTGGCCCGAAGGGTCACAAGTTAAAACACTGTAATTTGAGGCCTGACAGATGACCTAGGTAGCAGCAGAGAAGCCAACATACCTCCTTGTGTGCAGGGCACACACAGGAACAACAGGAAGACTGGGTCCCAGGAACGTTTGCTCAGGGGTTTGGTCAAGACACAGATTGCTCAGTAAGGCAGGGACGGCTGGATCATGAGAAAGCCCTTTGCACTTGTATGATTTAGCACTCCATTCCAGGCTTCAGCCCTGACTTCATTTACCATTCTGTCATTCCCTAGGCCCTAACAAGACATCGGGGTAGGTTCCTTAGTGCCTCTCCAGCTCATGTCTCCAAAAGCACCAGGGTCTTGGAGAAGGGCTTGACAAAGCATATGCTTAATAAATATTTGTGGAGGAAATGTTAGATGAAATAAAAAAAAAATCTCTTTTGTCTGTTTAAACTCTCAAGTCCTGTAGCTTTTATTGATTATACTGATTCCAACCAGTTATTATTGTCATTTTTTTCTAACAATTTTTTCTATAACTGGTACTATAGCTGGGTTTTTTTTTTTTTAGTAATCTTATTTTTTACTTATACATTTAAGCTGTAATAGAAACAAATGTTGATATAATTTAAATTTAACAGAAGCTTCCTCTGAGTAAGAAGAAGATTCTGGAACTGGGCAGCATTCTGGATAGAAGTTGGTTCACAATGCCCAGAGATTTATTCATTGTCAGAAAAAGAAAGTTACACCCAGAAATGATCTGATAGGTTGTAGTCAGCATTTGCCTTATGAGGACAAGGTCTCAGAGTTAGCAGCCTGTGATTGGCTGAAGCTTCCCTGTCCTAGGGTTGCTCCCTAATTCTCTGTTTATGTATTAAATTGGATTGCACTTCCCAGGTATGGAAGCAGCTTTGAGACAAATTTATCAATTTACCTTTTGTTCTTGTTGCCTTCACATCATCTAGATCCCTGCATGGTTCAGCACAGCTGTGGCTGAGACATGACACTGGAGGGCAGCTCTGACCTAGTAGGATGGGCACTTGGGGAGGAGCAGAAAGTAGGGATCTGTCTGTGCTGACAAGCATCATGGGAAGGAATATGCCATAATCTCTCTGAGCCTCAGTTTGATGATGTTACAAGGTGGGGATAATTCACATGTTGCTTGTATAACAGGGACAGATAAGTTCTTTTAGTAAGCACCCAATACAGTACTTCATACTAAAATCTTCCTTCAGTTGTTATTGGTACTGTACATACATCGTAACTTCTGTATTTGAGCCGTGACCTTTCTGTGGGAATAATGGAGGCTCAGAAGTACTAACGCGTGGGAAAACACACATACCTCTTGCGATTCATTTGCAACCAGGATTCGAGAAGCCTGAAGCCAGGACACTTACTTGCTTCTCTTCCTGGGTTAAGTGAGATTCATGATTCAAGGACAGACAGCCTTGGGCTCATGAAGCAAGACATAGAATGAATCTGTCTCCAACACCCATTTAATTTGAATGAAGACTGTTTCTTAGGACAGAGATAGACTATTCTTCTGCAGTTATCCAAACACAGCCGGAAAACTAAGTGAACTAGATCACAGGAGGATCTGAGGGACTGGAGAATCCTGGAAGTCGGGTAGGGAAAGCTGTGGGTGAAGCCTTCCTGGTGGTGGAGGTAACGCCTAGCCGCTGTGATGGGGGTGTGAGAGTGGAATTACCCAGTTTGCTCTGACCCACGGGGAGGGTTCCCAGTGTTCTTAGGGTACTCTGGTCTAGAACTTTGTCCCTATCAGGTTCCCCTTCATTCTTCCCATTTTACTAGTGGGTATCTACATCATCATAGTTCAGGTTCAAACACACACACAGACACATTCACACTCACACTCACACTCACATACATACAGAGATACAAACACACATACACAGACACACAGAGAGATACATACACACGTACACAGACAAACACAGATACACACACACTCACATACACAGACACACACACAGATACACACACTCACATACACAGACACACACACAGATACACACACACTCACATACACAGACAAACACAGATACAAACACACACACAGACACACACACAGAGATATACAGACATACACATAGATATACAGATACACACACAGATACACACATAGATACAGATACATACATAAACATACACATACACACTGGTATACACAGACACACACATGGACATACACACACAGATACATACACACACACTCACATACAGACACACACCTCTACAGACACACACACACACACATACAGACATACATTCACAGATATACACACAGACACACACATGCACACTCACATACACACATACATACTCACAGACACACACATACACATGCTGGGCTCTTTTCCTTTTCTTGGCAACATTGCTAACGAGTTGTGTACTATCTGATAATGAGAGGGCAGTGTCCTTTCAGAAAAGACTTGGTAATGTGTTCTTACTGCGACCTCACACACAATTCAAATGACAACCAAGCACGGCAAATGTGATCTAAAGATCTGATTCACAAATCCCAGTTCAGCGTGCTGTGCCCAGGCTGTCATCAGTTTGGAGGGACAAGCCTCCTGCCATGTGTCTGTGCATCTGTCCACCTCCACGTGAGTACTGATGTTAGCAGCGAGCTTATGTGGGATGTCCATCTCTTTCGACTTTTCCATCAATCCAGCTTTTGTCGATGTCAGGGATTTTTTGTCCACTTCACAGAGGTAGTGGATGTCAGAATCAGGAATTAGGAAGCAGAGAGAGCAGGACTGCAAACTTGTGCTGTTTCTGAATGTAGAGCCTTAAGTTCTCTATCTACCTATGTATCTTTAGTTAGTCTGATATTTCTTTCCCATATCTTCACTGATCAAAAGACTCCTCCCTCTCTCTCTTTCTCTCCCTGCCTGTCTTGTCTCTGCCTTCACTGAAATAAACTGAATTTTATACTTCTTTCAATTTCTTTTAAAAATCTCCGTAATTGCTTAATACCCCATTGCCAACAGCCTTCACTCATCAGCTGACTGGAAAGGCAGGTTGTAATTCTGTCTCTGGTTTGCGAGATCCCCTACTAAACCAAAACCCTTAAGCTATGTTCTTGCAGACTGGGACATTAGCAAGATCTCTCGATTGAATTACAGAATTGCATTCCACCAAGGATTCAGTTTGGAGAGTACTTAACATTGAACTACATGAGGAGACACAAGAGTAATGGGTCTTTTCAGTAACATCAGCCTTTTTCCCTTCAGTAAATCAAAGGCAGTATTACAAGACCTTCAGTTATGTGGCATGAATGGAGTTAAAAGAATACAGGGGCTGGCAATTGCCCCCAAATTAAAGCATTTCTGCCATCTCCTGAAGGCTTATTCTTTGCCTTATAGTTGTTAATATGAATAATTTAAGAATCTGGGAGATTTGCCATGATTTAAAAATTTTTGAGGGGATATAGATTCCACAGTATCCATCGCCCTGGACACTGAAGGGGAAGAAATTACTGACCTTGTTTCTTCTTTTCTTGAGGGACCGCTTTGGGGATTTTCTAATGTAATTCTTTGTAGCTGGGTGCTTTGCCCTCCAATCTTGGTACTGAGCTTCTGGGGTCACTGCTAGTTGTGACACAGCCTGAGTGCTCTCCTAGCTTTGACACTGACAGGACAATATGATAAAGGGGTCACCATAGAGAATCTCCCACCCACAGCCTGTAGAGTCAGTTTGGCTTGTCCTCCACAAATCCATGCATCACAGGCTTGATCACTATTCTGATGTACTATTGGATGGTAGTTATGAGGTACAACCTATTGGAAAGAACTTAGGTCATTGTGGACATGCCCATGAAGGGGATATTGGGACCCAAACTCCCATTTCTGCTTCCTGCATGCCATCATGTAAACACATGCTTTGCCGTGTGCTCTTGCCTTGATGTACCACAGACACAAAGGCAACAGAGTCATGTGACCATGGCTGAAAACTCTGAAACTATGAGCCCCAGTAAGCCTTGATTCTTCTTCCTTTCCTCCTCTTCCTGAGAAGGGTGCCATGTATCCTACGCCTCTCTCTTGCTAGGTACGTAGCCAAGGACAAACTTTGGACTTTCTGCCTCCATCTCCCGAATGCAAGGTGACAGGCACATGCCACCATGGCTAGTCTGTGTGATGGCGATGATTAAACCTGGCGACTTTGCATATGCTAGGCAGGCACTCTACCAACTGAGCTACATCTCAGTCCCATCTTTCTTTGGCAGAAATTGATTATCTCAGGCATTTTGTCTCAGTAATAGAAAAGTTGACTAATATTCTCAGAAGGCTCCAGAGGCAACACCATGGGACCTGAATGGCCTTGTCCTGATGGGAGTTCCAACTAGAGGTTTCTTTTGCTTCTAATCTGGATTTAGCTTTCAAAGTGGTTCTGAATCTGGGAGTCTCAGCCTGCATCTTCCATGATTTCAAGAGCAATGTTCATTTCCTGGAAGACGTTTGAAAACTTTACTAATTTCCATTTGTAATTACACTTTCCTCATATGAAGGAATGTGGAGAGAAAGAAGAAGAAATGGAGAAAGTGTGCAAGCTGTAAAACTTGGCTACTGAAATCCTATCAACCTTCTTTTGAGTCATGGAGGGACTCATAGCCCTATGGTAGTAGTGGTTGCACAAGTTTGTGGAATACTTTTAGAAAGAAAACAAAATGTTAACCAGGATAAAAGAGAAGCCCCAACCCTGTTCAAGTTTGAAAGTAAAGGAAATCCTGGAAAAGGAAGAGAATTATTAGTATGTGGAAAGTTGATTTAAGGGTCAGATATGGTGGCACACACCTAGAATCCCAGTGCTCAACTGCAGGGAGAGTTGCAGACCTCTGCCTCAAAGTAATCAGCAAAAAAGTTTCAAAAGAACTTCAAGGATTTAAAAATGTCTTAAACTCTTTTGCAATATCATTGCATAGACCGAAAGTTTTACATCACCAAGGATCTTCTAAGTGTAATAGCTCATTTATCTGCATTTTGAAAAACGTTATAAGCTTTGGGCATGCCCCCTTGCCTCCCTCATGTTACTGGACAAAGACCATTGTACCTAGAGTGTCAGGGAGAGGAAGCAGGGACCCTTGCTAACATGGTGAAGCTAGAAACCCAAGCATCAGCTCCCCTCCAGACCTGCACAACCAAAAACTCCTTCTAGCAGGTTGGCTCTGAGAATTTAGAAATGACTGGTAAGGATTCCTGGTGGCCTACTGATGACTGGTGAGGACCAGGAAACTCTTCTTCCTTTGAAGGAGGCTGCTTGAACACCACACATACACACACACACACACATCACACACATACATCACACACACACCATATACCACACATACATCACACACACACCATATACCACACATACATATACACACAACATAACACACACATACATACACCACACACACATACCACACATATACATACCACACCACACACACACACACATGTGAACATACACACATAACCTATACCACACACACACTATAACCACACACACACATACACACCACATACCACACACATCCATACACCACACACACATATGCATCACACACACACACACACACACACACACACACACACACACACACACACACCCCTCTACTGTTTCTGCATGTGTGAGTGAGGCTGTTTTCCTTTCTATCTTTTAGGGACTCTTCCGGTAAAATGAGATCAGGCTGAGAATTTTCTCAGAAAGAGCTGCATGAAGCTGTTTTTTAATAGTTCTGGCAATGTTTTGGGCTTGTTTTCTGCTTTTTCTCTTGACTTTGTCTGAAACTGTCTCTTAGCTAATTTGGGGGAGCAAGCCAAAGTGTAGTTGGAAGTATTCCTATGTCCTGCCCAGTCCCACAGCCACTTGGATCCAATTAAACACACAGAGGCTTATATCAACTACAAACTGTATGGTCTATGGAAGGCCTCTTGCTAGCTAGCTCTTATATCTTAAATTAACCCATTTCTATTAATCTATGTTTTGCCATGTATCCCATGGCTTTACCGGTCTGTTGGCATGTTGCTCCTCCTTTGGTGGCAGCTGGCGTCTCTCCCTGCCTTGTTCCTGTCTCTCTCTTTGAATTTCCCACCTCCCTCTGAGCTGCCTTGCCATAGGCCAAATGGCTTTATTTATCAACCAATCAGAGCAACACATATTCACATGGAAAGACATTCCCCTATTACTGAAGTGCATGAGATGTATGTAAAACTAGTAAGAAGAGCAAAGGTCAATCTGAAGTTCTAGAAGACTGTGGGTAACAATGCCAGGTGCCTGCAGCAGGAAGATTTCTGGTTGCCTCGTGTTGTTTGATGGACACTGCTTCTTCCTGTGCAGAGCTGGCCTGCTTGCTTGGACACTCTGCTGTGGTTGAGTCTGGTCCTGGAGGCAGAGGTGGACCTATTGGAGACATCTTGGGCATTCCGATTGCCTCTGATCAAACAGGATTTTCCTTATGGAGCTCAAGTGTTGGTGAGGAGAGGACCTGTGACTTGTCTCTGGGTGAGCATTTAGTAGGACAGCAGCTGGTGTTTCCTTAGAGATAATATGACTGGGGCCACATGCCTTCCTCCAGAAGAGAATTCCTGAGGAAATACGAGTTCCCACCAACCATGAGACTATTTCCTTCATCTATTGTTGTTTCTAATGAATATTTCATGACCAGTTAACTAGCAGTCTGTTGTCCTTCTAATAAAGAAGATATTATAATCAATAAAATGTATTTATTGCCCTCATTTCAAAGTCTTAATTAAGGACCCATCCCTCATGGAAGCCCTTTTGACAATACCATTACAAGTGTAAACAAAGAGGCAGAAAGCCTTTGTCCTTTAAAAAGACAACTTTCTCTATTATCTGAGCCCATTAAGTGTGCTTCTGCAGTGTGTTTGTGAAACCAAGTAACTAGCTTGTTAGGGAAAGGATAAAGAGTATAATTCAGTAAGAAAAACAGGAAAACTATTCATTCACTGAGAATTCTGCACATTATGGACAGAATTGTTGCTAAATTTGAGGAATTCAGAAATTTCTGTATTGCGGCTTCAGAGTCAGAAATGCAGTATTGCTCAAACAGAGGGGTAGCCCAGGCTCCCACTCCCTAAGTAGAACAGGCCCTGAGAAATGGAGTTTAGAACGTTCCAGATGACTTTAAACAGGCAGACCACACAGAATCCTGCATCAATTAAGAATGAAGATGCACTTTGAGGAATGTGTCATGAGGTGATTTTGTCACTATGCAACGTCTCGGCATTTCTTAAGTTCTTACAGAAGAACAGCTGTGTCAGTTATCCCCAGGCTTTGAGATTGTAGGAGACCACTGTTGCCTATGTGGACCCTTGTTGACTAGGATGTGGTTATGTGAGTCAGGATTGTGTGTCTTTAAAAAATACATTTATTAATTTATTGTGTATGTGCATGCATGCATGTGCACACACATGCCACAGTGTATGTGTAGAGGCCAGAAGACAACTTTTAGGAATTAGTTCTCTCTTTCCACTATGTGACATCAGGATTGAAGTTAGGTCACCAGGCTTGGTGGCAAGTGTTCCATCCACTGAGCCATCTCACTAGCCCATGATCATTTCTAAATCCTCAGTTTTCATTCTTTTATTTTTTTATTCTTTCATAATCTCGTACTTGTATGATGAACTGTGAGCGTGTATCTCCTCATATCCTCTCTTAATTCCCTCCTCCCACTTCTGTTGACTGTCTCCTTCCTAACAAGTCTCCCTCTTACTTTGCTTGTTTTTTATTTATTCTCTTACTGGAAGCTTAAGTTATGAGTTCTAGGAGTTGAAGTCTGTCATAATCTGTGCCATTGAAGATGCTCTGTAAGGCGGAGGAGCTAGTAGGTAGTTGGTTAAAAACAGCCAGAGTAAGTGTTGTATTCTGAAGCAAAGTGAAATTGAGAGGCCTTTCTGTGTGTTTAGGGCTCTTGGCTCTCCTGACCGCGAAGATGGAGAGAACTCCAAGCTGTCTACTCACTGCCGAGCCACGGGGATTGAGCGGTCATGAGATTTCCCCGAGCGTCTGCTGTGTTGCCAGTCGCCTTGGAATATGCCATTCTGCCTCATGGCATTAAATTCAAATATAAAAGTCTAGCTGAATTTTAGAGAAATTCCACTCTGTTTCATTGGAAAAAAAAAAAAAAAGAAGGGGAAAAAGAATGTAAACAGCTGGCTCAAGACGGCATGGTGAGGTGGCAGAATTTCGGTGGGGATTCAGTCATCCTGCTGTGGCTTGGGGTAGAGGGAGAAGAACTGGCATCTGAGCACTCATTTGGCCAACGGCTGTTGAAGGTTCTGTACAAGGTGACAGCTACTCCATGGATTCCTGGTGCTTAGTCATGGGGGCACATCCAAAGTGGGTGTGATGCACCCCACTAATCAAAAAGAGAAGCAAAGAGAGCATCCTTCCCAGAAGATTGTAGTTAATATCAAAATCCAGTTTCTACTGTCTCATCACCATCTACCAAAGGATGAAAGGAGAACTCCTTTAGAATATGTTAAAATTGGCTTGATTTTGATTATTTTGGCAATAAAAACCATTGGAAAAGTAGTAAGGTAAAACCTACTAAAATCTTGACAGTCTTCAGGATTCTAATTATGTTTTATATAAGTTTCCTTTGATTCTATCAAATTTGCTGTGGTAATCACTTGTATGAATTTTTAGTAATGTGTCTTATGAATATAAAATGCAGGAGTAGAATATTCAATAGAAGTAATCCTTACTTGATAATTCTGAAAGGTAAAATTATTTCATCAGTTATCTTTTCTTCATATAAGGAGCAACCAATGGGCTGGTTTTTATTGCTATTTCTGCTCATTGGTGTCTTGTCAAAACTCAATGAAAGGGCAAAAAAAAAAAATGAAAATATTAAAAGGACAGTGAAAACATATCAAAACCAAGAAAGGCACACTTGTATATTCTTATTTTCACACTACTCAATTGGTCTTTGGTGAATAAAATGGACAATAAACTAAGACCAATGTCTGCCAAATGACCTTTATTTTTCCTGAAATTAAATGATGTAAAAATATGCAGTGTTGCGCCATCTGGTGGTTCCATATGGATCAACACACTTGAGTGGCAAATCCTGTTGTAACTTAAGTCATTCCAGTATTTCTTTAAATATGAATTCTCTCCTCCTTGAAGAGGTCTATTTTATTACTGCAAGTAATACTCACCAGATACCATTATTCTTTTTGGATATTAAAATATAATATTTAAAGTTAAAATATGTCTGCTATAGTGCTTTGTGGTTCTTGTGAATCCACACATCTTTGCCACTGACTCCTACCAATGTGTTTGAACTGTATTCAGAAACCACTAAGAATGGTGTGCAAAAATGATGTCATGTCCAGCTTTAGAACTGTGAGAGGACATCTGTTAAGACACCAGAAACATTTTTATCTCTGTCAGGTCCTGGCTCATTTTATTTTTTTAAAAACCGATTTCCATGTAACTTAACATTCAAAGCAATGCTCTGCTTATTCAGTATACACTTTGTCTGTTTGGCAGATGACATTAGCAATCAGTAAACTAAGTTTTCAGTTAGCTTTGCCTTTCTCAAGTCTAGATGTGATTTTCCATTGTGGACTATAGTATGGCCATCATGCGTGTTAAGACAGGTCCTTCCTACATACAGCTCTAGCTCAAGAACTTGCTTTTACAAGTTGAATATGCCTTACTATGTCTAGAATTCTGGCCACCACACCTGATCCCCAAGATCCACTTTTAGCTCCAACTTTGAGCAGGAAGTAAGTCTGGTGAACAATAGAACTTTGCTTTCCCCCACTCATCAGTGGCTCCTCATTGAGTTGATGGTGTCAGAGAGGACCCGACACTGGAGTGGACAGGGAGAGAGGACAAGGGCCCTGTTGGGAGGGATAGAGGCTTCAATACCACAGTGACATTTCTAGCAAGGAAGGTTGGCAAGCTGCTTACGTGGAATAGCTTACTAAAGGGATCCAAACGCCTCCCCAGAGACTGGTCCTAAGCGTGGTAGCTGAGAGCAAAGACCAACAGCAATTATTTGGTGGGCAGTCAAGAGCAGGAAGGACACATTCAGAGAACAAAGAGCAAAAGGCAGAAGAGGGTCCTTCTGAAATGTCCCTGTCCCTTAACTTACGATATGATTACCCACTATGAATTGACAACCTGTTAAGTTGACTCCACTTAACCCACTGAACGTTCCGCCTTAGCATGCCAGTGCCAGCGTCCTGTAGATTGTTGGCTGTTTTCCTCTTTGCTCATGGGGCTCACTGAGGTCTGCATACTGCTACCACTGAGCACTGCTGGAAAGAGCGTGGCCCCTAGCGTCTCCTCAAGAAAAGATCCAAAGTAAAAATTCCAAGAGCAGTTCCTGCTGGCTGCGTCTTGCTTTGATATCGTGCAATTGATGTATAATTGAAAAATTGTAAGTCAAGCCATCATACATTAGGGACAGCATGTATTTCTCATCAAAACAGATTAGGTGTTATTAATTGTGCCAGAGTGAGGGGACATAAAAAAGAACCCTTAAGCTTCTCTTGTACCTTTTATAAACTGTAGTCACAAGTGTGTTCAAAGATATATGTAGTTCTCTCTATTATTTTTATGGGATGAATAATGCTTCCCTATTTATTCAACAAAGTCTTAATCCCCAGAGCTTCAGAGTATCATCTGGTGTGGGGGTTATCATACTGCAAATACAATTAGTTAAAATGAGGTCATTAAGGTGAGTCTTAATGGAACATGATTGCTGTCCTTATTAAAATTTGAACACAGAGACATGCTCATAGGGAAAACACCTGTGAACATGATGTCAGAGATGGGCTGCTGTGTCTAGAAGCTGAGGAGGCATGCTGGAGATCGCCACCATTTCACCAGAAGTAGAAGGATGAAATTGATCCTTTCTCAGGAGGAACCGATCTGGTAGACATGCTGATCTTAGATTTCTAGCCTTCAGAAATCCTGGGAGCTGGAAATTGTAAGTTCACTGGGTGTGGTTAAATAATCTGTAAAATCTATATCAAAAAGTTAGCTTAAAACTGATAACAAAAATTGACATTTAAAAAATCTATATATAGGTAACTTCAATTTGCTACAGCATATTATATGTGATTCAATTCTTGTTTAAGGGGTGTGTGTGTGTATGTGTGTGTGTGTAACTTGGATTCAACTCTTGTTTAAAAAACAATCTACTAGGAAGTAGACTTTTTTGTTTATTTGCTTGTTTGTTTTTTTTGAGACAGGGTTTCTCCATGTTTTGGTTCTTGTCCTGGATCTCGCTCTGTAGACCAGGCTGGCCTTGAACTCACAGAGATCCATCTGGCTCTGCCTCCTGAGTGCTGGGATTAAAGGTGTGTGCCACTGCCATCGGCGAAATAGATGTTTTTAAGTAGCAACCATGTGACTTGCTTTCTTCTTAGCTGATGTCCTCAGTAGGATAGAAGCAAGCATGTGGCTGTCAGCCATCTTTACTAAGGTTAGAGAGTACATGCCCTGTGACTTCACTACCATCTTGAGTAAGATGATCACATAGTATAAAGCAACTAAAGTAACAAGTATAAAACTTCTTAGTCCTACTGAACTCTCTGTTTATCATTGTACTTCCTTTTTAGCCTAAGGAGACAACAGCAGGTCTCTAAAATGTTTTGGATTAGTATGGATTTTTGTATGATGAATTCCTAAGGTTGTAGAAGTTTATTCAGATTAACAAAAGTTGATTTAGAGACTTACATGTAACTACTTATGTCTTTGACAACTGTGTTCAACACCAGGCTTCTAGAAAATTTAAGTAAGTAACAACACATGTTTGATAAATAAAGTATGTTTAACAAATAAAGTTTGTGGTAGTATTGTGTTCCCCAAAATATTGTGTACCCTAATAAACTTATCTGGGGCCAGAGAACAGAAAAGCCACTAGATACTTAGGATAGGCAGTGGTAGCACACGCCTTTAATCTTAGCATTCCAGAGGCAGAAATCCATGTGTTCAAGGATATAGCCAAACATGGTGACAAACGCCTTTAATCCCAAGAAGTGAGCCTTTAATCCCAGGGAGTGATGGCAGATAGCAGGAAGGTATATAAGGCGTGAAGACCAAGAACTAGAAGCATTTGGCTGGTTAAGCTTTTAGGTTTTGAGCAGCACAGTTCAGCTGAGAGCCATTCGGATATGAGGACACAGAGGCTTCCAGTCTGAGGAAACAAGATCAGCTGAGAAGTTGGCCAGGTGAGGTTAGCTGTGGCTTGTTCTGTCTCTCTGATCTTCCAGTGTTCACCCCAATACCTGGCCTCAGGTTTGATTTTATTAATAAGAACTTTTAAGATTCCTGCTACAAAGGTTTATAAATTCCTAAGGTCTATTCAGGTTAAGTAACTGACTTGAAGATGTATGTTTATCCTCTTTGTCTTTGCTGACTTTGTTAATACATTTTCAAGGTTAAGCCTGAAGCAAGTAACTAAAAACAAATAAGGTTTGTTTAAAATCAGGTATACTGAATACAAAATGGTCCTCAAACACTTCAGAGATCTGCTGAATATGGCATTTAATACGTTTATGAAAAAACTTCCCATGATAGACAGAAATGCCAGCTCCTAGTGGCAACCCTGAGGTCTCCAAAGAAGGCTGGTGGTGCATCAGTGATGCCACCTGGATTGCAGTAATGCTAATCACTGAAAAATCTGCCCCATGCCTCACCTGCGGCCAGGCCCCCATAACAGGTAGGGACTGAAGGTTGCTGGGAGAACCTGGCAGCCAGCATCCACTTTGGTATGGTAATAGGCATCTCAGTTAGCCCTTTCTCCCCGGGCTGAGACCTAACAGAAGTCTGAGCAAGGGTTGAGCAAGATTGGTTCCTCGGGCATGGATTTCCTCAGCCCTGGACTGTGGGTCCTCAGCAGTACCTCTGGAGTTGGCAAAAACAGAGAAGAAGATGTGCTGGCAGGCTTCTGTCCCACGGGGGGATATTTCTGATATGTACTGTATGCTAAGGCAGCTGTGTAACTAAGTAGCTCTGTGATATATACAATTATTGCCCTAGTCCGACCTCTGTCTTTTTATTTGTTAAATGGAAGAGCAGATCCATAGGCCCCTTCCAGCTCCTTATGTCCACCATCCAAGGAAGTGCTTTTTTCTTAAAGGAACATTAAAAAGGAGTCGAGTTTGTCAAAGTGCTGGAACACACTCAACTGTCTTTATGGTATGGATCAAAAGAATCAAAAAGCTGTTGCCTCTCGGGAAGCTTTATCACCCTCACTTCTTAGCAGAAGCTGCAGTTTAATATGGTTATGGTACGTCTTAATGAGGATGCCCTAATTTAGGAGGGCGCTCATCATGATGATCACTATAGAGATCACTGATTTGAGAAATGGTTCCCGTCTTAATGGGTGCTGAGAATGAAGGCTGGCTGATTGCTTCTTTCCTGGGCTGGGAGTGTTGATGTGTGCTCTGCTAATTGTACTTAATTTACTGTGAAGTGTTTTTTTCTTTCTTTACCCAGAAACTCCTGTTGCTGGTGCTATTGGACAAAATACTGAACTCTTACGCCATGTGAGACTGTAGTGAAGGCTTGAAGTTATCTTTAATTTCCTGAGGAAGTGGACCGGAGTCCGCCCACTGTTTTCCTCTGCTCTCCACATCACTGTTTAGACCTGTCAATAACTTTATTGGTGAGCTGGCGGTAGTGCCAGTCGTTATCAAATGGATAGTTCTAGAATGCCGAAAACTGAGACTCAGTAGAAGGTCGGGTTTGTAGGAACAAAGGTCAAGAACTACAGTGAGAATGAATCAAACAATCCAGGGGCAAAAAATATAGTAGGCCCATTGAGCTTGTGGAAAGCTTGGCAAAGCAGTGTATGCTTATCCAGGACTTCATACATGGGCTGAGGAAGAGACTCAGTCTTGGGTCCCTTTTAGGAGAGCGAGGGTCAGAGGGAGGTCAGTAGCAAGAGTCTGAATTGAAGGTTTTTGGTTTAGTCAACCCCCATTTCCCTGCACACCAGAAACACACCTCGACACACCCAGGAACCAAATAAATCCTAATTTTTTCTATGAGATATTGTGGCCCACAGAAGCTGTGGCTTGGCCCCATGAGTCAGTTTCTCTTATCTCCTCCATGATTGTACAAGGAGATTTTAATTCCCCCAAATGGAGAGTATGGGCAGCTCTTGTCAGCTTCCTTCTGTTAGGGTTTGTTTCTCAAAGACTCACAGGCTTGGTTGCCAGCCTAGCGCTGTTGGGAAGTGGTCGGGTCTTAAAGATATGGGGTCCATGGGCAGAAGTTAGGACATGAGGTTTTCCCTTAAAAAGCATGTTGGTGCCTGGTTACTCCTCTGTTACCTTTGATACTCAGATACCATGGGATGGGTGATTTTCATCACCACACACTTCCTGCCATGATGTTCTGGCACAGACTCAAAAGGAACAGAGCTAAATGACCACATACTAAAACCCCGGAAATCATGAGCCAGAATGAGTCTTTTTTTCCTAGTTGTTTGTCTTAGGTATTTTGACACAGGGATGGATGGCTGAATAACGCTGTTAACAAATATCAACAACACCCTCTTTTTTGCTAATGGAACCTTGCTTGTGCTGGGACTGGCCATGGTTTCTGGGATGGGCTGTGATTCATCTTTCTGTTTAATTTCCATGCTTTCTTTACAGCTGTGTCAAACAGCATCTCAACTTTGGTCAATAAAACAAGAAGTCAGAAATCGGAGTCACTTGACTAAAGACGGTACCACTGGCAGATACCAATTGTTATGGTTATTTTATGGTCAATATGATAGCGCATGGGAGGCGCTCAGATTAAACGTTCTTTCTAGGTGCGTCTGCAGGGATATTTATGGAGAAGATTGCATTTGATCTCATGCACTCATTAAAGTAGATTGCCCTTTCCTGAGAAGAACAAAACAATGGAGGGGGAGGAATTTGCTCCTTTCTTCTTTTTTCATTGTTTGAGCTAAGGCATCTCATTTCCCCCCTCAGAGTGAGAGTTATACCATTGCCTCTCTTATTTCTCAAGTCTTTGGACTTGATTTCTTGGGATATCATCCTGCAGACAACAGGCAGATCAGAGGATGTCTCAGTGTTCAGAATCATGTGATCCAGTTCCTGATTGATATCCATCTGTCTATCTATCTATCTATCTATCTATCTATCTATCTATCTATCTATCTATCTATCTATCTATCTATCTACTTATCTATCACCTATCATCACATATCCATCAATCCATCCTGTTAGTTTTGACCCACTGGAGCTCCCTGATTGGTACTCTACCCTCTCCCTGCACCTTCCAGCTTCAAGTTGGGACATGACGTCTAAGGCTGTGTAGGGTTACAAGTCAGCAGGACCTCAGTGAGGAGAGATGACATCCGGATTGTCTACTTTATTAACTCACAGGTTATTCTGAACTCCCCCTCCCCAAGCTCTGAACATTTTGTCATATTGAGTCCTACTCTCTCACAGTCAAAACCATCACTGAAATAGAAAGGGGGTGACTTACACACAGCAGTGTGACTTGGGAAAGACTCCACCATTGGAAATGTACCAATATGGTATTCAATTTTTGTCCCAATTTGCTGTTTCTTTCTTTCTTTTTCTTTTTTTAAAATATAGAACAATAAACACCTTTATTACATGAGCTATGAATGATGCTTTATTTGCCTTTCCAGGCTTTGATCTTCCTCAGATAGAACTCCAGCTCCTTGCCTTCTAGCACATAGCCATCTGCTCTGCCACACTGGCCTGGTCTTGAGGCAATACAGGCAAGAAGCTTGCCCTGCTGGAACTGCTCCTCCAGAAGACGGCTGATTTTAGCGTTCTTTTTTCTTTCATCATATTTCTTTTGGATTTTCTTTGATCATTTTTTGTTTAATATTTCTTCCTCTTCAGGAGTCAGCTTGGCCCAGGGGCAGCACATAGTGAGACTCATACCACTGTCGGTATGGTGTGCTGTCGACAAGCACGATGCAGTTCTTCACCAGGGTCTTGGTGCGGACCAGCTCATTATTGGATGCATTGTAGACAACATCAATGATCCTTGTTTTGAGAGTACAACACTCAGATCCCCAGGAAAAGTTCCCCACATCCAATCTTAGGGCACGGTACTTCTTATTGCCTCCTCGGACTTGGACTGTGTGTATACGACAAGGGCCAATCTTCGTGTTGGCAGCAGGCCGTCCCAGCTCATACTTCTGCTTCTTGTGGTAGGGCTTTCTCTTACCCCCAGTCTTGCGGCGCTTGTGCCAGTTGTCTCGAGAGATGCCCATCGCTCGGCGCTGGCTGGAAAGAGCCCAATTTGCTGTTTCTTAATCAAAGTTGAGCAGGTCTGTGCCTTGAAGGTTTTGTATTCTGTTCATCTTCTCCCACTTCATACAATGGGATAGAAAGAATCCTGTGCAGCAAGCTCTATGGAGTGTAATAAAAACAGTGGAAGTGATTGTACCTATGCATTATACCCACATTTGCAACGGCTTGATTTATGTTATATGACATTAGCCACCCTCAGTTCTCCAAGGGAAACTCAGCTGGAAATCAGTAGTTGCTCTCATAACTTCGGTTCTGTCTTTTTCTCAAGATTGCTTGAGGACTGAGAACTAGACAATTAACCTCAGGCATTCAGCTCTGGAAGCCAGGTGTCTCTGGCTCTTCTACGGAGATTGATTGCCCCGTGTGTCAGTCTGAGCATTCCTGAGTAATTAGGATGCACTTTATTGGCAGACGCAGTCTGACCTCACCTTGTCGAGCTGTCTGAAGTGTGTGAGCAGAGAACCCCCCCTTCCACGGCATACCTCTGCAGCGATCTCTCGGCAGTTACTCTGTGACATGTTGTCATGACATAAGCTCGTGTGAACTGCTTTGCACTGTCCTGTGCCCCAGGGCACTGGAGAAAATGGTAAGCATTGAAAGTTTAAGCCAAATAATATACTTTTAATGAGATCTTGTGAGCTGCAGATCAAAAGCATCATCAAAAGGTAAAAAGTTCAAAAAAGCCCTTTACATGCATGCTGGGTTTGACCGAAGTGGCTTTCCCTGATCTTCCTGATAGAATCCTAAAAAAAAAAAAAAAAAAAAAAAAAGGGAAAGAAAAATCATTTTTGTTGCTAAATGTTATGCTCTGGCACACTTCTGTTGCTTTTCATTACACAGGAAGAAGAGGAATTTGGTGGTGCGTGATCTAGTAGCTGGGAATGAGGACGCCTTGATGCTCAGGAACATGTGAGAATGTAGGTGCACTTGGGGCTGCTGTCCAGGAAGGCAACCTATCAAAGCAGCACCAGGTTGCGGGGGGCGCTCAGCTCTGCTCCCTTGACAAATCCACCACATGAGACTTTTCCTGTTAGAACTAAGAGGCTGCAGACAGGACTCAACAGATATCTGTAGGACTCCCGAAACTGTTTTTTTCACTGGACCCTGCGAGGTAGCAGCTGTGAATAACGTGCTTGATTTTTAACCATGAGTGTAGCATTTATCGTAAGCACCCTTCTGTGAAAGTTCTCTTCTAAATGTCTGTCTTCACCTTTCAGCTCGGGGAGGTGAGAACAGAGGGTGGGACATTTATAGGCCTACTATGCACCACCTCTGCACCAAGATCTCCTTATGCATACAGCGTCTCATCTTGGTGAGAACTCTGGGAGTTTGGCGTCACTATGTGTATATTACAGGTAAGGAAACCATCAGAGATAGCTGAGCAGATTGTTCAGGGGCCCCCAGCCAGTAAGCAGCACTGCTGAAATTTGACACAGCTCTGTGAGTCTAAAGCCAAGTTTCTGTATCCTGCTGCCTCATTCTCTCAGCACTGTCCCTACGAAGAATGCTGCTCATGAATCCTATGAATGCTTGCAGTGTGTGTCATCCTTCCAGGTTCTTATCAAGACATTTGCCAGGGCCATTCCTAACTCCTTGTCATGCAAAGTGTGGCTCTAGGGCCAAGATCAGCAACCTAGTCTGGGACTGTGTAGAAAATGTCTATTTGTGGATTCTTCGCTAGCTTTTCTGAATCTGGTGGGGAGGAAGAGGAGTGAGATATGTTTTACACACACACATATACATATATATGTATATAGTATATGTATGAAATCAAGCTTCCGGCACACACCATACACTTAATCCTTCATAGAGCTGCCAGGGAATCTTGATATGGTGGGCATCATTCCATCAGATAGAATGTGCATTTGATTTCATGGGGCTCTGGGCCTTCTTGGTGCTTTTAGTCAGGCACATGCAACATTTTGTTTTCAAGCAGATCTATTAAATGACCATTGTTCCAGCTGATCATGGACACTTGTTCCTATTCATCTTCATAGCCCTGGTGTCTAGCACTCTGGAATTGTTTATTGAACAGATTTAGCGAACTGCTAAGTTACACATCATTTTCTTATGGCGAATAGAGGCTGTAAAATATATTAATCAACCAGACAAGTTTAGAAGATTGGATCTAATTCCTTTTTCTCATTTCTTTTTTGTGGTAGACTTTTGTCTAACAAAAAGAATAAGTTGGAGTTGGGGGTAAAATGACAAGTGTGAAGTCCATGGTCAAGTTGATCCACCAAACTCCCCGAAGTTTCCAAGAACCTGCCCGATGGCTTGTGCAGACTGTGAAGCAACAACTTCTTCGCAAGGTAGCCTATGAGCAAAGAATTTATTTTGTGACCGAAGTTTTATTCAGAGTCCCAAAGCTGGAAACCCTGTCATTGGCAGGTGCATTGTCTTTCATGCCCTTCTGCAGACTTCAGAGACAGAGCTCCCCTGGAAGAAGACAAGATGGGAGATTGACAAGAGGAAATTGTAGGTCAAGATTCCATTTTGAGGGATACCACAGTGAGGCATTCGGAGGTCCAGTAACTTGTTCAGAGCTCTGTGGGGACAAGCAGTGGGTCTGAGATGGGGCTGGGGTATGCCTGATGTAACAATTATGCTTCTCTTTCCAGGTGCCTGATTCTCAGAATCCTTTGGGACATTTGTGTATTTTTTTTCTAACTGCTACCATAGTCCTAACATATCAGGTTTTGGGAGAAATATCTAGGAAGATTTGTATTTTTTTAAAAAGTTAATTATCTTATTCTTAAAATTTGAAGGCTGAAAATTTTGATATGCCACAAGTGGCAAGGCTTACCTGCAGAAGCATCTGCCACAGGAAACCTGGTGGGTAACTACTGCTAATTTCGTGGTTCCAAAGGATGGTTCCTATACATCGTCGTCGTCGTCATCATCATCATCATCATCATCATCACCACCACCACCAGCATCATCATTATCATCACCATCATCATCAATATCTGAGAACTTGTTAAAAAAAATACAAATAAGGAGGCTCCGCCCAGAACTACCTGAAGGGAATATTAGGTCATACCTGGCAGTCTGAGTTCTGATAGTGTTCCAGGTGATTCTAATGATTGCTAAAATTTGAGAAGCACCTGATGTCACTGATCCTGTGAAAATGTACAGATTCAGAGAAGGACATGTTGCTAAGAATCACAGCCATTTGTAGCTCAGTGTAGATGACTAACGTTAAGTCCAGGCCAGGTGCTGGGAAGCGGCAAGTGTCCGGAACAGCAGATTCCAGAGAGGGGCAAAAGGGGAGCTGTGGTGAGGGGAGAAGCAGATAACCCACAATCTCCCCACTTTTCAATTTTGCCTCAGGCTAGTCCTGCCTGTGTTAGTACCTGCCTTCTAAGAAGCGAATGTCAAAAGTCGTTTTCTTTGAAGGTGACATGGGAATTTAACACCTCAAACAGCTAGAATCCCACTAGACAGTTTTATGATGTGATAATTTACCGCCTACAAGTAACTACACTTTGCCCAGGTAGATATTAGGCAGCTAAATTTAGGTGTCAGCAAGGAATTCTATTGAAAGTATTTCTTTTCTTTTTTTCTCTTTCTCTTCTTTTGTTTGTTGTTGGAGGCAAGTCTAATTGGAAAATTAAGTTTCTTGGAGTTCATTGCACAACTGAAAAGATGGGCCAATGATTAGTGGAAAAGCCGGGGTGACTGGCGATTCCCACGCTTTAATGAAAGCCCTTAGCCTTACTTCTCACAGAACACAGCGGACAGGTTGCTTTTTGAAAAGCTAAAACAGTCAAGTAAAATATTCTTTTTTTTTCTGCCATTAAAAGTGAAAATATAGAAGTAATAGTCACTTCCCATCAATTATGTGCTAGGTGTTGGGAACTCAGTGATGGACAAGATGGGATTTGGGTTGTCTGTAGACCCTCTAGTCCAGTGGGCAGCTGGCTGTTATAACTACATCAGAATACTTTCCCCCAGGCTGAGCTGCAGGGACAGCTAGATCTGTCACCCTTAAGAACATCGGCCACACAGTGAGAGAACAATGACCACTTGGGTTTTAGAGGTTACTTTGGTAACCTAGGTGACGGAAGAGCTGAGGAGACAGGACATGAGACACTGAGTTTGCCAAAAACCAAAGAGACCTGGGAAGATGATATTGTTGGACCTTAGAAACTGGCTCACTCTGTGTATCTAGAACTACATGGGGGATTGCAAGGCTCCCAGAACAGTGGGCAGGTGCAGGCGGAGTTAGAGATGCCCACTGTAGTGTAATGAGACAAGAGCCTGGTTTCTCCTTGCTTTCCAACCTCCTCCCAATATCTCCCGTGAAACAAAGCCAAGTAGAAGCCACCATTTCTGAGGTGCAGAACAGAGACAGAAGGTAGAAAAAGGCCCTGAAACAAAGTCCAAAGGAGGACAAATCCCAGGTACTGTTGGAAGAGTTTTAGGTCAGCTAGTCACAGTAAGGAAGCTTCTGGAAGACTTCAGGACCACCCCCTGAGGGGAATCGGTAGATGTTACTTCATGGAGGGCAGCTGAGGTACAGAGATCATGAACCTGTGTGGTAGGTGCTCTTTTTATCTCCGCCAAACATCATACTTATTCAATTTTTCCCCCTCTTGGAGCATTCAACATCTATTTTCTTTACACGGAGAAAATTGGTCTGGTGGTGAACCCACATGGATACAGCACGTCTGGCTGACTTCTGAAAGATGTGGAAGAATCTAGTGCAAACACTGCAGGATTAAAGGCAAACATTGGGAGCTGAATGGCTTACGTAGACCCTCAGTGCTCTCTTCCCACCTGGACTGTAAAGATGCACGTGTAGAGCTTTAGTTCATCTACCTTTAACCAGAACTTTTGTGAGTTCGGTATAGTGACCTCAACTTGGGACAATTCTTCTCTCAAGGGCCAGTTTAAACATAGTTTAAAGCAAAATCTCAATTCATTCTGGATTTGTTTCATAGAACACAGGCTACTAAGAAAGACAATTGCTAGGAAATTCAGTGGAAAGGCATAAAAAGCACAGGTTTAATTTAAAAGATATTCAACAGGCACAGTGACTCCGCTTCACTGTAGCAGAGCCCCAAACGTCTTCCTCTGAGCTTTGGTTCCATCTCTGTGGAGACCAGCCCCCACACTCCCAATTTTTTTTTTTTTTTGCACAGGTCTTGGGATGGTACTTACTTGCTCAGAGTGTTCTCATGAAATCAGAAGGCTGTTCTGGGGGAATCTAGACTTTCCCAGTTTTGCCCTCTGTGACCGTTGAGTCCCAGGAAGTCATGCCCCAGATGTAAAAACTTCCATCTGTGAGTGCCAGGCACACACGTGTGACTTGGAGGTGGATTCTTGGCTGGAGGTTCTACTCTGCTTTGCCATCTCAGGCTTGAACGCAGTCTGCTTCACCTTGGCGCAGCAAGGCCTGCATCTGTCCAGCTGCCTCATTTATACGTTCTTTTCAGGCCAGCAACTTGGAAAAGGCGGCAGACATAGCGGAAAATGACAGTCATCTTCAGGGAAAGGAAAATGGCCAATATTAGACAAAAAAAGTATGAAGTAAATTTTTCACCCTGAAGGGCTGAAGAAATCATTAGAGTTATCTGACAGCAACAGTCTCCAGGCACATGGCTTGGCCCCTGGCGATCTCATTGCTATTTATATGCACTGGGACATCAGTGGAGTAGCTGGGCTGTCATCAGCCTGGGATCTATAAGAACGTACATAGGGCTCAGAGTGAAGGAAGCCAGGCAACCGTCTATCTATCTCCTTAAAGCTTGGATTTCAAATTATTCACCTGTAGTTTAGAATCAACACACACACACATACACACACACACACACACACACACACACACACATTTGTCGTTGAGAATCAGCACACACATAATCACACATACCACATTCATTTGTAGTTTAGAATCAACACACACACACACACACACACACACACACACACACACACACCATGCCCTCTCCCCTACAAAACAGCAACTCAAACAAATAAAACTCTAGAGGTTAAAAGTGATAGTCCCTTCCTCAAATACTCTTATAGTTTCTGAGTATTGATAGGAAGTGAAATAGAAAGAGGGGTCCTTTGTGAGGGTTAAGATACTCAGACTAAGAAATGAGAAGCATAAAATCTCTCCCTTACCCCTGACAGTTAACTGAATCTATCGATTTTTGTGTTAAAAAGTTGTCATGATTGACATACAATGCAAGTTAAATCCATACCTGTGTGTAATCGAGTCGGATGCAATGACATAGGGATGCTACATTTATTCTGGTTGAGAAATAGGTTCCCTCGGATGCCCTTTATTAAAGTTTAAAGGAAGTGTTGACTCGGTGCTGGGGGAAGGGTAGCGAATGAGCTCTCTTGCCACTGACCTTTAGGGGCTGGTGAGCTGCCAGCAGTGCTGTCGTTAAGCACAGCAGAATGCAGTTATGTTTTTAAACAGAATGCTAAAAAAAAGAAAAAATTCCCCCAAACCCTCACCTCCACATCAGCTTCCAAATACAGCTCCCTAGATCCCTCTGTGCTTTTGACAAGCGTGTTGGGCACGAGGGTTTGATCATCGGTGCATCCACAGCTATGAACCTGAGCCATGTGTCAGTGCATTTATCAAAGAAAAGCTTGGCTGTGTATTTCATCCACACAGTCTAATCATTGCAATCAAAATCTTTCTCAAAAGTCAAAGTTTCTCTGTCTGAGCCTTTAGTGTGATTAAAAAAAAAAAATCAAACTGTCTTCTATGTTGTACCATACATCTTACTGCTTCCAGGGACCTGCTTTCTCTCTGAAGACCGAATCTTCTTATTGACTAGGTTGTGCATTTAAGACCTGAAAATCGTGACCCCGGTTGCCTAGCAACCGAGGAACTCAGGCCTCAGCCCTGGTAAGCGAGATGGAAAAAAGGTCAATTAATGTGGCAGGCCTGTCCTTATCAATATGCTACTGTGGCAGCTACTTTTATTTCTTTACAGTAATGTATCATAATAAGTTTTGTAGGTCTTTATACAGTGGCTCTCCCTTTTGAATAAAGCGTAACTAAGACTTGAGGGGATGTCTGATATAACAGAAAATGTAACCATAAAAAAAAAAAAAAAGAACCTAGAATAGAAATTGTCTGACTGCTGGGTACCCTGCCGGGCTGCCCGAGGCACTTACACATTTCCATTGAGTTATTTTATGATCAGGCCAGTATGTTATTGAAATATTATCTCTTTAGCCTTTCTCATTCTGATAAGAAATGACAGGCTCTCAGAGCAGTAATACATACAGAGTACAAAATATGGAGCTGCAGACGAAATTCAGCCTGGGTAAAGAGCCTTGGAGAATTTCCATTAAGACCGATCGTCCCTGGCTAGTGTTTTCAAATAAGGCACAGGACACATCCTTATGTCCACTCTAATTGTGATGAGAATTCGGATTCTCTAGCAATGATTGCATTTAGAACGATTACTGAACAGCATTCAAGAAGAGTCTGCATCAAATTTACAACCTCATTTACGATTCAATTTCTTTGGGACATAGTGAAATGCTGTCACATTTCAGATGCACAGGTAAGAATCACAATCAGGATATGAAGGGTCATATTTAGGAGCAGAAGAGGATAGGAAACCAAGACTATAAAAATCTCAAGCTGAATATTCGGGGGATGGTTTGGTCCAGAACTCTTTCAGCAACAATACATATAGATTTGTTATTTTATTTGTAGACCTCTCATGGGAGGACCCTCATCTTTTCACCGTGTGCCTATCGATTCCTTGTTGTTGTTTAATATGGAATCTGTTTCATATGGACAAAATCAATGAGTATGTATTTATAGATGGGTAAGGTAGGCACCTGGTCCCTTGTCTGGTGTCAGGAGACCCGAGTTTTATTCTCAGATCTGTTTCCATTAGCTGCGTGACCTTGGGTAGGCTGGAATGTCTCAGGGTCTCAACACTGCCCCCTACAGGGCAGAAAGGTTGAACGTGATTGTCTTCAGCCTTCTTTCCTGTGATGGATGTACCCACAACCAGCCAGCCCACAACCAGCCAGCTGCATCTTCCATCTCTTCTTTCCTGTCACACACACACACACACACACACACACACACACACACACACACACACACACACGATCACATTACGCCAAGTGTAATATCTATGTGATTTTGTATGACCACCACTTTAAAAGAGCCTTTCCTCTCTGACACATGGCATTCACAGGGACATATGTTCAAGAGTTTTCAACGATCAGCATCCGTAAGGGATGGTGGCAACTGGCTTCCTACATATTCAAAGTTAGCGTTTTTCTCTCTGTGGAGCCCAGTTTCTGTGAGCTTATGAGATTCACGACAGTTTTTCATTTTCTGTTCTTTCCTTGCTTTTTAGATCGCATCAGTGTAGGGGCAGATGCTGTCTCCCTCCTCTTACACACAGCATAGTGAATCATCTCAGCCTCTCTGTAAAATTTCAGCTTAATGGAGTCCTGGCATTTCTGATGAGACGACGAACTTCATTTTATAGAACAACCTATTGAACAAGCTGTTCTTGGACATTCCCATCTCAACTAAATGTTAAAAGTATTAAAATTCACATTAGCACCAGAGGAAATTTTGCATGGGTAATCCTTTAATACAGTGTTTTATGGCTCTATTAGCGGCACAGCAGCTGGTGACATGATGAATTTAATCCATTAAAAAATTCAGCAAGAGGTTTAAAAGTCAGCTTTTTAAAACATTATCTTGCTGCAAGGAAAGGGAACTTCTCCTCGGGGCCAGAAATGTGGCGGCTTCATACTGTGGCAGGTATTGGGAAATGAACCTGCATGACCAACTTTCACGCACTCAGAGTTCTGCACCTGGAGACAGAGTCCTGAGCCCCGGACTCAGGAGGTGTGTGCTAGGAACACTGGAACATCATCAGTCACACCTTCATCCTTCCCTTGTTTTCTGTAAGAGTTTTACAATGTGTATTAAGTGGTGACATTGTCTTTAGCATATTAATATTTTTATCTGAGCCAACACATGTATTTATATGAAATCAGAACCGCTTCAAGGTTTCCTTTAGTGGTATAATCAGTTCATGCAGGCTTAATCAAGGAAACATTTCTTGCCTTTGATATCAAAAATCTGCAAAGTCACTCGAGATGAATAACTTTGGCCTGAGGGATAGGTGACCTCCCCTTGAAGCAATGTTCCTGGTTGGTTCTGTGGGCACTGGAATGGACTGGGTGCACAGTGTGGCGAGGTTGGCATCTCTGATGGATTAACAACTGTCTGTCAGGTAGCTGGTCAATGGTTTTAACACTAAGCTTTAGATTCTTTAATAATCCTTTCAAATTGCGATTTATTTTCTCAAAAAGAAAATAAATACTTTGTACACTCCCAGTATATCTCTGCAAATTACTACATAGAGTTATTGCTTTCATTCAGGAGTTTTTTAAAAAGAGATTTTTTTTTTTTGAATGAGCAGGAATTTCTGAGCCAAAGCAGTAACAGGTCACCTTGTACCAAAGTGCCCCGTGTCTGCAAATGTGTTTGTTACTGTATTTCAACCCTTGTGAATTAAAAGTCAGGTAGCTTAACTCAGCAGTGGGTTTTGCTAAATAACCCATTTATCTAATTCCCGTGCTCATGTGAACTCACTCATCTTCCGTCCTCACTTAGCATAACTCGATGTTAGAGGTGAATTGCCATTTCTTGTGGTGCAGCTATTACAGGCTGTAAGAGCAGAAATGAAATCTACTACACCTGCCTCCAAGGAGATCTTTAATGGTCCCTACAGTGTAAACACACCACCAAGTTGAAAACAGCTATTGTATTTTGGGGTACTAAAAATTGGTTTATTTTTCTTCCAATATGAAAAGCTTCATCTCTCTCAAGGTACACAGGGCACCTGGATAGAAAGCTTCTTTCCAACCTGTAGAAGGGACGTGACACTCTAAAACTGTGTTCTGCATTTCTGACACCTCGCTCAGCCTCCCACCAAACATGGCTACTAAAAGGCTTGCTCTCTAGAGAGATGTTTGATGTAGTTAGGTAACAGTTCACATGAGAGTCGATCGCCTCGGCCTGAGTGGGGTCTGTTTTGATCATATCTGACCCTGTGTGTGAACCTGACTGCTCCAGGTGGGGCTCCAATTGTGCCCTTACAAAGGCTCCTTTTCTGGGTGTGCGTTTCTTCTTCAATCTAGATGGTTCCTTGAGGCTGAGCATGTTGTAAGAAGGGTGATGTAGCCCGAGCTCTCAACTAATAACACTGCCTTAAAAGAAAAAAAAAATCCCAGCACAAACTCTACTAACATGATTTTCTTATTAAAGAAAAAAATGCATAATAAATCCAGTCACCAATGCCAGTGGAAACATGGACAGCGTTTTTCAGGTAGACACAATTTTTATAAGCAAAGAGGGACTCAAGGTGGCATTTAGGGTTTTATAGTGAAACATAATAAGGTGCTATAAAGCTATTGGACCTCTTGGTCAAGTGTAGGGTTCAAACTGTTAGCTACTTCTACTCTAAGGAAATTTCAGTGAACATGATTTGTGTTTCTTGGTGGTTTGACTTTCAAATTTCTGCTTCAGGGTAGTCTGACTTGGGCAAAACTGGATGATTCCATGTTCAATTCACTCATGTTGCTACCTTAAAAACAAAACCAAACCAACTGAACAGCTTCTATTTCCTCCACCTCCTCCTGGAATGTTCTGTAGGCTGGCTTCCACCTATCCTTATATAAATGACCCATGAATGGCTTCCCTGTGCATTGGCCCTACATTTTTTTTAATGAATTAATCAACTAATTAACTTTGGTGATGCTGGCTGTTGAACTCACGGCCTCAAACATTTAACGCAAGCACTCCACCACCGGCTTACACCTTTGGCATTTGGTTTTTTTGAGACCATTTCTTACCATGTAGCCAGGCTCATGGTTCTCTAACTTAGCCTTCCTCCCGAGTGCTGGGCTGGCAGACGTGCACCACGGCACCTGGTTCATTATTTATTTACTTTGATGTGGTGCTGGGAATTGAACTCAGCTTCCTGTGCATGCTAGGCAAGACCTCTCCTGCTGAGTCAAATCCCCAGTCCCTGTTTAAAGAGTAAGACATTTTTAGCTCAAAAGCCCAATGGTGCTTATTTCAAAATATGGCACATCACTTACTTTAAAAAGAACTCCAACAAGCACAATTTAAAAGCATTTAGAGAACCATCCATTTGCTCTTCATAGCCACAGATTTTATCCAACAGCTGTCACCCACCAATAAGGTAGGACTTTACAGTTACAGGGTTCCAAACTGCTGTTTTGTCCCCCAAGAGACCCCTTCAACCCAATCTTTTCACTGTGCTGCTGCACCGTCTCACATTAGAGACACATTAGAGTCTCTTCTTCTTTCCTGCAAGCTTTTTTTGCCCTCTCTCCCAACTGAGTGATGATCTTGTTCTGCAGCATCCAGAGAGACCTCTGCATGGCTACGGCTGTGATGAGCTGAGGCTCACTATTCCCCTGCAGAGTAGCTCCCATGAGAATCTCCGTATTGGTGCCTGAGATACTATGGCCCCTTGTGTGGGTAGCAAGAAGCCCTCTGAAAAGATAGCAGATGGGAGGTCTGTTCTCTCATACCTGTGTTCTGATAACTATTAGCTAATCTCTTTCTTATTTCTCTACCTCTGACATTCATTCATCCATCCATCCATTCTGTGCATTTAAAAAGCTTATGTGTGTACATGTCTGTTTGTGCATGTTTGTGTATAGTTGTGAACATATGTGGAGGGTAGAGGTCAATGTTGAATTATTTTCTCTCTCTCCCCTTCCTTCCTCCCTCCTCTTTCTTTCTTTCTTTCTTTCTTTCTTTCTTTCTTTCTTTCTTTCTTTCTTTCTTTCTTTCTTTCTTTCTTTCTCTCTTTCTTTCTTGAGACATGGTCTTCCACTGAACCTGGAGCTCATTGATCTGGATAGACTGGTTGGCCAGCAAGTCTGTGTGACTCGCCAGTCTTTGACTCCCCAGAGCTGGGACTATAATAAACACAAGCCTACACCTAGCCTTTTGATATGGATTCTGGGAGATGGAACACAGCATTTTCCCAAACTGAACCATCATCTCTCAGCTCCTGTCCTTCAGGCTTTAACTGATTGGTCCCTCACACCCAGCAGGCTGTGGGTGCTGGGAAGTTGGTGAAGAATGAAACAGTATGTTTTAGATTAGGTAGGATGCATGAGAAATTCCAGACAGACAGGAAAGTGAGTTAAGAGAAACGCTCATGCTCCCAAGGCCCAGTAGATTTCAGGAACACAGAGAAGGTGAATAGGAGGGAGAGGTTGATGGTTGGGGGCAGGCGTTTTCTTTTTTAACCTCCTTAGGCCTGAGATCTGAGGAAGAGAATCACACAGATACCCCAGACTCTCTTGAGAAAGTCTGAGACAGTTGGCTTGGTGTAGGTGAAGGTGTAATTCCCTAACATTAAATTATAGTGATCCCTGAGAGCCCCAATTCAGAGCAGTTCTAGGAAGTTCTCATGGTAAAATCGGCTCAGTAGATGAAAGTATGAAGTGAGGTCGTACAGGTGGTTTGCAGACCATGCTACAGTGTTCTGTGAGACAACCTGACAGGAGCACATGATCATGAGTCACTGGTGGATGGTGGTCGTAGGGATCAGCGGGTCTCTGCAGCCTGAGTCTATGCCTTTGACCAGAGCCCAGGGTGGGTGATGTGGGTTCACAAACTGTGTTTTGAAGATCAAAGCTCCTGAGACCTCTTCTTCTCTCTTCCTCCCCTAAAGGTAGTAAGAAGCCTCCTGATAATTAACACCATTTTGTTTGTCTGACTCTGCCATCACTGAGCTGATGTCAGTATCACAGATGAAGCTTTAAGAAACACCACATGATCAGCCTCACGGTGTTTTACTGCACTATCAATCAAGAGTTCTATTTACAGTGAGTATTAGAATATGTGTGTGTCCTAGAAGTCTCATGCTGGATTTTGTTTGTTTGTTTGTTTGGTTTTGGTTTTTTGAGACAGTTTCTCTGTGTAGTTTTGGTGCCTGTCCTGGATCTCACTCTGTAGACCAGGCTGGCCTGGAACTCACAGAGATCCACCTGGCTCTGCCTCCTGATTGCTGGGATTAAAGGCGTGCGCCACCACTGCCCGGCTTTCATGCTGGATTTTGTAAGAATATCTCCCACATGCTTGTCTGTGCTCTGTGAGAATCAACCTTAGCAGGATCAGCAGGAGGTAGAGTCTGTTTGCCCTCTCACAATGTGCGGCTGTGAGGACTGAGGACCACAGGGGAAGTGTGATTTGTGAGGTGAGGTCATTAGAGGTAGTTCAGTCCCCACCTGCTGCTGTCTGGCAGGATAACTGCTCTGAGTTTGAGATTTCACTCACCACATGGGAATAACTGGGGGTGGGAAGAGAGAGAGAGAGAGAGAGAGAGAGAGAGAGAGAGAGAGAGAGAGAGAGAAGACAGAGAGACAGAGACACAGAGAGAGATATTTTCCCAGCACAACCCTAAACGTGAGTGATACTTTCCAGACCCAGGCACAAATTTTTATCAATGTTTAAACCACTGCTTTGAGGTGATTTTTATAATAGCAATCAGATTAAGGATTTGCCTCTTAAGACTTGGTGTAATCCTCATTTGAGCTGATAACAATAAATAAACTGCGTTTAGAATTTTCCATTGATTGTCTCCTCATTGTAGTTTCCAAAGCTTACTCTGTCTCTGCCTGTCCCCTCTCACTTCTATCCCTCTCCTGCTCTCTTCTCTCTCCCCACCTCTCTGTCTTTGTCCCCATACCCTTCCAATAAGAAGGCTCTATCCCATAATACCAGATGACACCACCTGAAAACAAACAGATGCCCATTAAAATGAATGACTGTCAAAATTTTTCCATGTGTATTTGATATTAACGACTGCAAGTGTGAAGGTGCCATTCAAATAGTTTATTATTGTTATAGGTTTGCAGCAATATATTACACTTTACGCCTTGGCTTGGAAGTTGATTACAAGTTTTATGAGACTGAGTGACTGTTATTGGCAATCTTGATGTTTTCCTCTTCCCCAAAACATGTCACAGACAATTGATTTATAGGCAGTCGATGATTTTTTATATTATATCATTTCAATAAAAAAATTAAAGAAGAAAATGTAGAGTGGGAACTAGACGGAGGATAATGAAGGTGCCATCAGTCCTATGGGGTCTTTTTAGAGAGCATTAATAATCCACATGTACCCAGTAGAATCCTTTCTGAGATTATTTGATATTCTACATGAGGCACAAAAACCAGAAGTCATCAGAGATTTTTATAAACACAGGTGGTGCTTATTAACTGAGAAATAAAAAGTTTACACTCCTGATGATTAGTGCCAGCATGTTTTCGCAGGCCTCTGCACTTTTGGGAAATGGTTTTTATTTTCCTCCCTGTTCTGATTCCTTTCATTCTGCAGGAACAGCTTGAGTGAGTGATGCCGTGACTTCGTAAAGCATCGCCGACAGATCCAAAGGTGGGGAACAGTGACCTCTTTTACAGCAGTCATGCTGATGAAGCATGGCCGTCTACAAAGTTTAATAGATGTGGCCACGCAGCCTCATAGCAGATTGACAGTGAGGATTCTTACCCGAAACGACTGGCTAAAAGGGGGATCTCATTTCCATACATTCTCTCTGCTGTGCAGTGCTTCTAAGATTTTTGTCAGAATGGTCTAGCTGACTGATTAATTTGTGAGATTTTAGTGTGTGTGAAGAGTAACATCCAAGCAACAACAGACAATAAAAAAGTGAGAGGATGAGTCTCTCACTCCAAAGGGGCAGAGCGTCCAAATGCGAAGGGCTTAACAGTGTCTGAGGGAGAGACCGAGCATGGAGGTTGTCTTCATTACTTTATATATACCCTTTGAAGAAGAAAGGGACTGCAGAAAGAGGTTTTGAGAGAGGAGGCATTAGACATATTTGGAAGGAAGTAGTTGTAGTATATGAGCTGTGGGTTAAAGCCCGTGGAGGGAGGAGGGCAGGCGAGGAGGGACATTCACACTGGGCATTTGGAACACTTAGGAGAGCTGGGTCAGAGACACGGTGGGATGCCGGCAAGTCCTGGTCCAGAGACTGACTGATCAGAGAAATGCAAATTTAATGCTTGTCTTAGTGGCGATGTAAAGGGTAATTTTTAGATGTGATAGTACTTTCTTATGGACACAGAGCTTTCTTATTAACCAGTTTCAAAGCTGTACATTGAGTCAGTGTCCTACTCAGTGGCCTGTACAGATACTGTACATGCATGAACATGAGCAGGTCAAATATTTCCTTGGCTAAATATGCACATGTAAGTGTTCATTTATTATCTCTCTCTCTATCATATGCTATCTCTGTGTCTTTACCATCTAATTTGTTTCTCTGTCTCTGTCTCTCTATGTGTATCTATCTACTATCTATCTATCTATCTATCTATCTATCTATCTATCTATCTATCTATCCATCTATCATCTATCTATCTATCTATCTATCTATCTATCTATCTATCTATCTACCTATATCTGTCACCTCTCACTATCATTTATGTTTTGTTTCAAGCAAAAAGTGTTGAAATTCTTTTATTTCTACATATGATTCAAAGTTAAAAGAGTTTGACAATCACAGAAATTACGTTTTATTTTAGATAACAGCTACATCATTTAAAGGAAGAATATATTGTATTGAGGCCTATTTGGTTGCTTTGGATAATATTTACATAATGTGATGACGTTTTCCTTGGATTATGTATTTTGATATTACTTACATTCTTAAGTCTGTGAAATGCTCACTGTTGTGTTTTAGCTTAGGAGAAAACCCTGGTCATTATACATATGAACCTCCTAAAACTTAGGAATTCATCATCTTCTTGGGTTCAGAAACCATTCTTTGGCAGCTGGAAATTGAGTTGGAAAGTCCCAGGAAAGACAGAGCTAAAGAAGAGGAGACACTCAAAACTTACACAAGGGACCATCCTGAATAGCCCTGAAGAGCTCATTTGGAGGGGGGCTTCAAGCAACCCAACCACAGCTTAGAGGCTTTAGCCAGTTAGTTACCTGCTTAACAACTATATTTTAGGGAAATAAACAGTTTATAGACTTGACAGTATTGCATTTCTGCTTTTCAGGATACAGTCTGAAACTGCCAGACACATGGAGAAGTGGGAAAATTGACTTCAAGCAAGCAAGAAGTCAATAGGAAATGGCCTCAGAATGACCAAGATGTTCATCAAACAAGGTTTTCAATATAGCTACTGTAATTATTGCTCACACAGAGGAAAATACACTTCAAATGAATAGATATAAAGGAAATCTCATCAGAGAATCATGAACCATTAAAAAAAAAGCCCAAAGGAATAGTGTCAGTAAAGATACAATACCTAAAAATTAAAAATTTACTGCATGTTTTGGCAGCATACTAGATTTGATAGAGGCGTCAGCGATGAAACAGTGCAGGACAAAGACATAACAATTTCAGGAGAAACTTTCATAAAACCATATGAAACCATGGTGGACACCAATGCCTGGAATATAGTTGTAATTTGAGTCTCATAAAGAAAAGAGAACAATGAGAGGAAAAGCTGTTTGAAGTAGACAGGATGTAACAAGGAAATCTAGAAAATAGCTAGGGAAAGACACTTAGTAGGCAAAGGAAAAAAAATTTGGGATAGTCACTGATTTCTCATAAGAAACATGGGAGACCAGAAGGAAATGAAGTAACTTCTTTAAAGTTTTGAAAGAAGGAACAACTGTCAACCTCAAATTCTATATTTATTAAATTTGTTCCATATAAATAAGGGCAAAGAAAAACATTTTCAAACTAAAAACAATCAAGAGAATTTGTCAACAGCAACAATTCACTAGAGACACTAATGAAGATCTTCTGATGGAAAGTAAGTCAGACCAGATGGGAACTTCTATTTTGGGGAAGGAATGAAAGGCATTAGAGACAGCAAATGCACAGGTAAATATGAAATAATTTTTAAAACTTTCTTTTAAACTACATAGGTCTGCTTGCAGTAATTACATAATATTCATCTGGGTAAACTATATAGTATATAGATGCAATGCACGTGTAAACTATAGTACAGAAGATAGGAAGTAGTATAGCAAGAATTGTAAAATAACAAAAATTAAGGTATATATGGTAATTAGTATTCAACACACTTAAACTATGCAGAGCAGTAAAGCTAAAAAGCTGGCAAATCATAAAACTTAAAAAGATATTTGACAATCTAAAATAAGGCAAGGAAAGAAGATCGGGGAACTAAAATCAAAAGAGAACAGGTAATGAACAGAAGAGTAAAACTGGACCAATTGAGAACATATCAGAGGCAACTAAACATTGGTGGGCTAAGCACACCATCAAAAGGGAGTGATGAGCAGAGTGGTCAGTAAGACCTAACTATGCATTATTGGAAAAACAAGCTTTCAGACAGAACAAAATGAAATGCCACGCAAACAGTAAGCATAGGAAGAGAATGGAATTGACATCGGATACAATAGACTTTAAGAAAAACAATGGTATGAGGGATAAATCCATTTTATAATGATGAAAAGAACCTCTCATTTCCAGGAGAGCTCAACACTGATACAGGCCTCTCTTAGCATGCAATTTATATAATAAGCAGGCAAAAATATTAATAAGCCGTGGGAACCCTTACTGACCGTCTTGAACTAAATTACGCTTGTAGACTACTGTACTCAATAACTCAAGATAAATACTATTCTCAGTAAACGTGGTATGATTGTAATACAATGTGAAGGTAAAGTAATTGTGTTCTGTAAATGTCGAGAAACTTAACAGGATTGATACTACAAATTTTCTAGTGTGTCCTCTGATTATGATGAATTCTCTTCTAAATAAAAAGATCTAGCAGGGCAGTGGTGACACATGCCTCACACACCTTTAGTTCCAGCACTCAGGAGGCAGAGGCAGGTGGATCTCTGTGAATCCAAGGCCAGCCTGGTCTATAGAGCAAGTTTCAAGACACAGAGAAATCCTGTCTCAGAAAAAACCAAAACCAAAACCAAAAACCTAATAGTTGGAAATGAGTCAACACACTTCTATTACAAAAGTGTTACAAAAGCCAAATAAGAAATTGAAAATTTATTGACAACTAACAAAATTTTATGGGAAATTTACAACTTCCAATCTTTATGTTAAAGTCACTGGGCATGCTGGTACCCACCTGTAATCGAAGCACTTGGGAATCAGAGGCAGGAGGATCAGGAGTTCAAGGTCAACTTTGGGTACAAAATAAATTTGAGTCCAGTCTGGGCTATATGAGAATCTGGGTTTCTAAGACCAGCCAACTAACTAAAAGAACAGAAAAGAAAAATACATATGAAAATGAGATGAAATAAAGACAAAGATAGCCTTTCAAAGAGTAACAAAATGAAAGACTAAAGTTTACCACAAAACTCCATCAAGACAAGATGTGACCCACAGGACAGACAAATAGACCAAAGGAACAGAGTCTTGAAACAAAACCTTGACTCTGAATGAAGTTTACACAGGAGGTCTCCATCCATCCTTTTATTTTGTTCTGTGTGCTAAAATTATATCAAAATTAAAAAAATTCGAATGAGTATAAAAATTCTAAATGCCTTGAACAATAACACACCAGAGAACACAGAAATTAAATGGACAGAAAAATTTGTGCAACTGATATGTTAATTTTTTTATTGTCTGGAAATACAAAATCTCCTGAAGATAAGACATACACATAACAACTCAGAGTGAATATTTTAATGTGTAATTAATATTCCTTTAAGATCTAAAGGCATTTTAAAAGTTAAGCCCCAGCAAAGTGTAGTGATATATTGTGTACCCCAATAAAGCTTGCCTGGGGATCAGAGGACAGAGCCAGTCACTAAATTAGACATAGAGGTCAGGCAGTGGTTGCACACACCTTTAATCCTATCACTTGGGAGACCAAGATCTGTCTGGATCTCTGTGAGTTCAAGGCTACACTGGGCTACATGAGATTAATCCATTATAGGAGAGAAAACAGAGCCAGGCAGTGGTGGCACACACCTTTAATCCCAACACTTGAGATCTCATGCCTTTGCTTGGGAAGCACACACGCCTTTAATCCCAGGAAGTAAGATGGCAGGGCAGAGAAAGGTATATAAGGCGTGAGGAAAAAGGAACTCACTCTTTTGGCAGGGGATTTCATAGGGGTAAGAACTAGTGGCTTGCTGTTCTGCCTCTCTGATCTTTCAGCTTTTACCCCAATATCTGGCTCTGGGTTTTTTTTTATTATTATTAATAAGACTGTTTAGCAATTCGTGTTACAGCAAAGTGCTCGGGAAACTTCAGTTACCCAAGGGAGGCAGAGCCTTGATTGCACTTTACAGCAGACAGCAGCTCTTATCATTGGAGGCTCAGCACTGGTTCGCGTTCACTTGTTGCTGAGATGGACTGAACGGCATCTTCAAATGGCCACAGGCTGTCATTACTACCACCTCTCTAGACCTCTCTGCTTTCAAGAATATCCCGGTGCCCTTAACTCACAGGCATGACTGCCCAGATGACTAAGGCTTTGACACCGTGGGGAGTGTTCATGGCTCTACAGGCTGCTTCTCTTCCTTCAGGAAGATAGTCCAAAGGCATCTTAAACATTTTCTTACTGGTTCATCTATGGTTCCCCATAGCACCAACTCACTTCTTAACTCGTCTCCTCCTGGCTTTGCTCTTTTTCAGCATCACAAGCCACGGTCCTCACTTAATGCACATCTCAGGCACTTGTCTACGATTTGCTTCAGGTAAACCTAAACTATAAAACATTATTCTAAAATAAAGAAGACTACCACTATATTTCAAAACCTATAGTTAATATGACTAATAGTGCCCAGAAACAAATCAGTAGCATAAGAATTTTGATCACACAGAAGTATAAAAATCAAAACTTAAGATGCTCAGTAAGAGAGCCAAGTAGAACCGGTGTGGTGGCACATCTCTAATTCTAGCACCTGGAAAGTGGAGACAGGAGAGTAGAGACTCCAGGGTCACCTTCAGCTGTCTACTGAGTTAGAGGCCAGCCCGAGCTATATGACACTCAAGCAAGCAAACAACAACAACCTAGTAATCAAACCCAATAAAAATGAAAAAGAAATTTGGATGAACACATATACAAAATAAATTGTCTAGAAAGCAAATGAAATAGTATCAATAAATTTAAAAGCATGCTCTTAGAACAATTCCAATACCAGTTGACATCTCAAAATGTATGGGGGGAATCTGATGGGGCTCTTAGATAAAGAGCCAGGAGCAATTAAGGGTAGCTGACAGAGGGGGATTTAGTTTTCCCCAGGATGAGCCTCCTAACTGGCATTCCAATACCAAGTGGTCAGCCCTAAGTAACACCAAACGTGTGTGTGTGTGTGTGTGTGTGTGTGTGTGTGTGTGTACAGAAAAAATCTCCATAAATTATAGAGGGCCTACAGGAGGCATTGTAGGGAAGAGAAGGGGTGAAATGATGTAAATATATTTTAACCAAAAATAAAAATTTGAAAAATTAGAAATTCCAGAAGATTTGGATAACAGGAAAAATTAGATAAAGAAATAGTTTAAGAAAATGTTTATTTCATCAAATATTGTGCAAGTTGAATACTTTAAATAGAATTACATGAATTTATACTAGCAATCTAAACACTAAAATAAAATGAAAAAGGAAAACATGAATTACCACACCTAACTCAAGAAATAGATACTGGAACATAATCATGGAAGAAATCAAAACAAATTTTACAAAATTATTTGTATGATATGGCTTTCTTACATGACCCAGGACTGCCTGCCTAGGGAATGGTGCAGCCCATAGTTGGCTTGGCCTTTTACGTCAACTAACAATCAAGACAGTTCTGCACAGACATGTTCACAGACCAATAAGATCTGGGCAATCCCTTAACTGAGACTCCCTTTTCAGGTAACTCCACAATGAATGAATGGAGAATGAATGAATGAATGAATGAATGAATGAATAAATAAATAAATAAATAAATAAATAAATAAATAAATAAATAAATAACCTACACTCCTCAAATCCTAGGTGACTCCAGCAAATATCTCCCAGCTTCAAACCACTATTGTTTTCTATGTCTTATGATTTCTAAATGTGAATAAATTTTTCAATTTCTTTCATAAAAATGAAATCACTGACGTTAAAATTGAAAAATGAAACAATCTACAATCCAAAGTTCACTGAGATGAAAAAGGAGTCGCCATTAGAACAAAGAACTGGAAGATGTTTACTGCTAATGTACAATGTTCTCAAAGGTCCAGATAGTACGTAAGACTGAAGAAGCCTGGGAGAGGCGAGACATTTATTTCTGAGAGGCAGAAAAAGTTACTATTGCCTGCTTATAACACAGATTTCAACACAGAAATTGCAAGAGAGCAAATGAAAAACTAAAGTTCGTTGTTTGGATGATTATCATTGATGAGACCCTGGATATAACAGTTTGAATCAGAAGGAATTGATTTTATTCTATAAGGTAATTCAGAGATCAGTGGTGAGGAATTCTAGAACACTCTGCTCCGGGTGGTGACTCAGCTCCAGGTTTCTTCTGTCCTCCATCTCCCTGTGCTTCAGAACACAGCTGGGTTAACATGTTCTGTAATGGACCAGACAGTAAATAGTCTACTTAGTGCATTTGCATATGTCTCCCTCTTTCCCCTCCCTTCTTCTCCCATTCATTCATTCATTCTTTGTTTTATAACAATTAAAAAAATGTGAAGTCATTCTTAGCTCATGGATCATACGAAACCAAGTCACAGGCCAGATTTGGCTCACAGCTGTAATTTGCTAACTGTAGCTCTGGAATGTTACTCTGTGGTTAAAGAGAATGCATCTGAAATCTCTGTTCCAGGACAGAAGCACAGACTGTTCTGCAGGTGCCTGAGTTCTACACATATCCCATCAGAGTCCCTTGGCTGTGGACAGCGGTAAGGTCAGCTGGGAAGTCTGAGCATCTTGTGTACCAGAAAAGGGAAAGGACATATTTGGATGGACAACTGCATATTTGTATTATTGGTTAAAATAAGCATTAGAAAAGAGCAAATCAAACTTCCTTAGCAATTGCTGGTTAGAAAATTTAGTGGAAAGGTATCTTTTAACTAATGGATCTAAAAACTTCTGGAAAAAAATTTAACCAGAAATGTCCAGTATCTACCTAAATGGAATAAAAAATGTTAAAAAATGTAAAAGTTGATAAATTAGAAGAAAGGCAAACTTTTTGGACGGAGAAACTGAGTATAAAATACGTAAGTATAATTTTCTTACATTATATATTATACTTCATAGAATTTGAGTGAAAATTACAACAAGAATACTCTATGAGTTTGACAAGACAGTTTTAAATGTGTCTAAAAATGAGAGAGAAAGAGAGAGACAGAGGTAAAGAGACAGAGAGACAGACACAGATTAGACTTCCCAGAAAAGAAACCTTTGAGAGAGCGGAGGGACAGCTCAGCAGTTGAGAACGTTGGCTGCTCTTGCTGAGGGCCTGCATGTCATTCCCAGCGTCCACAATGAGGTCACAGCCACCTGTAAGTCTAGTCCCAGGGGCTCTGATGCTCATCTCACCTTCACAGGCACATGGCACAGGCATACATACACAGATGCAGGTAAAACACTGATACGCATAAACCAAATAAATTTTTAGAAATATATAAAAGACACATTTGCAGAGAAATAAGAAGACAGGGAACTTGATATCCCATATATTAGTGGTATGTGCAGTCAGTCACAAGGGATTTTCATGAGAGAGAATGTAGTTGGAATAGGGAATCCCATTGTGCTTTTGAATACTTTTTAGGTGACAAGACTTGGGGAAACAGAAATCCTTGCTTTTATTTTGGGTAAAGAGATATGTTCTGAATTTTAGTTATATTTCCAACCACTCACCCTTGGGGATAGTCTTTAATTTTCTGTGCCATTTTGTCATCAGAAAATTCAAACAGTGATGTTGAACTGTGGTGGTTTGGAAGAAAATGGCCCCCAAAGGGAGTGGCATTATTAGGAGGTGTGGCCTTGTTGGAGGAAGTGTGTCACTATGGGGGCAGGGTTTGAGATCTCTTTTGCTCAAGCTTCCTTCAGTGTGACAGTCAGTTGACTTCCTGTTGCCTGCAAGATATAGTACTCTCAGCTCCAGCACCACATCTGCCTGCACGCCACCGTGCTCCCCACCACAATGATAATGGTTGGACTAAACTTCTGAAATTGTAAGCAAACCATCCTAATTAAATATTTTCTTTATAAGAATTATCGTGGTCATGGTGTCTCTTCACAGGAATGAAAACCCTAACATTAACTAAATGGCTGTGATGATGACGATGACGATAACCCAGCAGTAACAACTCACTGGTGCTTACTGTTTCCAAGTACAAAGTGCTTAAGGACATTAAGGGAGTCATTTTTTTTTTTTTACACTAATTCCAAGGGGAAGGTACCACCACCACTACCAGTGTCACCATCATCAAAACTTCTATTTGATTTTGCAGATGAGGGAAGAGGAGTTAAACCTATAACCTGCAAGATGCTGCATAGTAACAATGTGTTGGCATCAGGACCAGTGGTTCTTTAGCATGTTGAGCTAGGGACTCTTTCCTGGTACATGTAGGAAGTAACAGCACAGGTGATAAATAATAAACCTGGTATACATGGATTAGCAGAGATCAGATCCAGGCATCTGGGAGCTCCATCAGTTCAAAGGAAGGGAATGCTCTGAGTTTGTGAGGCTAGGACTGTGGTTTGTTGGTGAAGCACCGAGGAGGACAATGCTTAGCCTGTGGTAAATGGTTATCAAATGGTCTAACAATGTGATGGCCGACCATGTGACTAAAAGGTCCAGCCAAGTGCCTCTTTCTTTCTCTTTTATCTTTTTTGAAGATTTATTTTCAAGTATGTGTTTGCATGTGGTTATGTGACCATGAGTACAGGTGCCCTTGGAGGCCTGACACGGGTGCTGGGAACCGAACTCACATCTGCTGGAAGATCAGTGAATGCTTGATCACTGTGCCATTTCTGTCACCCTCAAATACTTAGATATTTATCATCCACCAAAAAATATTTATCTGCTGAGTGAGTACTTTAATATATTTCTGAATTTCAAAACTTTTGATATTCTTAAAATTTTCTAGACTTAAGACATTAGGATGATGAAAATTACAGTATGAAAAGTCTTACAGTTTTAAAAATCAGTGTTTTCTTGTCTATGATGCAACAAATTGAGTTCAGAGGTATTGAATTTGCAGAGAAATGAATAAAGGAGGTGGAATTTTAATTTGCTTTCGTTCAACAAACACTACTTTAGTCACAATGGGCTATTTCGCAGAATAATTCTAGTTGACATGTCTCATAGGTTTACATCACAACCAGTTTCTCATGATCTAGTAAAAAATTCATCAAAACAATAGAGTTCAAAGGTCAAATGCATTTTATTTGCAGTAATTGCCATAGAAGTCATTTGAGTGGTGAGTCAGTTATTTGCATCGATAATGAAGATTCCAATTCTATTATACTTTTGTGGATCTGTTAATATTTATATTAGTTCTCTGAAAAGTTTGACCAGAAATTTTTTCATGATTACACTGTTTATGATGTGGAATTGTCCCAGAAAAAACACACCATTTTGTTGACATGGACTGTCTGGTTTGCTGGGCAAAAATAATGTCACAGAAGATGAGTGATTTGTTAAGAAGTGCTCTTTATACAGAGTTTGGCCTGCTAGAGTAGATCTGCTTATATTTCAGAAGATTAGAATGCTGTTTTTACAGAACACTCGTGCTGTTTTAGATTTCTTTACGTACAGGTACAATGTGGTTTATTAACCACTTGGAAATGGCACATCTATGAAAGAGACAAGAGATATGATTTTGTCAATTCTTAGAGAGATGATTTCTTAAAATGGTAAAAGGGGTGGGGATGGTGTGGGAGTGGGGGAGAAGGAGAGGGAGAGCAAGAGGAGAAAGATTGGAAAGCTAATCCTTCATTTTCTTGTATTAGCTTCCAGTACCATCCCAAATAGCTGCCTGAGACCTCAATTTATTGACTCTAATGGAGATGGGAGAGGGAACGATGAGACCGATAGTGACATGATGTGTGGCTTCGCCGAGGTCATGGGCTTGGTTAATTCCTTTCCAGGGGGACCGAAGAGAGAAGGAGAGCGGGAAGGGTGAGCGCAGCCCATTTGTCCCTTCACTTTCAAGCTAACCGGGAACTCTCCATAATGAATGTCCCCGCTTCCGTCAAGGGCATCACTTCCATTTAACGAGCACGCAGGACGCAGACATTGCCCATGTATGAGGGTTCAGTTTGCAGCGAGCCACAAATCACATTTCATTTATCAGGCCCTACAGATGACAGGATATCACCGAATCCCTGGAGAGCCATATTCATTAAAAAGAAATCTTAAGTAATTACAACAATTAATTGACTTGAAACAGTTTCTGGTGGATAAGGTTTACATAATTCATTTGCCAGACAAAACAAGCCCGATCAGATTGGAAATGCGCTACTTAGGAGCATCCTGCTCTCTGACAATGCACCTTCACGGAAAACTGATTATCAATAAGAGCCCTCTCTTTTTTTTCCTTAAAAGAAAAGAATAATTTGTAAAAGGATAAACGGGATTGGGGAAAGGGTGGACAGGCTGGATTTTGAGTCTATAAAGTGGTTTGGCAGCACCCTTTCCCATTACTACTAAAATCAGTGAATGGAAATGCTAGTGGATTGTTTTGTTGACAGCTCTCTGTGTTTGTGGTTTGGGGAGCTATAGAGATGAATTCAGAGCAGACATCTTCTAAAAGCCTAGTCGGTTGTTTAGGGCGAGACTGGAGCCCAGTCCCCAAACCTGATGTATCTCATTGGTAGACTAGGAAACAAATGAGGGTAATTTTAAGAGAGCAAGAGAAAAAACATAGTGCATTATTTTTGAGGTTACTGTGTTTTTCTTTTGGGTTCATATAGTTCATGTTTTAATGACACATCAATAATGTCTTTAAGTGGTTGTTCACTCATCCAGGTTTTTTAAAACTTGTTTTTAACTGGTACATAAATGCATACAATTATATGTATTAATGGAGTAATGGGATATTTGGATACATTGCATATATTACGCATGCTTGAATCAAATTCAGTATTTCCATCATCCCAAATATTAGCCATTTCTTTGTGGTTTTTTTTCTAGCTTTTGGAGGTGTTTCGTACATTATTGTGATGTCCCTGGGGAGGGTTACTGAGTTATCTTGCTCTTAGGCCTCACAGGGTACACCCCAGAGTGACTGGTTTTTAAGCTTGATTCTCATGAATCAAGCTGCAGACTTTGGTATCCCTTGGGAAACTTGCTGACCATCTGAGCACAAGGTGCAGGGCTGACACACAACGTCAGGATGAGTTCCTGTCA